>NW_022437013.1:8801596-9182763 GCF_009761245.1 Sapajus apella
GTAGCTTGATGGGGATAGTGTTGAATCTAAAAATTACTTTGGGCAGTATGGCCATTTTCAGGATATTGATTCTTCCTAACCATAAGCATGGAATGTTTCTTCATCTGTTTGTGTCTTGAGCAGTGGTTTGTAGTTCTCCTTGAAGAGGTCCTTTACGTCCTTTGTTAGTTGTATTCCTAGGTATTTTATTTTCTTTGTAGCAATTGTGAATGGGAGTTTGCTCACGATTTGACTGTCTTTAAGTCTGTTATTGGTGTATAGAAATGCTTGTGATTTCTGCACATTGATTTTGTATCCTGAGACTTTGCTGAAGTTGCTTATCAGTTAAGGAGATTTTGAGCTGAGATGATAGGGCCTTCTAAATACACGATCATGTCATCTGAAAATAGAGACAATTTGACTTCCTGTTTTCCTAACTGAATACCCATTATTTTTTTTTTTTCTTGCCTAATTGCTCTGGCTAGAACTTCCAATACTATATTGAATAGGAGTGGTGAGAGACGGCATCTTTGTCTAGTGCCAGATTTCAAACGGAATGCTTCTAGTTTTTGCCCATTCAGTATGATATTGGCTGTAGGTTTGTCATAAATAGCTTTTATTGTTTTGAGATATGTTCCTTTGATACCTAGTTTATTGAGAGTTTTTAGCATAAAGTGCTGTTGAATTTTGTTGAAGGCCTTCTCTGCATCTATTGAGATAATCGTGTGGTTTTTGTCTTTGGTTCTGTTTATGTGGTGAATTACATTTATAGACTTGCATATGTTGAACCAGCCTTGCATCCCTGGAATGAAGCCTACTTGACTGTGATGGATAAGCTTTTTGATGTGCTATTGCAATCGGTTTGCCAGTATTTTATTGAAGATTTTTGCATCTATGTTCATAATGGATATTGGCCTGAAGTTTTCTTTTTTAGTTGAGTTTCTGCCATGTTTTGGTAGCAGGGTGATATTGCTCTCATAAAATGATTTGGGAAAGATTCCCTCCTTTTGTATTGTTTGGAATAGTTTCAGAAGGAATGGTAGCAGCAAGTCTTTGTAAGTCTGGTAGAATTCAGCTGTGAATCTGTCTGGACCTGGACTTTTTTTGGTTGGTAGGCTGTTAATTGCTGCCTCAACTTCAGCCCTTGTTATTGGTCTATTCGAGGTTTCAACTTCTTCCTGGTTTAGGCTTGGGAGAGTGCAAGTGTCCAGGAATTTATCCATTTCTTCCAGCTTTACTGGTTTAAGTGCATAGAGTTGTTTGTAGTATTCTCTGATTGTAGTTTGTATTTCTGTGGAATCAGTGGTGGTATCCCCTTTATCATTTTTTATTGCACCTATTTGCTTCTTCTCCCTTTTCTTTTTTATGAATCTGGCTAGCAGTCTATCTATTTTGTTGATATTTTCAAAAAACCAGCTCCTGGATTTATTGCTTTTTTTTTTAAGGGTTTTTTATGTCTCTATCTCCTTCAGTTGTGCTGTGATCTTAGTTATTTCTTGTCTTCTGCCAGCTTTTGAGTTTTTTTGACTTTGCTCCTCTAGCTCTTTCAATTTTGATGATAGGGTGTTAATTTTAGATCTTTCCTCATTTCTCTTGTGGGCATTTATTGCTATAAATTTTCCTTTAGACACTGCTTTAAATATGTCCCAGAGATTCTGGTACGTTGTGTCTTCATTCTCATTGGTTTCAAAGAACAACTTTATTTCTGCCTTCATTTCATTGTTTATCCAGTCGACATTCAGGAGCCAGTTGTTCTGTTTCCATGAAGCTGTGCAGTTCTGAGTTAGTTTCTTAATTCTGATTTCTAATTTGATTGCCCTGTGGTCTGAGATACTGTTTGTTATGATTTCCATTCTTTTGCATTTGCTGAGGAGTGATTTACTTCCAATTATGTGGTCAATTTTAGAGTAGGTGCAATGAGGTGCTGAGAAGAATGTATATTCTGTGGATTTGGGGTGAAGATTTCTGTAGAAGTCTATTAGGTCTGCTTGGTCTAGATCTGAATTCAAGTCCTGGATATCCTTGTTAATTTTCTGTCTCATTGATCTGTCTAATATTGACAGTGGAGTGTTAAAGTCTCCCACTATAATTGTGTGGGAGTCTAAGTCTCTTTGTAGGTTGCTAAGTACTTGCTTTATGTACCTGGGTGCTCCTGTATTGGGTGTGTATATATTTAGGATCATTAGATCTTCTCGATGCATTGATCTTTTTACCATTATGTAATGCCCTTCTTTGTCTCTTTTGATCTTTGTTGGTTTAAAGTCCATTTTATCAGAGACTAGGATTGCAACTCCTGCTTTTTTTTTTGCTCTCCAGTTGCTTGATAAATCTTCCTCCATCCCTTTATTTTGAGCCTATGTGTGTCCTTGCCTGTGAGATGTGTTTCCTGAATACAGCACACCGATGGGTCTTAATTTTTTATCCAATTTGCCAGTATGTCTTTTGATTGGGGCATTTAGCCCATTTACATTTAAGGTTGATATTGTTATGTGTGAATTTGATCCTTCCATTTTGATGCTACCTGGGTGTTTTGCCCATTAGTTGGTGCATATTTTTCATTGTGTCGATGCTCTTTACCATTTGGTATGTCTTTGGAGTGGCTGGTACTGGTTGTTCCTTTCCTTGTTTAGTGCTTCTTTCAGGAGCTCTTGTAAGGCAGGCCTGGTGGTGACGAAATCTCTCAGCAATTGATTGTCCGTAAAGGATTTTCTTTCTCCTTTGCTTATGAAGCTTAGTTTGGCTGGATATGAATACTCCTTCTACTTATAAAAAAAAACTTAACTACAAAACAGCCTCAGTCATTTTCTTCACAAGATATTTCAGAAGATGGGATTGTTATCACAGGAGATGACAGATCACACATTATATTGCCCCTGAAGACTTTCCAGTGGTACAAGATATGGAGGTGGAAGACAGCAATACTGATAATCTTGACCCTGTGTAGATTTAGCTTAACATGTGTGTTTTTTCTTAGTTTCTAACAAAAAAGCTTCAGAATGTATCTCCATTTTGAAGCAAACAAATCTACTCCCATCTGCTGGTGGTTGCCTGAAATACCAATCAAAGCTGATTTTTACTGAAAAGCACACTGTTAAAGAAGTAGGCCAATCTGGAAATAGAGTTCTAGTTTTGCCCTCTGCCACTATAAAGCTTTAGGACAATCCCTTTTCCTTCTCTAGACCTCAGTTTCCTCACATGTACAGTTCAGGTGCTTGGACAAAATGACCTGAAATGGTCCTTTCATTTTTGACAAGCCAGGATTATCTTTACAAGAATGCCTGCATGACCAGGGACCAGGAGTGCAGGAGGAATAGCAGGAGGGCTGTGTTCATTTGACCTATTCCTGTATGTGATGGTCAGTGATATATGGTTCACTCCACCTTTTTTCCTTCTCATGCACCCCTGTGGCAACATACTCAGCCACTCCTGGAAGTTTCAGGTAACTGAAACTTTGCAATTTGCTGGGTATACACCATCTCAACTCATCTCACTAAATACTAAGGGAAATGGGAAGGAGAACATGTTTCTTTTTGAAAGTTCTAGTTAAGCAAGAATGAAATTGAAGTCCATTTTGCTTTCACCACTTCTAAATGGCATACCTTAGGAGGTTCAGTGCTGGTGAACATGAATGAACTATATTCATTGATTGCTCAGTTGGCTATGGGCTCTGGAGAGACTTTTTCTGAGCTCACTTTGTCATGGACCTGAGATAGGAAGAATAGAGTGGATTGAGTGGAGGCATTTCCTTATCCTCTGAGATGCTTCTCTTCCACAGCATAATGTTCAAAGTATTGGAAAGAATAGGAGGCTTCTAGTAAAATTGCCAGGCTTTTCCACATGATTGGGCAAGAATACTGCAGCATTGGAGTGGGCTGCTTGCTGGGGTCTAAATTCCTTGAAGCTCAGATACAATAATCTTTGCCTTCTTTTCCCCTTCTGTGGTGTAAGCCAATAACTCTCCTTCAATTCTTCATCTCCTGGCTATGGGACAGTGTCACATCTTAGGGGGTGATCCCAGTTAGTGAAGCTGTCCTTTCAGTTCTCGAGCTTTGTCTTGGGGACCCAAACTTGAAGGAAAGGGCACTCTGGATAATTTAAATTTTCAGGCAATCCTGGGCTCCTGGAGTCCAATTTTTGTTCTGATGGAGGAGTACATCTCTTGAGGCCAAAATCCTCTCATAAAATCCATTAGTGATATTTCTTCACCCCTTCCAGAGGGGAGCCAATCAGGTTACCAGAGGCTCAAGAATCTGAGAATGAGCAGTAGTCAAGTATCTTCTGATCCTCAATAGTGAACAGGTCTTTTGGAATGCAGATTCAACCATGACAGTCAAATCACTGCATTCCCCTCCCTGCAAGAAGCAAACTCTGGGGCATATGCTCTTTCAAGAGAAAGGCACATTTTGTATTTTTGCAGAGGCCCAGGGCAGGGTAATCCTAGGTGCAGATCCCTGGACCAGCACTCTAGCAGCAGAGGAGCTGCAAGGGGAGATGGCCCTAAGAGGATGGCAGAGAGCCATGGAGTGGGCATACTGAGGATGAAAGCTGGATCTTGCACCTTTTTGTGTGGCTCCTGCTGCCTGCCAGATTGGCTAGGGCAGCTGTTATCTGGATGGGCAAAGTCAGTCACGTGTTCTGCTTAGTGCCCACCCAGCTGCAGCCAGAAGTATTTGCAGACCAAGCAGACTTCGAAACGGCCTGATGCATCCTGAGGGTGCTATATGGAATAGAGCTGCTGTGTGGCTGTTCCTGTTGCCGCTCCTGGGCTCTAGGCTCCTGATGGACACCTGCCCTTCCCACTCCCCTTGACCATGAAGCTCTCTTCTTTGAGATGACTCTGTGGAATAGCTAGTGTCCTTCACCTAGTTACCCCTTGCCCTGTGCTACCCTGCTCACCCCACCTCTGTCCTCTTTCCAGTCCTCAGCCATCGTCCATGCCCTCTGTCCTTCCAGGCTCCAAGGCCATAGGCATCTGAGGCATACTTTGAGCTTGTGTGTTCTACTGCTCATCAAGACCTGTTTCTTGGAGGGCAGCAATTCCAGTACTACTTCAGAATTCCACTTTGCCCTCTAACCTCTCCTCTGACAATTCACCATTTTCCTGGACCTCTTCTATTGGTAAGCGTGATGACTGTGCTTCCATAAGTGAAGAGGGCAGGCAATCCCTTGAAAGGAGTTGGCTGATGGAGACATGGACCTGCACTTCTGAGCTCTAGCTCACTTACCCTGTCTGCTGGCCCCAAGAGATGGTTGAGGTGGGAAAGGGTATGTATAGTTGAAATGGAGCCCTGTTCTTCAGCTCACCTATTACTGCACTTTCATCCCAGGATCCACTCATCTATCTTTACAGACTAAGGCCTTGGACAGATCTCCCCAGTCACTTACTCTGGACTCTGAATATGTGTTGAGGAGATGTGGTGTAAGATCTAAAATTACTATGTGCTACCTTGACATCTGGTAAGGTGGGATGGTCTCAAATGGCCCAACCAGATTCCCTCCTTACTCTGCTCCTGGATAAGTTTCCCTGCGCAAACAGCCCTCCTTTCCAAACAAACTTTTTCTTCTTATCCCTCAGTAGTGAACAGTTTCTGTCAGCCCACAGAATTATTCAAAAAACCCAATTATATTCTTTCTCAGAAACCAGAGAAAGATACTGCAAAGCCTGCTTTCCATAGCTGCTAGCTTTTCACCCAGTTCCTGAGTGCAAACCCTGTGTAGCCCTGCATGGCAAGTGGTGTTTTCCTCCCCACAGCTGTGAGTGTTTGAAACTAACAAATTGTTATGGCTCTCATCTGTTCAGTGTTGGGTGTCATGTGTTTGATCATCCCTGTCACCTCAAGGCACATACCAGCTCCCCTTTGCCTTCCACCATGAGTGGAAGCAACCTGAAGCCTCACCAGAGGCAGATGCTGGCACCATGTTTCTTGTATAGCCTGTAAGAACCACAAGCCAAATAAACCTCTTTTCTTTACACAAATAAGCAAGCGAAAAGAAATGAGAAGGTGAGAGAGAAGCAACAAATGCATACAAGGGGAAGAGACAAACAAAAATTAAATTGAAACAAAGTTTTACAATTTAAGCCAATTGGAATGTCAGAATTTACTAAAATAATTTGTATAATAAAATGATAAAAAGGCACAGATTGTATTTTGCACTTCTGCAACATAGGTTGTGAATTAACTTTAACATTTGCTGGAATGCAGCAATCAGCGAGCTTTGATGGCCCTGATCAATACTGAGGCTCAAATTACAGTTATATCTGGAGACGCCACTACATTTAAACATGGCACCCTCCTATAATCTTATGGAAGTTACTTAATGTAAATTGCAGGGCAAATAAGTATGCCTTACCTTAAACATCATAACTATTGTCTTGTCTTAATTCTCCATGATTATAATACCCATTGCCCCATAAATATTGCATAGCGGGTATGGATGCTTGGACCCAATAAGTAATAAATTACAATAAAATTAAATTTTTGCATTTACAAATTGGTTTGACAAAAGGGGACTCTGAGGACTGCCTAATTAAAATAGTTAATATAGGCTGGGTGTGGTGGCTCATGTCCATAATCCCAGAACTTTGGGAGGCTGAAGCGGGTGGATCACCTGAAGTCAGGAGTTCAAGACCAGCCAGGCTAACAAGGGGAAACCCTATCTCTACAAAGAATACAAAAATTAGCCAGGTGTGGTGGTCCCTGTAATCCTAGCTAGTCAAGAGGCTGAAGCAGGAGAATTGTTTGAACTCAGGAGGCAGCAGTTGCAGTGGACTGAGATCGTGCCACTGCATTCCAGTCTGGCGACAGAGTGAAACTCCATCTCAAAAAAAAAAAAAAAAAAAAAGCAAAAAAACCAAACAAACAAAATACAACCCTCTCCCACACACAAACACCCACACCCACACCCCCCCAGGGAGTTAATATGGCTCAATGTAAATTCAAAATATGAAACTTATTACATAAGACCTAATGAATGAA
The DNA here is from genome assembly GCF_009761245.1 of Sapajus apella. Lineage (NCBI taxonomy): Eukaryota > Metazoa > Chordata > Mammalia > Primates > Cebidae > Sapajus > Sapajus apella. The sequence goes on from NW_022437013.1 coordinate 8,808,553, forward strand.
CAGGTGATTATCCCCACTGCTTCTTCATTTAACAGCTGAGTTTAGCCTGTTCTTAAATCTGAAAGAAATTAGTTGGTACCTCATAGTGTGTTACTGCAATCTTAATCCTGTGGCCCTATCCATTAAGACCCCCATATCCAATCTTATTGAAATTACTGACTCCATTCAATCTACACCAGCAAACATTTTGCCATTTTAAATTTGATTAATATGTTCTGTTCCGTCTCTGTATCAACAGCCATTCAGCTTCAATTTGCCTTCATCTCTGAAGAGATATGATAGATTTACCAGACTACCCATGGGGTATGTCAGCAACCTTGCCATTGCCAATAATGTTTGCAGGAAAGGTCTTACCTGTATTCACCATTCTCCAGGAGCACAGGTATGATGTTACATTAAAGATACCGTATTCCAAAATGATACATTTGACACACTCATTAAGTAAACTCATAAAGGAGCTCATAAAGGGGTGATGAGCCATTACCCTACACTTGATGTAAGGTTCCAACACCTTTGTTAAATTCCTAAAAAATAGTTGGTAAGCCCAGCACTGCTCTACCTTGACACTGTCAAAAACCACTACTGACCATCTTATCACCCACAATATTAATATAAGTTCAATATCTTTAACTCACTTCTGAGTTATGATGGCAACATAGTCCTCATTTACAATTTTGTCTTAATCTCACTGTTGCTGTTACTTGCAAATCAGCACAGCTTGAATGGGCCCTCTCCAACAAAAATCTCTAGAATCTGTCCTAACCTAAATCAATGGGCATTCCTGTTAGTGCTATGAGAGTTTCCTTTATCGTAGAGGCTTTAGCAACCCCCTCTTATGCCCCCACTGTGGTCAATGGACCAACCAGGAAGAGTATAAGTCAATGGAGGGCTTCTGATGCAAGAAACTGCCCTACTAAGCCTTGCACTATATAGAATTAAAGTGGGAATAACTGGCCATATACTGGCTGTCCCCAAACTAGAGGCTGTCATAGACCATAAGCCTTTGATTCTCTACCTCTGTAGTTGCCCAATATGCTTTGGGTCATAGAACTAGCACCCTATGAGGTCATGACGGTTACTTAAGTGTCCTTTATACAGGATGGAGCCAAATCTGGGCACTTGGCAGATCACACATGTAAGAGGGCATGACCTCCGCTACCCTCAGTCCCTTGCCAATTGCCATGGTGCTGGAAGAGGTCACCCCAGACCCCTTAGTTACATGGGGAGCTCTTTGGGGTCACATTATTGAACAGCAATGGGAGTTTGTATATTGCAGACAATATTGTCACTATCATACATATTACTGCTATGCATTTCTTAAGCAGGATGTCTGTGATAAAGGACAGAAAATAAAGAGTTAGCACAATTGGCCACACTTCAGGCATCACCTTAGCAATGGGTACCTTGACCAACAAATGGCCCAGTAAGTACATTTTTATAAACTCTAGGCCATTGCCTCAGAGTTGTCCCCTATGGGGTAAATAACTTTGGGAATCTATTCCCTTGCAGATACCCAAAATATAAATTTGGGTGTTATAGACTGAATTGTGTCTTCCCAAATCCCTATATCGAAGCCCCAACTCCCAATGTGACTGTATTTGGAGATAGGAACTTTGAGGGAGTAATTATGGTTAAATGAGGTCAAATGGATAGGGCCCTAATCAGATAGAACTTGTGTCTTTATAAGGAAAGCAAAAGACACCAGAGAGCTCTTTCTCTCTGCACATGCATGAAGGAAAGGCTATGTGAGACACAGCGAGAAGATGGCCATTAGTAATTCAAAAAGAGAGGCCTTATTATTAATCAACACTGCTGGCACCTTGATCTGGGACTTCAAATCTCCAGAACTGTGGGAAAACACACTTCTATTGTCTAAGTCACTCAGTCTGTAGTATTTTGTTATGGAAACTCTAGCAGACTGACACACAAGATAACAGATGTCTCTACATATACAGTTGATTCTCATTAGTTTTTGTAGTTATGTTCTATAAAGTCACTGAGAGTACTGAATTAGTGGATATTAAACCATGGTTCCTTCGGTAAATGCAAGCTCACTTTCTGTGACCCTCTGTCTGGTTACAACCTTTTCCTTAACTAGTCAGTATATAACCTTGTTTTCTATGTGTTTTTGTTTAATGACACTTTATTTCATGTATATTATTGATTTGTTTACATAGCTATTTAATCTATATTGTTTATTCATTTACATTTAACTTATGGACAACGGCACTATACTCAGGCCTAGCACATGTATGTTCTCCATAGGAACGCTAGACAGCTCTTCAGCACTATGCTTGGGAGCAATTTTAAGCAGTGGAATTATTAATAAAATCATAAAACAATGTGGTATTAACTATACTGCAAAGAGGATACTTGCTTATGGTGTGAGAGCTGAGACAAGAACGCAGAGCATCACCTTGTCCAATCTCACGTGGGAACACATGCACCAGATAATTCAACATTTTTGCTGATCTATGCATGTTTATGAATGACCACAGAAGCACTGCAAGGATTGATTTGGGGGTTATAAATAAGTTTCAGTGAGTAGGTAAATTCTTAAATACAGAATCTGCAAATAATGAGGATGAACTATACTAAGGCCCAGTACAAGGCCTCAACAGGATACTCCTTATTCTCTTTGGAGTTTCAGGCATTACTGTTATGACCAAAGCATTCATATCCCTTCTCAGAATACACAATCTAGGCTCTTGAATAAGACAGTAAAATGGAGCTTCCACTTCCTTATAGATCCCAGGTGGCTAGTTTAATTGACAGGCATAACTGGCTCCTCAGATAACTACTATTTAAGTTACAAAGTGATATCCCTCTAGGTGTCACTATTACCACAGGCATTGATTAATCTAAATTCATGCCTTCTAGGATATGGATTCCCTACACCAGTGTCACTCAAGTCCCTCAGTTGCCTTTTTGGCCATAAAGGGGGACATCTCTGAAGTTGATGTTTTTGAGGACCACCTCACCCTGTGGCTCTCTCCTTGCCTGTCTCCCTAGGAAGTGAAGTAGACACTTTCTTTCTCACCGACAGGGTTGAACAGGTGATCAAAACAAGGGTGCAGGATGATGGTCAAGACACAAAACAGACATGAGAGACACCTGTTTGAGTTCAGATTTTAGCCCATTCCCTAGGCATGTGTATTAGTCTGTTCTTGCACTGCTATAAAGAAATACCTGAGTCTGGGTAATTTATAAAGAAAAGAGGTTTAATTGGTCCACAGTTCTGCAGGCTGTACAGGAAGCATGATGACATCTGCTTGGCTCCTGGGGAGGCCTCAGGAAACTTAAAATCATGGTAGAAGGTGAAAGAGGAGCAGGCACTTTTACAGGAGGAAAAGAGAGATGAGGGAGGGTGTCACACACTTTTAAACAGGCAGATTTTGCGAGAACTCACTATTTTGAGGACAGTATCAAGAGGATGGCACTAAACCATTTATGAGAAACTGCCACATGATCCAATCATCTTCCACAATGTCCCACCTCAACCGTGGAGTATTTCAATTCAACATAAGATTTGAGTAGGGACATAGATCCAAGCCGTATCAGCATGTGTGTTTGTATGTTTGTGTATGTGTGTAAACACTTCACTTCCCAAAGAGGCACTTCTATTCCATAGAAGTCTTAGCCATCACCAGAATTTACACTGATGTGAAGGCATCAAGTAATCAATTATGGTGCAAGGCCTAAATTAGTATTATGCACTGTCTCGACATCTGGCAAAATTGGGAGGACCTTGAATGTCCTAACTGCAAATTCCCTCTCTCCACTCTGTGCCTGCAGGTAAGGTCCCCTAGTGAAACAAATCCCCTTATTAAATGAACCAGAGCAGTTCCTGCTTCTCTTTAATTAGAGAGTTTCAATTCCTTGCCAGTATGTGTAATTATTCAAATAAGCCAGTCACATTCTCCCCTAGGAATCAGGGGCACCTCATTCTTTTGATACTACACAGTTTGCCTCCTACAAACCCTGGTTGTTTATTGTATTCCTGAGTGTAACCCCAAGTGGCCCTGTTGGTGTATTGTGTACTCCCCAGGGCTTCAAATGTATGTGACTAATAAAACTGCTAGTAATTTCATCTGTCCAGCATTGACTGCCATGTGTTTGGTCATTCGCATAACTCTAGGATAGGAATCCCTTCCTTACCAATGGAGTTAATAGGAGGCCACCAAAATGGGTACGTGATGATGGGCAAGATGCACAACTTTGACCTGAGAGACACCTGTTAGAGTCTAGATTTTAGCCCATCTAAAGCATGTGTGTTTGTATTTCTCTCACTTTCTGTGTTGTGTGTGTGTATTAAGGGGCTAGGGGACCTTTTTTGATGCGACAGATATAAATTATTGATTCAGCTCCATTGGAGACAAGACAATGCAATCTATGGTTGTATAATTGTGTGATCTGGGGTGGGTGTGTTTTGAACTTACTTGTGTGAAACATTTGAAGATACAGGATTTTTCCATGTTTATTTTAAAATTTGTTTGAGTCTCTTAATATCTGAAGATGTCTGTCAGTCATCTGTTTACATGTAGATCACACATAAATATGTATTTGCAGTGGCTATAGATCCTGAATGCTAGCACATGGGTAAAGCATGGTTGGAAACAGGTGGGAGCACATTGCTTTAATTCAGGAATAATTCATGCACACATCGAAATGCTTCTAAATGAAATTTCATGATTAAAGATAATTGAGAATAAGTTTTCACATGGCAAACCAGAAATGAACATGTACCCAGTAGAGTAAAAATGTAGTTGGGTAAGGTTCTAGCAGATAGCACTGCAGTTTCCACATTCCCACATGAGACTATTAGTGAACACACACACACACACACACACACACACACACACACACACACACACACTGAGATTGCAGAGTTCATTGGATAATGTGTGAAAGATCCTACAAGTCTCAGTGATGCCCAGGGCCTGTTCTCATTCACAAGCTACCTTTTGGGGGAAACAGCCCTGCTAATCATCTCAGGAGTCTTGAGTGAGGGCATCAGAGACCTCTGAAAAGCCAGCTTTCTGCAGGGTTACAGCTGGGTACTTACGTGTATTCACCCAAGACACTTCTATGCTAAAAGTACATGATTAATGAGAGTAATGTCTTTGTGAAGCCATCTCTGAGCCTCAAGAATCTGAAATGGCTTCATTGGGTGAGGGTCATAAATCTCTGCTACATGAGCAAGGCTGTCTCTCTGTGTCACATGCCATATGTCCAGCCCTGAGACCAGAGGTGTAAAAGAGCAAGGTTGACATGGATGTGACAACAAAATGCCTAGTCCCAGGCCACATACAGGAAATGTGACTTTGAGCTGGAGAACATACACTGGTTGGCTCAGCTCGTAAGGGCACTGAGGATGGAAGATTACTTTTCTTTAGTCAATCGGGTGCCCCTAAAAGGAGGATTCCCTGTAACCCGAAGAGCTGTGTCCATGCCGATGGCTAGGTGGAGCTCTTTCAGGGATTGAAGTAATGCATTTTTTAAGGCTCCCACCTCCTTGTTTCCTCCCCTCTCCACTTCTCAGAATGTCTTCTCCATACCCTGACATCCTGCCTGGCAACATGGACAGCCTTTCTGCCCCACCTTCTGGACAAAAGCTGGGGTGGGAAGGATTAGTCTGCCTCGCTGCTGTTTCTGGCTGACTCGCTATAGGAAGAGAAGGAGGATGGGAAGAGTGCATATACTTATGACTGGACATGTCTATATGTGTGCAGGAGAAGGGAAGGCCTAGGAAAGTCAGTAGCTGAGGTGTTCTCTGATGTTTGTCCTCTGAGAAGCATGTGGCATTTACTGATAACCAGTTACTTCTCTGTTTCAGCAAAAAGTGTGGAAACAAAGCTGTGGTTCAAAAGGTTTTGGACAGGATGCTGATGGGATACAATGTCCATCTGAGACAAAATTTTGGAGTTAAGCCACTTCCAGACTCTTGAGACCTTTGTGTTAGGTCAAATAGAACTGAGACACGGCAAACCAGCCCACCCAGTAAGCCTACCTGTGGCACTCCGCAGGTTCTACACCTCTGCCTCTCTAGATCTCACCTTCCTGACCCTGCAGAGACATGCAGCTGAACACTCCTAGGCCTCCAACTCCCAGGCCTTTAGCTCTACCCCTTCTCCCACTTATTTGCTTGTATATACAAGAGATCAGTGTATATACAACCTGTATATAAAACCTATATATTTCTCCCACTGCTTTTCTTGTATATGCAAGAGATCTGCTGCTCTCCATAGTCCCTTGTGAGGGCACCAAACCTAAATGTGTACCCCCTGGAGTGGCTGGAGAAGCAATGGGTATGCAGGATTCAGGGTGCTGTGCTTCTCAAGCTGGAGTTTTCTGCTCCATCTGTTATGCTCTATGGGGAGGGCACTTGAGCACGCATTCTTTGCACCCTGGGCACACTTCCTATTCATTTTTTCAAAACTATGTGCATATTCTTCTCCTTACAGTCTACTTCACAAATCTCTGTTCAGTATATTTTGACGACCCAGGCATCAGGGACTTCCCCTATTGTCCCCAAGCCTTTAGTTCTCACTGATTTTTATTGGGTCTACCTCTGGAAAACATCCTATGTTATTATCTCTCTGTTGATCATGAGGCCCTCAGCTTAGCCCTTGGTCATCTTGTTCCTGAATTACTGAACTTTGAAAACCAAGACCATTGCCTTAGGCTCTGGGTTTACAGGTGAGTCACCTGACTGTTGCTCTCCCTTTGCTCCATTGCTCTTTCCAGAGTGTGAGGGCATAAGGTGCAGTCCACAGCATACAAGATGGGTGTGCACCTGGGGACTGGGATGCTAGAGTGGAGAGGGCAGAAGGCAGGCTCTTTCAAAACCCTTACCCTGTAAAGACAGCAGTGCCTCTTCTTGGTGGGCCCCCTAGGGAAGAGGCTGAGACTTTTGAGGGAGAGAGGTCTAGGCACATCGGAATTCAGGTGTTAGGCCACAGCCAGCTCCCCAGTGCATAACATCAGAGCTTGTGTCAATTGAGCCAAATGCTGGTGGATGTCAACAAAGTAGCTACTTCATGTTATCCTTTCTTTGTTCCCATGTTTTTCAGCAAAAGCTAACCAACAACCAGTTAAGTACACCAAGCACATTCTCCCTAATCTTTTATGGTCAGGTTATCACCTCAGCATGCATCCAAGACCAGGTAAAGGGAGGAGGGACAAGGACAAACCTCTGGGGATTATCAGGTGTGAATAGTCCCAAGGAACCTCACCACTATTTTTCACACAGAATCTGATTTGTTCACAGTTGATGTCTCAGGTAGAAGGGGCAGTGGGTTGCATTAAGCTTTTTTAGCATGCAGACTTGGAGCAAGTGAGAAAAGGTGGGTTCCTGCATTGATTTGGTCAAGCAGTAGATGAAGGTAGAGGGCAAAACAATTCAAGACCTTTTGTAGACATAAGGGGGCACTACAGGCTCTATGTTTGGGGTGTGTGTGTGTGTGTGTGTGTGTGTGTGTGTGTGTGTGTAGGGAGGGAGGCCAATAGATGAAACAGCTGCACTGCACTCTGCATGGGTGGGTGGCAGGGGTGGAGGGAGTAGAGAACAAAGCAGAACACCCAGAACACTGTGTTTGTCCTTGGAGATAGTCTCGCCACCTGGTCAGCAATTGCAGCATGCTCCAGAGAGGAAGCCCAGCCAGGGGAGCTGGAGTAAAGTCTGGGGGTGTTTAGCTGGCAGGAAAGGAGGACTCGGTAGAGATTTACCACTTGATTCTGGAAGAGAGTAAGACTCTAGGAATCAAGGAATGAACAGGCTAAATTACATATTGGATTGCATTTACTTGAAGGAGGCAATATGCCAACAGGAGAGTGAGAGCTGACACTGGAGAGAAATACATAGAGAAGCCATGACAGAAATGAAGAGGGATGAAAGTAAAGAATAAGGAAGACGGGAAGGAAAATACTGCTTACATAAGTAGTACTTCGTGTATCAACAATACTTAAAATTCATTTGAACCATTGTCTGCTTCCCAGGCAGATTGAGTCAGCCCACCTCCAGGTCTGTCAGGTCAGCAGTGGCAAGCGGGATCCAGGCAGTGACACCTATTCCATGAAAGAGTCACAAGTTCCCATTCCAATTCCTCTTTTCATGCAGGGCTTCTGGGAAACCAAGCCAAGGGCTTCAGGATTTAGGGAGCCCCAGAACTACCTGTGAGGCCTCCCACTAGACTAAGAGTCAAACTTATCTGTTTCTGAGGTGGAATAGAGTTTCAAGGCTTAACCTGTTTGAGTGGCACTGAATGAGTGGTTTAGGATAAGAATTCTGATCCTGGGGTTGGAGGAGGGCAGCTGGGAGTTGGCTGCCTGGCCTCACTGGGGTTTATTAACTGTATAACACAGCTTCTGTCCTCTAAAGGCATGTGGAGCACGCAAAAGGCTATAATCAAGAACTGTGTTTCTAGAAACCTGTCACTGCATAGCGCTTTGCTAGGGCTTATTCACAATAACCCTGAATGCTGGAGTCTGGGCTGCGCCCTAACACAGAGACCCATTTACTTCTCAGTTGCCATTCAGACACTTATTCCCAATAGCACTTTGCTTTTTGAAGCATTGGGCTTGGAGTACATGTTTCTCTCTTTGCAGCTCAGCATCTGGGCAGTCAGCCTGCAGAGAAGCTAGCAGGCTGAACCATAAGGGTCACACGTATTTTCATAGCAGGAGTGTGATGTAATACACAGAGAACAATGGCCTTGCTGTAGAGCTGATTATAGGCAGCTTTGAACCCATAGGGAATAATAAAAATTCATTTGTGCACAGCACCGTATAGTTTACTATACATTTTAAAATCCATGGTCATAGATACATTTGCCAGTGGACAGTGATAGCACAGAGGCCCAAAGAGAAACCTCAAGATGAAGAAACATACTCAGATACATGCTCATTCAGTTACATTTGCACACTAAAAGAATCACACACACATGTGTGTTCACATAACTCACACATAGACAGTCTTAGATTCACATGTATGCCTGAACATACACAAAATAACATGCTCACACACACGTTTTCACTTCAAATGAACACATTAAACATATGAACATATACACATATTGAGACACATATGCTTACATGCTCACATGTTCACTTATACATGTATATATTCACATATTCACTTAATGAACATATTCACAGTTTAACATGCTCACATAAAAAAACATCATGAATTAACTCACAAAAAGGAAGGTATTCCCATAATTGCACAATTGACATTCATTCACACACACAAACATCCACAGGCATTCAAGACCACAATAAGATATTAATGTACTCATAAATTAACTGACAATACTGTACAAAGTCACAGACATACACATACTTACATCACCTCAAGATGCACATGATCACACAGACACAAACTTGCTTATGCATTAACATACCCATGAACATGCTCACACACATGCTCATTCACTCATACATGAATGAATATGTTCACATATTTACTCACACAAATGTGCTTGCAAATGTATTCACACAGACACATTCACTCACACACATTACATGCTCAAAACATCAACTGCAAACACTTTTATCTGCACATGCTAATGCTCACACAAATGAACATGCTCATACATTGACTAACACTTGAACTTACTCAAACATTAACATACCAAGACACATGGACATGCTTATGCATTCTCTCACTCAAGTACACACTCTCATTTTCACTAATATTCATGCATAAACACACTTACACAAAGACATACTCACGTGTTTACTCACTCATGTACATGCTTGCATACTCACATACACACTCATACATGCAACATTCACTCATACTCACACATGAAAACATATATGCACATGCTGCCATATTCACTAAAAAACATGAACAGACATTCACACTATCATACTTGTGAACAATTTCACATATTCACAAGACTACATGATCATAAATACACATGTATACATATTAAAGGTTTCACACACACAAATGCACACTTGCTCAGAAGCATGAACATGATTACATATTCACACTCAGATAGGATCACATTCATTCATACAGTCACTCACACATGGACAAACTCACATCTACCTATGTCACATCTACCTACGCATTCACTCATACTTTCACATGAACACACACAGACATACATAATCATCCTTACACAAATATGTTAATACAATTATTAACACCCTCACACACACATGCTCTCATATCCACTCACACTCATATTTTAAAATGCACATGCATGGACATGCTCATGCATTCACCCAGACAGAAACATCTTTGCACATTCACTCATACACAAATATACTCATTTACGTGCACACATTCACTCACACTCACATATGAACACACATAAATATGCTTACACATTCATTCAGACACATAAACATGTTCACACACAAAGGTATGTACTCACACAATCACTTGCACACAGACATGAATACATTCACATAAACACACAATGAACCTGCTCACAAACACACATGTGCACTCATTAACACACTCACATGTTACCACAATCAACATTCAAACACAGACCCTATCACATGCACACACAGAAATGTGCTCTCGCATTAACAAACTTACACTAATGAACATGTTTATATATTCACTCACAAATGAAGATGCTAACTGTATGCACATGCTTACAAATTGGCTGATACACATGAATACACACATTCACTTAAGCACACCAGTAAACTCTAACACTTTCACACATGTACAGGCTCAATTCATTTTCACACAGACATATTCACATACACAAACATAGTTACAATTTACTCATATAAAAATGCTCACAATTTATTCTTACTCATAGACATACTCACATATACTTACACAAACACATTCACACTTTCATTCAAACAGACAAATATACTCAACACACTCATGTATTCACTCATGCACTCAAATATACCTCATATACACAGTGTGACTCAAACTTTAACTCATTTGCATGTACACACTCAATATTAAGATGCTCATACACTTATGCAATCAATTACACAGAAAAAATATGGCCACACATTCACACATAGAATGTGAGTGAATTTTTATAATCACAGATAGTCATTTGCACACACAAATTCACCCACATGCTTACATATACAAACATGGTAACTACTCACATGAATATTCACTAGTATCAACATACTCAAAAATTTGCTGACACACAACAAATCGTTAAATATACGCACACTCAAAAATTCAGTAACATTAAAAAATTAACTGACAAACATGAACATGCTCAAAAATTTACTCACACACAACACACAGACCCACACCCACATGCTTTCACATTTACTCATGAAACATGCTTACACATTTACAGTACTCACATATATGAATATGCTCATATATTGAGTTATGCAGAGACTCATTCATATGATTACATTCAATTTCATAAATCCACTCTCACAAAAATGCTCATATATTCACTCACATGCATATGCTTACAAATTCACTCACACTCATATATGATCATAAGTACACACTCATATTCACTTTCATATGCACATTAACATGCTCCCAAATGGTAACATGTTCATACATTCACTTGAACACAAATTTTGTCACACTTATCACAAAGTTCACATATTCAGTCACACACACACACTCACATAAACTCACACATACCTTCTCAAATACAAAAATGCAGTCATACACTAACAAGCTCACACAAATAAACATGCTTACACATTCACTTACACAAACATGCTGACATCCATTCACATGATTATAAATGTATCCATAAATATGAACACATAAACATTTACTTAATCACACAAATACACTCACATTAACATAGGCTCCCACATGAACTGACTCACACATTAACTCACACAAAAAAAAGACAGACATTAATACACCCACACATTTACTCAATACATGCTCACAAATTTTACTTATAGACACACTCACATATACTTACATACATACTGACATTCACGAAAACACAGGTATACTCAAATTTACATACACATATATATGACAATGTTAATTCACTCACATACCCAAATATGTTCACAAACATAAAATTATTTATACATTTACTCACACACAACACACTCACATGATCACTGAAACATATTAGTATACTTGACTTTATCATGCCCACACATTCACACACACAAACATGCTTACAAGTATACTTACATACACAGACCTCCTTACATAAATTATTTGCATAACTCACAATCCAGTAACACTCACACATTAACATGCTTATATATTACACATGTACTCATAATTCATTGATAAATATTTGCTTACTCGTGAAGATGCTCAGATTCCCTCAAACCCAAAATATGCTCACATACATGCACATGCTCATTCACTGAATCACATAACACACACATTCATAGACTCACACAAACATATTCACAGATTTAGTTACACACATAGACACACTGACATTCACTCGCAGTCACACACTTACATATTCACTCACCAATGCGAACACACTTATGTTTGCATTCACTAAAATTTGCTCACATATGCACTCATATGAACCTGCTCACAAATACACAGACATACTCATGTGCTCACATGCAAATCCTCACACATTTACTTACCCACACACATTAACACACTCACAAACAACATGTATTAACTATTCTGGGCATACTTATATATTCTCACAAATGAATATGTTCTTGCCATGAAACTCACATATTCATGCACACAAACACACATTCACTCACTCACATGTACTTAACATGCCCATGCTTACACATTCACTTACACTGATATATTCATATTTAACAAGCTTACACAAGCACATTTATATGTTCATTCACACACATGGGCTAACATCCATGCCCATGATTATAAATTGACTCACAACACATACACACTAATACTCTCTCACACATGCTACAAATTATCTCAAATGTACTCATACATTAAAAATATCACACACTTAAAACATTTAAAAATTCACTGACCCATACAAACATAATAACTACACACATGGTCACACATTCACTCATACATGTGAACATGCACAAACACTTAATTGCACAACTATACTCATATTGACACACTCATACTTGAACAAACTCACACATTCACTCTCTGACATAGGCACTGTTCTATTAATTCGCCAAAGAAGGCCTCTATATTACTGGCACTTTGTTGTTTACCTCTTCAAAGCAGGGTAGGATCTATTAGCTTGAAAGCCAGCTGGCACAAAACTCAAATTTTACACATTCGGTTATTTTAAATATGGCCCAAATAAGCAGAATTTCAGCCATGGGAGAGCCTGCCTGTTTTGCATACTCCACAAAGCAGCACTCAACATCTGCTATCCATAGATAAGGTAGTCTATAGCTATAAGAGACCCCCAAGTCACTGCTGTTCTTTGGCACTTTCTAACCCAGGGACTCTGTCATCATGCTGCTGAGTGACATCACCTAGACACACAGGTCCCTTCTCTAATCCCACTCTTTCCTGGAAATTATCTTGCCCTCTTCCCCTTCTGGGTGGTACCTCTGGAAGGTCTCCTGTTGTGAGGGTCATCCCTTTCATGCAAACCTGTGAAAGTGTCATCCAAATAAGGCTCTCTGTGTGCTACTGCTATATTGGGGTCATATATTTTTCCCTGATCAGTCCCTAGATTCCTCAAATTCACTACAAGTGATTATGAGGAAAAGGAAGAATTTTGGTGATAATCAGGAAATCAATACAGGGTCCACATAGTTAGTAGTATTATCAATTGACAAAATTACTTCAGACAGCCTTTAAGTAGTTCAGACTCAAAATTTGGAACACCTCCAGTTTGGGATGGCTTTGATGGCTTTACTCTGTGCTATATTATACTCTATATTTGTTGTGGCCCTCTCAGGCCTTATTAGCCTAACCAAGCAGCAGTACCTACATTTGAGCAAACCCATGACATTCTAATGGAGTTTAGGGGTCAAAGGCACTGAGCTCCCTGAGGAATGAGGTCAGCCTGCCAACTTGGGTCCCTTGTAGAGCAGGTGCTGGAGATTTTAAGACCTGTGGGCCTGAATAGAAAAGGGGGGAGGAATGCATACCTGTAGATCAAATATAGGTTACCCTTGATTTAGGGTACTCTGAGATGAGAGGAACATCTTTGTCCTCCCTGGGGACTGTTAAGACAGGTAAATGCCAATAAGGCAGAGATGTCAGGCTGAGGCTACTCTCTTAAGCACAACTGGGGGAGACACCTTCATAAACAGCAAGCATGATTCTAGGCTGTTTGATTTGTATCTGTTGTGGCAGAAGACATTGTTCTAGTTCCTCTCCCACAGGAAATCGAGACCTAAATCCTTGGACTGAGCTGGCCAAAGCATTACTTATAGTGACTAAATGCAAGGATGTTTATATTCCTGCCTCTCCCAGAACTCTGAGGGAAGTGGTTGTCATACTGAACGAGTGCTCCAAACCACAAGATGCATGCTAGGCCTTGCTCATGGCAGCTTCTCACTAGGACGCTGCTGGAAAGGAGGTAGGTGCCCTAACTCCTGAGGGAGACTAGACAGAGGGGAGGATCCTGGAGAAGAGGATTGATGTCTTCTAGAAGAAAAAGCAGCACAATACCACAATGATACTGATGATGATAATTTACCTTCTGCTTTCTAGGTAAGCACTCACAGAGTGGTAAAGACAGAGAAGACAAAAAGGGGGGGCCAAGGAAGTGAGGCTGGTTTTGGTTGGAGGAGGAAAGACATCCTCTCTCTTGTCCTGAGACCTAGTACCTCCTTAAGGACCTAGTCCAAGAACCAAATGAAAAAAAAGTGTTGCCTGGCTATACAGAACATATCTGCTGTGGGGCGAACTCCACCTAATGTTAGCTGAAATTAAACAACTGACTACCATCATATGGTATGGAAAATAGTGTCTCTACTAAAAGATCTTACACAATTAGTGGGGAAGGTAGAAATAATCCCAGAGGAGGTGTTGGATTCAAGTCTACATATACCTTGTTGATGTGGATCTTTATGGCTTGAGAGGATTCCCATCCTACATTAGGCCTTTAACAGCCCTGGGCAGAATGTCAACGGAAAACATTTACCTCCTGTCAGCTGGGGATGTTGAAATGGTCTTATCAGGCAACAGATGGCATGCAGCATGGTGACTTGGCAAGTCTAGAGGAGGCTGAATTGAATCTTGAATCCACACAATTGTTTCTCAGGGGGCTCCTGACAAGTATAAGTCCACATTACTGGCAATGATGGCAAATGCTCACACAATTCAAGAGGACACAGCTGCCCTGGATTTAATAGAAATGCATGAAAGACAAACAGAATCAAGTGTTGCCTATTAATTCTACAACCAATACCACACCTGGCCAAAATAAAAATTACTATCAGATGAGAGGCTGCCCCTTTCTTAGGTCAAACAAACCACCTATAGCCAGGACCCCTGCTTAAGCATGAATCCCTAGATAAATAAAAGAGGTTATATTGGACCCAAAGGAAAAGGGAGTTCCCAAATTATATGACCTCTGGTAAATCTGTGGAGTAATCACAATACTAACTAGGGTTAGATTACAGTCTGGGAGGGCTTTTCCTTCAGAGACAGCTCTATCTTCCACACCTGCCCATGATATCTGCCAGTGGCGGGGATCCACACATATGTAGGGATCCAGCAGGCTTGAAGTAAGCACTTTTTGACAGACAATCACCCGTTTATAACATTAACTGTAGTTTGAGCTCCAAAAAGTAAACACTGGCTGGTTCTGATAAATACAAGTGCCCAAATATCTCTAATCCCTGGACTCACTCATGCTTTAAAGGAATCCCCTCCCACTCCCAGGAGGTGAACAGTTTGGGAGGAGAATTAATTAAAGGAATAATTACC
This sequence comes from Sapajus apella, assembly GCF_009761245.1. Classification (NCBI taxonomy): domain Eukaryota; kingdom Metazoa; phylum Chordata; class Mammalia; order Primates; family Cebidae; genus Sapajus; species Sapajus apella. The sequence continues at coordinate 8,824,352 of NW_022437013.1, forward strand.
TGCTTAACTGTCAAAATTGGTCCAAGTTTGCTAACAAATTATTCTGTTCTGGTTGTTCTCCCTGGGACTGTCCCTTTTCCCATTATTGGAATGAATCTCCTCAGTTAGTAGGTAACATATATCAGATATCATGTCTATCAGATATCATAACCTTAATGAATCACATTAAAAATAGCATGGGTAAATGGTTCAGAGTTATAGACTTAGTTACCGTGTTCCAGTCAATGAAAATTGCATAGAAAAATCAACCACAAATCACCTTCACCTTTGTAGATCAACAATATTCCATTTCCCAATGGTCTATGGGGTACTTAAATTGTGCATGGAATTTTCAGACAGCATCTAGACACCTGTCCTATGTGCTTCCCAGAAACTAGGCCTTGGCATTAAATTGATGACATCCTCCTCATAGGACCTGGCTAAGATTCTGTCTCAAAGTCAATCATTATAGTGAGTAAATACCTCACTAAGGGGATGGGCAATTATCCCATATAAGTTACAGGCTCTTCCTAGTCTGCTAAATTTGGAAGCTGCATTGAAAACTCAGAAGAGTGAACTGTTCCCAATTCAGTAAAAAAGCAAACTCCTAGTGCTCCAGCCTCTGACATCAGTAAAGGAGTTCCAATATTCCATAAAGATATTTGGATTCTAGTGCCAACATATTCCTCAACTACAGTGTTTGCTGGCCTCCATCTCTGGAGTCACCCATAATTCTTTCATTTTTTATTGGGAACTTACACAACAACAGACACTACATAAGCTAAAGGACACCATCACATTAACTCTCCCAATAGTGCCCAGAGAGCAGGACTTAAAATTAGTTCTGCCTCTGGGCAGTACGGCCATTTTCATGATATTAATTCTTCCTAACCATGAGCATGGAATGTTTTTCCATTTGTTTGTGTCCTCTCTTATTTCCTTGAGCAGTGGTTTGTAGTTCTCCTTGAAGAGGTCCTTTACATCCTTTGTTAGTTGTATTCCTAGGTATTTTATTCTCTTTGTAGCAATTGTGAATGGGAGTTCGCTCATGATTTGGCTCTCTGTTTGTCTGTTATTGGTGTATAGAAATGCTTGTGATTTCTGCACATTGATTTTGTATCCTGAGATTTTGCTGAAGTTGCTTATTAGCTTGAGGAGATTTTGGGCTGAGATGATGGGGTCTTCTAAATATGCAATCATGCCATCTGCAAATACAGACAATTTGACTTCCTCTTTTCCTAATTGAATACCATTTATTTATTTTTCTTGCTTGATTGCTCTGCCTAGAACTTCGAATACTATATTGAATAGGAGTGGTGAGAGAGGGCATCCTTGTTTAGTGCCAGATTTCAAAGGAAATGCTTCCAGGTTTGGCCCATTCAGTATGATATTGGCTGTGGGTTTGTCATAAACAGCTTTTATTATTTTGAGATAAATTCCATCAATACCCAGTTTATTGAGGGTTTTTAGCAAAAAGTGCTGTTGAAGCTTATCGAAGGCCTTCTCTGCATCTTTTGAGATAATAGATTTAATGCTATCCCAATCAAGATACTATTGACCTTCTTCACAGAACTGGGAAAAACCCATTTTAAACTTCATGTGGAAGCAAAAGAGACCCTGCATAGCCAAGACAATCCTAAGCAAAAAGAACAAAGCTGGAGGCATCACATTTCTTGACTTTAAAGCATACTACAAGCCTACAGTAATCAAAACAGCATAGTACTGGTATGAAAACAGAGATTTAAACCAATGGAACAGAACAGAGGCCTTGGAAGCAATGCCACGCATCTACAGCCATCTGATCTTTGACAAATCTGACAAAAACAAGCAATGGGGAAATGATTCCCTATTTAACAAATGGTGTTGGGAAAACTGGCTAGCAATGTGCAGAAAGCTGAAACTGGACCCATTCCTTTTACCTTACACTAAAATTAACTCCAGATGGATTAAAGATTTAAACATAAGACCTAACACCATTAAAAAACTAGAAGAAAACCTAGGCAATTCCATTCAGGACATAGGCATAGGCAAGGACTTCATGACTAAAACACCGAAAGCAATGGCAACAAAAGCCAAAATAGACAAATGGGATCTAATTAAACTTAAGAGTTTCTGCACAGCAAAAGAAACAATCATTAGAGTGAACCTGAAACCAACAGAATGGGAAAAAAAATTTGGGATCTACCCATCAGACAAAGGACTAATATCCAGACTCTACAAAGAACTAAAGCAGGTTTACAAGAAAACAAACAAACCCATTCAAAAGTAGGTGAAGGATATGAACAGACACTTTTCAAAAGAAGACATACATGAGCCCAACAAACATATAAAAAAATGCTCATCATCACTGTTCTTTAGAGAAATGCAAATCAAAACCTCATTGAGATACCATCTCACACCAGTTAGAATGGCGATCATTAAAAAATCAGGAGACAACAGATGCTGGAGAGGATGTGGAGAAATAGGAACACTTTTACACTGTTGGTGGGAGTGTAAATTAGTTCAACCATTGTGGAAGACAGTGTGGTGATTCCTCAAGGATCTAGAAGTAGAAATTCCATTTGATCCAGCAATCCCATTATTAGGTATATAACCAAAGGATTATAAATCATTCTATTTTAAAGACACATGCACATGTATGTTCATTGTGGCCATGTTTACAATAGCAAAGACCTGGAACCAACCCAAATGCCCATCAATGATAGACTGGACAAAGAAAATGTGGCACATATACACCATGGAATACTCTGCAGCCATAAAAACAATGAGTTTGTGTCCTTTGTAGTGACATGGATGAATCTGGAAACCATCATTCTCAGCAAACTGACACAAGAACAGAAAACCAAACACAACATGTTCTCGCTCATAGGCGGGTGTTGAACAATAAGAACACATGGGCACAGGGGGGAGAATGTCACACACTGAGGTATGTTGGAGAGTGGGGTGCTAGGGGAGGGATAGCAGGAGCCAAGGAAGTTGGGGAGGGATAACACTGGGGAAAATGCCTGATGTAGGTGACAGGGAGATGGATACAGCAGACCACCATGGCATGTGTGTACCCATGCAACATTCTTGCAAGATGTGCACATGTACCCCAGAACTTAAAGTACAATAAAAAAAGAAGTAAATAAAATAAAATAAAATTAGCTCTACCATCCCATATTTACTTCCCGTAGCCTCTGAACCAAATGGATGGATAAAGCCCTTACTCATGAGTTTTTGGTGTAGGAAGCTCCCAGACTCAACTCAAAGGTATTTTCTGCTAGAGAGGCATCCCCTGGAGATATCCTGGGCAGTTACTGATACTGAAGCCCTTACTGGGGAAGAGCCAGTTACCCCATGGACAAAGAGTCCTATTATGCCCTGGGTTGTGGGTAAAGCTCCCCATAAATTAGATTGACAACAGAGGCCTCTTTATTAAAATGGAAATGGTGTCTACTGGATTGAGTTAAACCCAGCCCTACTGGAGTGTCACAACTCCATGGGGAAATAGTCACATACTGTGGCACTGAGGTTACTTTGGCAGAACCTCCAGAAATTCCTCCACCTCTTACTCAATGGGCACTGGAAGGAGGATGGACAGCACTCTCAGAAAAGAAAAGTAGTGGTCTCTCTTTACTTATGGAGTCAGTACAGGGTATGAAGAAGCTAAAAATGGACAGCATCAGACCCTCACTCCTTTTCAAGACTCCAGTTTTGGGGGGCGTGGACCATAGGAATCAATGAGACGAGCTGTCTGCAATATTCCTAGTAATCAAGTATTCCCTTGCCAAATTTTTTATAAGATTCATATTTCTATTGTCTCCTGGTTGGTGGCTAATTACTTAATTGAGCCTTTGGCAAAATCAGTGTTAAAAAATTACAGTAAAGAGATGTGGGAAAAGGTCACCACACTGGCTCCTGCTCTATCCATCTTGGTGCACTATCCCTCAATGTGTATCATGTAAGGCACAAAGGAGGCATGATACACAATGCTAAAGCCAACAAAATAACAAAACCACCTAAGTAGGTTAGTCTTTTGAAGGAGGGTTAGTCTCTGGAACTTGGGGATGAGTTATCCCACCCCTTTTATTGGTAGGCACATGAGAGGTCAGGGAATTTGGGCATTGTAGGGTTTTGAAAGTGGATTGTTACTAGAGGAGTTACTAGAGGAACCTGGCAGAAAGATATTTACATGAAACTATTAATTTTAGAGACTGTGTCACATTGACAGAAATCTAGACACTGGGCCTACTTCATGGAAGGGGAAATTTACAGAGAAGCACCACATCACAACTGGCAAATTGATTTCACTGGGCTTCTCCCTGCAGTGGATGGAGCCATTAAAATATGCCTTTTTTTTCCATTTATTTATTTTATTGCATTTTAGGTTTTGGGGTACATGTGAAGAACATGCAAGATTGTTGCATAGGTACACACGTGGCAGTCTGATTTGCTGCCTTCCTCCCCATCACCTCCATTTGACCCAGCAATCCCATTACTGGGTATATATCCAAAGGATTATAAATCGTTCTACTATAAGGACACGTGCACATGAATGTTCATTGCAGCACTGCTTACAATAGCAAAGACCTGGAACCAACCCAAATGCCCATCGATGATAGACTGGACAGGGAAAATGTGGCATATATACACCATGGAATATTATGCAGCCATCAAAAACGATGAGTTTGTGTACTTTGTAGGGACATGGATGAACCTGGAAACCATCATTCTCAGCAAACTGACAGAAGAGCAGAAGATCAAACACCGCATGTTCTCACTCATAGGCGGGTGTTGAACAATGAGAAAACATGGACACAGGGAGGGGAGCACTAAAATATGTCTTAACAATGGTGAATACCTACACAGGCCTTCTATTTATTTACTCATGCAAAGCACCAATCTCTGCTAGTGTTATTGAGGAATTGACAAAACAGCTTTCACAGCCTTTTGGAGTGCTACAAGTTATGTTGTCAGATCAAGGCTCCCCCACAAACCACAAAGCAAACACAACAATGGGCATTACAAGATAACATTGTTTGAGTTTTTTACCTACCTTATTATTCTATAGCAGGTATCATAGAAAGATATAATAGTCTTTTAAAACAAGAGCAGGCACACTTACACTTATATGTACATACTCACACATTTAGTTACCCGAAATAACATGACCACAAAAGGAATATTTTCAGGTGCTCACTGCCCATGAATATGCTCACACTTCCATAAACGGTCACACATTCACTCACATAAATACACTTGCACATTAAAGTCTACAAATGGACTCGCTTTGCTCACGACATGCTCATATATTTACTAACATACATAGACACACACTGTCCTATGCACACATTCACACAAACTTGCTCACACATTCATTCTTTCACATGGACATACCTACAAACTTACACACAGGACACACTCATATATGCTCACATTTACTCATTTATACTTTATTTCACTTATGTATGTAAACATAAACACGGACATGGTAACATATTCAATCACGCACACGTTTATAAAATTAAATCACATATATAGTATATAGATACCTTCACATATAATCATTTACAATAACATGTCCAATCATATTCCCATAATTATATATTCACATATACATTCTCACTATGTAGTTACACACACTTATGCTCACATGTGAACATGCTCACAAATACACTAAAACAGAAATTTATGCTCATATATATAGATATGCTCACACATTCACTAACATGATCATGCTAAATGTTCATACATATAGAACACTCACATACACTATTACCAAGACATATTAACTCATTCACATGAACATGCTTACAAGTTCATTCATATGTAAGACACACTTGTATATCTCACCTGAACACTTTTTTGCATCCCCTTACTCATGCATTAACACACATAAAAACAGGGATCTGCTCACACACTGATCCACAGGTGTATTCTCACAAATTCATACCTATAGAGACACAATTATACACACTGTGTATATAATACAATTAAACAGGCACATTAACACATTCATGAATAGGAATCTGCTTACCTATCACTCTCACACAAACATGCTTACACTCACAATGATCTCAAACATTCACTCACAAAAAGGGATACACTTCACACTTACATTTAACTCACACGATCTACTCACACATTAAAAAGCTCACACAAATGAATATGATGCACATTCACTTACTAACACGAACATGCTAGCACATATGTACATGCTCACAAATTCACAATATGCTTTAACACACCCATTGACTTCAACACTTAAATATTGTTACACGAACACAATCTAAGACGTACAAATTCACATATTTACTCTCACAAATGTACATGCTTACATATATGCACATGTTTATACATTCACTCATATAACATGTTGAATATTCACTCACTCAAATGAACATAACAAAAATTACACAGACACATGCATACATTCACCCTTACATGCTCACACAGTCACTTATTTACACAAATATGCTCATACTTTTACATACTTATGTGAGCATGATCACACATTCGCTCATATGAACATGATCATAAATGTACTCAAATAAACAGACATGTCAGATACACTCACACACACCAATAAATTAACATCATACGATCATGCTCATTCATTTAATCACATAGCATATGCACGGATTCACTTACACAGACACACACACACATTCACAGTTCCATGCTCACACACAGTCACTTATTTGCAGAAATATGCTCATATTTTCACACACTAATGTGAGCATGATCACACATTCACTTATATAAGCATGGTCACAAATGTACTCAAATACAGAGACACTTTAGATACACTCACATACACACACCAATAAATTACATACAATCATGCTCAAACACTCACTCACTTGCATAGCATATGAATAAATTCACTTACACAGGGACTCAAATAGATGTACTCAGATGCTCCCACTTTCACTTTCACATGCACATGAACGGTGTCACAATGAGGAACATGCACACATGGGCAACACAAACATGCTGATAGCCACATGACACACATTCACTCACACACACAGCCTCACACACTCACATTTCACTCATAGAAATATACTCACATAGCAACACAAGTATACTCACAGGTTATAAACTTACAACAATAACCTTATAAACATCAGTCACTCACATGACCATGCTAACATTCATGCCCTTGGTCACAAATTCAAGCATATTACTTGAACACACAAAAACATTAATTTTAACACTCAAATATCATCACACTTACCTCTCACATGTACAAGTTCATATATTCACTGTCAAATATGCCCAATCACATATATGCACATGCTTACAAATTCGTTGACACAAACATATTCATATCTCACTCATTTACATGAGCATTATCATGCATTCACTGACACATATGCTTGGTCAGAAAATGACATACACCAGAGTCATTCATTAGATTTATATACACACAATCACACATTCACTTACACTTGCAAAATATCATTGACATAGAGAAATATGCCCCTATGTTCACTGGCACGTGAACATTGTCACACTCACCAAGAAGCTTACAAATTCACTCAAAATATGTAAAACACTTACATTTACTGACACACATGTACTCACACATTCCTTTACATAACTAAGTCTACATCTACATGAAGACATATATCTTGCAAGATCACATCAAAGACCACTTATACACACTATTCCCGAACATGCAAACATTCACGTGCTTACAAATTCAGTCATATAGTTGAGCACAGACAAATATTTACTGAAATATGAATTCACATACACTTTCCCTCATGAATAGTCCCACACACATACTCTCATACATATTTATGCTCACATACATACAAAATCTCATGCATTCACTCACCAAAAAAGCTCACTCATTGAATCACACAAATATGAATTTCAAAAATTTCACTCACATACGTGCATACAGTTAAATATACTCACAAAACATTGACGTACTTGCTCTTTCACACAGATGTGCTTAAATGATTACTCAATTGCATAAACATGCTTACAAAATTTATTCATAAAGGGACTCAAATACATATCCTCAGGTGCTCCCACACACCTTTTCATCTATTCATGCACATTAACCTTCTCAGAATAAGGAACATGTCCACATATATCCTTGCACATGGACATGCTCACATCCAGCACACAAAGTTAAAACATGCATTCACACATAGATACACTCATATTAACTTTAACTCATATGGTTACTGTACCCTCACACAAGAATTCCCAAGCTGGGTGAGGGCAAGATAGCCAACTAGATGCAGCCAGGTAGAGCAGCTCTCACTGAGGAATCTGGAAGACTGGTGGGTTCCTAACAGATCTTCAGAGAGAAGACACAAAGAGTGGATGGAAGGAAGACACAGAAGCTGGGCTGAAGAGGGAGAAAGCTGGGAATCCTGTACAGGGCTAGTACACATCAGGACTTGTTCCTAGCCTGCAACAGCTCCAGGGAAATGGATGAGTTAAACTTGCAAGGCAAAACCCACTCTTGCCGTGGGCCTCTGGAACCCTGGTAGGAGGCGACCCCTTGACAACCACAGCCACTTGAGTTGGCAGGGAAATCTGCTTAGAGAAGTGGTAGGGGCAGCAAGCAAGCTGATATGGAGCCCAGAGTGTTTGGTGCAGAAGTATCTGAAGTGGAACACTGCCTGAGACAGCCATCCCCCTAGGCTTGACTTGCTCCCATAGGAGACTTTAGGCCAAGGGGAACTGCTGAACTTGAACTCTGCAGGGCAGCCTCGCCATTCAGACAGGGCTGCGCTAACCTGAGTACCCCTTGGTCTCCTGGCCTCTTCTAGGCACCCAGTCTGGCCACGCCTTCTTGCAGGGCAATGTTAGGAACCCTGGCGGCCCACACCATAGCTTCTGCACTGGCAGACTGTGCCTTACTGCTGAAGAGCTCCAGCAGGGTGGTTCCAATAGCCACACACCAGCCTGTGTGCTCCCTCCTTATACTGCAGTTTCCCCCAGGCCCATGGCAACTCCCAACATTGCTTTGCTGATATGTGTCTGTGAGGAAGTTTTGCTTTCCTTGCCCTGCCAGCACACAGGACTCCAATTCACACCAACTCCTCTGGCCGACCAGCATTTAGGTGGAGTCTTGGTAGGCACAGAGCCAGCCAGCAACGTCCCCACAGCTCCCCAGGATCATGCTAACACTGTACAGAGAACAGCAGATCCTTCCCCACCCTGAGTGAACACTCCTGGTTGTAGGGCACAGAGAAAACACCCAGACCTGTGCCCCCCAGCACCCTGCCCCTGAGCCAACACCACCTCCAGCACAACCACACATCCAACCAGCTGCATTGCTTGCACCACTGTGGTGAACACCCTCAGGGAGGCGGACACCCAGGAACCTGCTAGCAATCTGCCACAGCTGCTGCTATGAGGATGGATCCTGCTATTACCGCACTATGAAACATTTTGTCTAATACCACCCATCGAACTGTAGTGACCAGCAGCCCAGGATTACCTCAGCCACCCTAGTGCAGTAGATTCCTAACCTTAAGGAACCAGAGAACAAAGTCCAGGCCCAACACAAGTCCCCAGAGTTAGAGCATGTGGTTCAGGAGTTGTTGGCTGAACATTGGCCCCCTAAAATATTCCAGAAATGAAGCCAGTTGGCTAAATCCACCTTATACCACAATCAAACCCTCAAAGACATCAAACAGGATTAAAGAAAAAAATCAAAAGATCGGCAACTTCAAAGACTGAAGGTAGATAAGCCTATAAATATGAAAAAGAATCAGCACAAAAACCTTGACAATTCAAAAAACCAGATTGCCTTCTTTTTTCCAAATGACCACTTAAACTCTCAGCAGAGGTTCTGAAATTATGGAAATATAAATCAGACTATGGATAGGAATAATTATTGAGATGCTGGAGAGCATTGAAATCCGATACAAGAAAGCTAAGGATCATGAAAAAACAATTCAGGAGATAACAGACAAAGTAGCCAGTATAGAAAAGAACATAACTAACCTGATAGAGCTGAAAAACACACGACAAGACTCATAATTCAATTGCAAGTTTTAATAGTAGAATAAACCATGGTGAGGAAAGAATCTCAGAGCTTGAAGACTGGTTTACTGAAATAAGACAGTCAGACAAGAGCAGAGAAAAAAGAATGAAAAGAAACAAACAAAACCTCTGTGAAACATGGGATTATATAAAGAGACAAAATCTATGACTCATCATCGTCCCTGAAAGAGGTTAGGAGGATGGAACAAACTTGGAAAACATATTTCAGTATATCATGCAGAAGAACCTTCCCAACCTAGCTAGAGTGGCTAACATCCAAATTCTGGAAATTCGGAGAACCCCCACAAAACACTTCGCAAGCAGATCATCCCCAAGACACATAAACATCAGATTTTCCAAGGTTGAAATGAAAAAAAAAAAAATGTTAAGGACAGCTAGAGAGAAAAGACAAGTCATCTACAAAGGGAAGCCCATCAGACTAATAGCAGACCTCTCAGCTGAAACCCTACAAGCCAGAAGAGATTGGGGGCCTATATCCAACATTCTTAAAGAAAAGATATTAAACAAGAATTTCATATGAGGACAAAGTAAACTTTATAAATGAAGGAGAAATAAGATTATTTTCATACAGGCAAATGCTGAGGTAATTTGTTATCACCAGACCTGCTTTATAAGAGCTCCAGAAGGAAGCACTATATATGGAAAGAAAAGACCATTACCAGCCACTACAAAAACACACTGAAGTACACAGGCGAATGACACTATAAAGCAACCACATAAACAAGTGTGGAAGATAACCAGCTAACATCATATTGACAGCATCAAATCCACACATTTCAATACTATCCTTGAATGTAAAAGGGATAAATGCCCCAATTAAAAGGCACACAGTTGCAAGCTGGATAAATAACCAAGATCTATTAGTATGCTGTCTTCAAGGGATCCATCTCAAAATAGTCAATGACACACATAGGCTTAAAATACAGGGATGGAGAAAAATCTATGAAGCAAATGGAAAACAGAAAAAAAACAGGGTTGTCATCCTAGTTAAAAACAAAACAGACTTTAAACCAGCAAAGATAAAAATAGACAAAGAAAGGTATTACATAATGGTAAAGAATCCAATTCAATGAGAAGAGTTAACTATCCTAAATATATATGCACCCAACACAGGAGCACCCACATTCATAAAGCGAGTTCTTAGAGGCTTTCAAAGAGACTTAGATTCCCACACAACCGCAGTGGGAGACTTTAACAACCCACTGATGATATTAGACAGATCATTGAGATAGAAAATTAAGAAAACTATTCAGGACATAAGTTCTGCACTGGATCAAATTGACCTGATAGACATCTGCAGAACTCTCCACCCAAAAGCAACAATATATCCATTTTGCTCATTGCCACATGGTACATACTTTAAAATCAATCACATAATTGGACATAAAACATTCCTCAGCAAATACAATAGAACTGAAATTATAACAAACAGTTTCTTGGACCACAGCCCAATCAAATTAGAAATCAATACTAAGAAATTTATTGAAAACCATACAATTACATGGAAATTGAATAACCTGTTCCTGAATGATGTTTGGGTAAATAATGAAATTAAGGTGGAAATCATGGAGTTATTTGAAACTAATGAGAACAAATACACAACATACCAGAATCTCTGAGACACAGCTAAGGCAGTGTTAAGATGGAGATTTATAGAACTAAATGCCCACCTCAAAAAGTTAGAAAGGTCTTAAGTTACCAACCTAACACCACAACTAAAAGAGCTAGAGAACCAAGGGCAAACCAAACCCAAAGCTAATAGGAGACAGGAAATACTCAAAATTGGTGCTGAACTGAAGGAGATTGAGATGCAAAAAAAAAAAAAAAAAAAAAGGAAAAAAAAGATAAGAAAAAAGAAAAAGAAAAAAGAAAAAAAATCATTCAGAAGGTTATTAATTCAGGAGCTAGTTTTTTTTGAAAAAAATAATAAAATAGACTGCTAGCTAGACAAATAAGAAAGAGAGAGAAGATTCAAATAAACACAATGAGAAATGACAAGAAGGATGTTACCACTGAACCCACAGAAATACAAACAACCATCACAGAATATTAGAGTATTATGAATATCTCTGTGCTCGTAAACTAGAAAATCGAGGAGAAATGAATAAACTCCTGCTGGTTACATACAGCCTTCCAAGACTAAAAAAGGAAGAAATTTAATCACTGAACAGTCCAATAATGAGCTCAACAAAATTGAATAAGTAATAAATAGCCTACCAAGCAAAAAAAGCCCAGGACCAGGTGGATTCACAGCTAAATTTTATCAGATGTACAAAAAAGAGCTGTTACCCTTCCTGCTGAAACAATTCCAAAATAATTGAGGAGGAGGGACTCCTCCTAACTCATTCCCTGAGGCTGGCATCATTCTAATACCAAAACCTGATAGAGACACAATAAAAAAAATAAAAATTCATGCCAATATCCTTAATAAACATCAATGCAAAAATCTTCAAGAAAATACTGGCAAATGGAATCCAGCAGTACATTAAAAAGCATACCGTCCGCTATCAAGTCGGCTTTATGTCTCAGAGACAAGCTTGATTCAACATAAGCAAGCCAATCAATGTGATTCATCACCTACACAGAACTAAAGATAAAAGCCACATGATTATCTCAATAGATGCATAAAAGGCTTTCAATAAGATTCAATACCCCTTTATGTTAAAAAGTCTCAATAACCTAGGTATTAAGGGAACATACTTCAAAATAATAGGAGCTATCTATGACAAATCTACAATCAATTTCATACTGAATGGGCAAAAGCTGGGAAGTATTCCCCTTGAAAACCAATACAAGAAAAGAATGCTTTCTCTTATCACTCCTATTCAAAATAGTATTGAAAGTCCTGGCCACGGCAATCAGGAAGAAAAGAAATAAAGTGCATCCAAAAAAAGAAGAGAGAAAGTCAAATTATTCCTCAGCCCCAAAGCTCCTTAAGCTGATTAACAACTTTAGCAAAGTCTCAGCATACAGTCAATATGCAAAAGTCACTAACATTCCTATACACCAACAATAGTCAAGCTGAGAGCCCAAACAGGAATGCAATCCCATGCACAATTGCCACAAAAAGAATAAAATACCTAGGAATACAGCTAACGGGGGACGGGGTGGTGAAAGATCTCTACAATGAAAAATGCAAAATACTGCTCAAATAAATCAGAGATGACACAAACAAATGAAAAAACATTCCATGCTTATGGATAGGAAGACTCAATATCATTAAAATAGGCATCCTGCCCAAAGCAATTTATAGATTTAATGCTATTTCTATTAAACTACCATTAACATTTTTTGCAGAATTAGAAAAAAGTATTTTAAAATTCATATGGAAACAAAAGAAGAGCCTGAATAACCAAGGCAATACTAAGCCAAAAGAACAAAGATGGAGTCATCATATTAACTGACTTCAAACTGCACGACAGGGCTACCGTAACCAAAACAGCATAATACTGGACAGAAACAGATTCACAGAGCAGCGAAACAGAACAGAGAACCCAGAAATAAGGCCATACACCTACAGCCATCCGATCTTCAACAAACCTGAGAAAAACAAGCAATGTGGGAAGAATTCTCTGTTCAATAAATAGTGCTAGGATAACTGGCTAGCCATATGCAGAAAATCGAAACATATACCATATACAAAAATTAACTCAAGATGTATTGAAGACTTACATATACAACCAGAAACAGACAGGGTGCAGTGGCTCATACCTGTAATCCCAGCACTTTGGAAGGCTGAAGTGGGTGTATCACTCTAGGCCAGGAGTTGGAGACCAGCCTGGCCAAAATGGTGAAACCCCATTTCTACTAAAAATACAAAAATTAGGCACGGGTGGTGGTGCATACCTGTAAACCTAGCTACTTGGGAGGCTGAGGCACAAGAACCACTTAAACCCAGGAGGTGGAGCTTTCAATGAGTGAAGATTGTACCACTGTACTCCAGCGTGGGCAACAAAGTAAGACTCTGTCTCCAAACCAAAACAAAACAAAAACCCAAAACAAGAGAAATCCTGGAAGAAAACGTAGGCAATACCATTCTAGATATAGGAACAAACAAAGTTTTCAGTCGAAAACACCAAAAACAATTTCAACAAAAGCAAAAATTGACAAGTGGGATCTAATTAAACTAAAGAGCTTCTGCACAGCAAAGGAGACTGACTATCAGCAAAGTGAACAGACAACCTAAAAAGTGGGAGAAAATTTTTGCAAACTATGCATCTGACAAAGGTCTAATATCCAGCATCTATAAGGAACTTAACAAATTTACAAGAAAAAAAAAACAAACAACCTCATTAAAAAGTGGACAAAGGACATGAATACATAATTTTTAAAAGAAAACATACATGAAGCCAACAGCATATATATATATAAAAAGCTCAACATCACTGATCAGTAGAGAAATGCAAATCAAAACCACAATGTGATACCACGTAACACCAGCCAGAATGGGTATTATTTATAAGTCAAAAAATTACACATGCTGGTAAGGTTGCAGTGAAAAAGTAATGCTTATACACTGTTGGTGGGAGTGTAAATTTGTTCAACCATTTTGGAAGACATTGTGGTGATTCCTCAAAGACGTAAAAACAGAAGTATCATTTGACCCAGTAATATCATTCCTGAGTATATACCCAAGGGAATGTAAATTGTTCTATTATAAAGACATATTCACATGTATGTTCACTGCAGCACTATTCACAATAGCAAGATAGAGAATCAACCTAAATGCTTATCAATGGTAGACTGGACAAAGGAAATGTGGTACTTATACACCATGCAATACTATGCAACCATAAAAAGGAACAAGATCATGTCCTTTTCAGTAACATGGATGGCACTGGGGGCTATTATTTTTAACAAACTAACACAGGAACAGAAAACCAAATAACACATGTTCTTACTTACGAGTTGGAGCTAAATGATGAGAACACATGGACACATAGAAGGGAACAACACACATTGGAGTCTATCAGAGGGTGGAGAGTGAGAGGAATGAGAGGATCAGGAAAAATAACTAATGCATACAAAGCTTAATAAATGAGTAATAAAATAATCTGTACAACAACCTCCTATGACACAAGTTTACCTGCATAAAAAACCTGCACATGTAACCCTGAACTTAAAAGTTAAAGGGAAGGGCCAGGGGAGGGACAGTGGGGGTGAGTGTTGGGAGGTTGGGGAGGGAAAATATGGGGAGAAATGCCAGATATAAGTGACAGGGGGATGGAGGCAGCAAACCATATTGCTGTGTATGTACCTATGCAACAATCCTGCATGATCTGCACATGTACCCCAGAACCTAAAGTACAATAAAAAAAGAAGGAAAGGCATCTTAAAGTTAACATGCAAAAAAAAAAGAAAAGAAAAAAGGAATTCTCACAAGCTTACACAAGTGAATCCAGTACACATTCACTGCCTCACACAAACATATGAACATTGATGTATATGCTCACAAATTTCAGACATAAAATTGAACACATTTACTTTAGAGGTTCACATATTCAATGTCATGAATGGCATACTTACATATACACACACTATTATAATTCACTCACTGAAGATACATACTGACCAAAGTACTCCCATACTTAAATATACACACATATATTCTCACCACACACTTACACATTCATTCAGTGATGCAAACATTCTCCTGTATTTAATCACATGTACTTGATCAGAATTTCACTCACACACCAAACACACTCATTAGATTTATATACATACAATTACACATACATTTGTACATGCAAATTATCATTGTTCTGCCCTGCACACTCTCATGTGAGCATTACCATGAATGCAGATGCATGAATATTATCACAAATTTGCTGACACAACTGTCACAGTCATTACATTTATATGTACAGAATCACAAATTCACTAGCCATGCACATTTTCATGGTCATAAACAGGAATGTACTATATATTCACTTGCGCACAAACTTGCTTAAACTGTCCAAGTTGATCACAGATTTATTCAACACATAAAAACACATTCATTCACTCATATGCTCACGTGTAACCTTACTCAAATATATTCATACATTAACAAGATCACATAGACACATTTGCTCATTACTCATTACATGTGAACATCTATCATGTATGCACAAACTTACAAAAGCACTCACACAGATGATTATGCAGTTACTCACTTTAAACACACATATTTACATAACAAAATACTATCAGCTATTCACAGTTCCACACATACATTGTCACACACAGACACGCTCGCATACATACATACACTCACACATTTACTCACTAATGAAATATATGCACACATCCACTCTCAAACATGCTCACAAATTCACTTACATACATAGATACAGACGTATAAACATGCACACCCTAACAAATTTAGTCTTTCATACAAACAAGTTCTAATGTTCACTCAATTACATGAGCGTACTCACAAAGTCGCGGACATATGGACACCAGTATAAACACTCAAATGTTTCCGCTCACCCATTCACTCTCACCTACAAATTAATAAAATCTCAAACAGAAACACAGTTACATATAGACTCAAACACATAGATGCTTATACTTACCAAGACATTTAAATTTTCCTTCATAGATAGATGCAAATACATTCATACACATGCTCCCCATTTGCTCAAATAATATATCCACACATCAACAAGCTCAAAGAAATAAACACAATTTAAATTTATTTATTCACATGAATATACTATTTGTCTAGGCACATGCTCACCAGTTCATACATACAAAAGAACACACATATTAACTTCAGCATTCAAATATTGTCACGCAACTACACTGTCATATGTACACTTCACTTATTCACTCTCATGAATGCACATACTACATATATGCACATGGTCACTCACTCACATTAATATGCTTACAGTTGGCTCTCCAATAGCATGCATATTGACAAATTTACTAATTCATGTAGACATACATACATTCACATCCTCACACTCACACAGTCATTCATACAAATATGCTCGCATTTCATTTATTCATATGAACATCATCACCCATCTGTTCACTCACACATAATATCATGACATCAAATTAACTCACATATCAGACATGCTTATTACAATTATACATGTGCACTCACACATTCATGTACCCATACAAGTTATAATTGTTACAAATAATAACATATGTATTCAATTGCATGTGAACATGCTCTCACTCACCAAAAAGCTCATACATTTACCAGTGTATTTCCACACATAAAACATTAACATTCGCTTACATTCACATACTCACACATTACCTTACTCAAATCTACTCACACATTAAGAAGAGCACACAAAAACACACACTACATACAAACATCCTAACATGCATGGAGATGCTCCCTGACTCATACAGTTGAGTACATAAATATGTTCCCTGTAAACACATTAATGACACACATTATAACGCTCATCCATGGACAGACTTACATATATTGTCACACACATTCTCTCATACACACACAGGGACACATTCACTTAGTAAAAACACTCAAATGTTGACTCAAGAACATGCCCATTAATTTACTCACATACAAACACATAATCTGATACACACATACATATGCTGACACATTCATCCTTCACAGAAACATACACATGCATTCAATCACATGAGCATACTGACAAATTCATGTACAGGAGAACATACATATATACACTCATATGCCCCAAAAGACCTAATCACTTATCACAGGCGTTAACATGTTTATAATCAGGAACATCTTACAGATATACACAAACTTGGTCACACTGTCTTAGTCTATTTTGGGTTACCATAAAGGAATACCTGAGGCTGAGTAATTTATTAAGAAGATAGGTTTATTTGGCTCACGGTTTTGCAGACTGTACAGGAAACATGGCACCAGCATCTGCTTCTGGTCAGGGCCTCAGGAAGCTTTAAACTATAGCAGAAGGCAAAGGTGGAGTAGATGTATTACATGGTGAGCAAGGGAGCAAGAGACAGGGGGAGGGAGGGACCAGATTCTTCCTAACAACCAGATCTCATGTGAACTAATAGCAATCCTCATTACCACAGGGAAGGCACCATGCCATTCATGAGGCATCCACACCCATGACCCAGACACCTTCTACTAGGCCCCACCTCCAACATTGGGGATCATGTTTCAACAAGAGATTTGGAACAGACAAACATCCAAACCATAGCATTTATCATGAAGCTCAGACATTCACCTCAACATAGATACATGCACAGACATTCATACTTACCTGCTCACATTTCACTCATGCAATACACACACAAATAACAAGATCACAGAAATAGATAAGACAAAGAATCACATTGACAGCAATATGCTACCATCCATGTACATCCTCACAAATTTACATATACACAGGAATACACCCAAATATTTATTCACAAGACAAACATTGTTATACAAACACACCCTGAGGCACATACAAGTTGGCATACTAACACTCATAATGTATATTCTAACATATGTATACACACTTTAATACACAGAATTTACTCAAATGAGCATACCAACTAAATAGTAATAATATTTTGTCAGCATAATGGTATTGATTATAGTATCATACAGTATGTCAGTATTGATTATAGCATAATAGACACACTTATATACATTTACACCCACATGCTTCCACATTCACTCATTCACATAAACATGCTCCCAACTTCAGTCACTTCCACAAGCATGATTACACATTTACTTATTCATCTGAACATGCTCACAGTTTCACTGACATACATAGATACTCAGATATATTTACACAATGCACTGACACATTCTTTACTTCATAGAAACAAGCTCAGTCATATGAACATTATTATAATTTTTTCCACACAGGAACACATATATATACAGTCTAATGTTCCTATTTATCTAATCTCTTTTCACATGTATTAACATGCTCACATATATTCTTGCACACAAATATGCTCATACTCACCATGAAGCTCATTCATTAATACACTCACATGCACTTGCAGTTATAAGCACTCACAATTACATGCCCACATGTCACACACACAGCATACTCACACATTAATATGCTCTCAAAATGAACATCATACACATTCATAAACTCACACTAACATGCTATACTCCATGCATATGCTCACAAATACATACACATGAACACAGATGTTTACCTCAGCACTCAAATATTTTTTCACCGATACATTCTAAGACATGTACAGGTTTACATAATCACTGCCAAAAATACACATGCTTGCATACATGCACATGGACACACACTGACTCATATTAACAGGATTATAACTTACTCACTCTAATAAATGTATTGATAGATTACTCACACACATAGACATATTCACATATGTTCAAACCCACACCTTCTAACACTAATTCATACAAAAATGCCCACAACTCACTCAAATGTGCATTATCACACATTCAATCACACACATGAATATGATTTTTAAAATTCACTTACACAGAAAACACTTGTACACAAACATGCACACAACCACATATGCACAGCTACCATGTATTTCAAACATTTGCTCACTGAAGAAAACACACTCATATGTACGTACTCTCACACATTCACATCATCTTATACAAATATACTTACATGTTAAATAGCTCATAGGAACCAACCTGGTACACATTCCCTCACTCAAATAAACACATTAATGTTCATATTGTCAATTAAAAATTGCAGCAGATGGAATTACATAGTCAAGGAAGGCTTTTTTTTTTTTTTTTTTTTTTTTGAGGCGGAATTTCACTCTTGTTCCCTAGCTGGAGTGCAATGGCGTGATCTCGGCTCACCGCAACCTCCGCCTCCTGGGTTGAAGCAATTCTCCTACCTCAGAAGGAAGGCTTTATTCAGACTATTATAACAGGAGACAGAAACTATTGTAATAAGGGAGATATTAGACTCAACTTCATATAAAGCAGATACAACTAAGGATTTATAGCCAATGAGCATAATCAAGGAGTTAATGAATGGAAAATTACCAAGAGAACTTTGGTTGTGTATCAGGGAGGGGAGGATACAAAAACGTGATAAAATATCAGGAGTTGGGGGATTCTTGCTTAGCAGGCTTAGCAGGACATTTTTTTTTCCTAAAACTGGGTTTGGAAAGTCTAGGATTAGGCCAAGCATGAGGCTTAGTTGAGAAGAGGGCTCAACATATCTTTAAGTTTGGTCAAGGAGGGAGTTCTTGTTAGTCCCTCCTCTTATTCAAGAAGAGACATTATTCTTTCCTCTGAACAATGTGTCTATTTCTCATTTGGTAATCTTTTCTCATTAAAGATCAGCTAAGCAATCTGTTGAGACCTGGTAGTAGGGGATGTTTTTTGCATAGTGTAAGAAACCAAGGATTTAATGAGGGAGATTTCTCTGAAAAGAAAAAGAAAGATTAATGCTAGAATGAATTTTAAATCCAGTTTCCAAGTCCACAAGACAACCAGTCAAGGAAACTTCTAGATATTGGGCTTGAAATTATTTAGAGGTGGAATGAGGATGGTAGTGGCAATCTGATGGATTTCCTGTTTTTCAGACTGAATGTTTTTGATAATGGCATATACATCTAGTAGATATATTAGCATATTGACTAGTAACCTCAAGTAGAATAAAAATGTATGCTAATATTATACTTAATGCTTATAACTCAGATGACATAGCTATTTTATTAAATCAACAACATTAGTTTAATTTGCTAAAGTTTTATACAAATTATGTAACCTTGAATTTTTTAAAATTTATTTTATTGCATTTTAGGTTTTGGGGTACATGTGAAAGACATGCAAGATTGTTGCATAGGTACACATGTGGCAGTGTGATTTGCTGCCTTCCTCCCCATAACCTATATCTGGCATTTCTCCCCATGCTATCTCTCCCTAACTCCCCACCCCCCACTGACCCTCCCCTATTTCCCCCCAAAAGACTCCAGTGTGGAGTGCTCCCCTCCCTGTGTCCATGTGTTCTCATTGTTCAACATCCGCCTATGAGTGAGAACATGCGGTATTTGATCTTCTGCTCTTGTGTCAGTTTGCTGAGAATGATGCTTTCCAGGTTCATCCATGTCCCTACAAAGGACACAAACTCATCGTTTTTGATGGCTGCATAATATTCCATGGTGTATATGTGCCACATTTTCCCTGTCCAGTCTATCATCGATGGGTATTTGGGTTGGTTCCAGGTCTTTGCTATTGTAAACAGTGCTGCAATGAACATTTGTGTGCACGTGTCCTTATAATAGAACGATTTATAATCCTTTGGATATATACCCATTAATGGGATTGCTGGGTCAAATGGAATTTCTATTTCTAGGTCCTTGAGGAATCGCCACACTGTCTTCCACAATGGTTGAACTAATTTACACTCCCACCAACAGTGTAAAAGTGTTCCTATTTCTCCACATCCTCTCCAGCATCTCTTGTCTCTAGATTTTTTAATGATCACCATTCTAACTGGCGTGAGATGGTATCTCAATGTAGTTTTGATTTGCATTTCTCTGATGACCAGTGATGATGAGCATTTTTTCATATGTTTGTTGGCCTCATGTATGTCTTCCTTTGTAAAGTATCTGTTCATATCCTTTGCCCACTTTTGAATGGGCTTGTTTGTTTTTCTCTTGTAAATCTGTTTTAGTTCTTTGTAAATTCTGGATATCAGCCCTTTGTCAGATGGGTAAACTGCAAAAAATTTTTCCCATTCTGTTGTTTACTGATTCACTCTAATGACTGTTTCTTTTGCCATGCAGAAGCTGTGAAGTTTGATTAGGTCCCATTTGTCTATTTTGGCTTTTGTTGACAATGCTTTTGGTGTTCTGGTCATGAAGTCCTTGCCTACGCCTATGTCCTGAAAGGAATACAACTAACAAGGAATGTAAAGGACCTCTTCAAGGATAACTACAAGCTACTGCTCAACGAAATAAGAGAGGACACAAACAGATGGAGAAACATTCCATGTTCATGGTTAGGAAGAATCAATATAGTGAAAATGGCCATACTGCCCAAAGTAATTTACAGATTCAATGCTATCCCCATCAAGCTACCAGTGACCTTCTTCACAGAACTGGAAAAAACACCTTAAACTTCATATGGAACCAAAAGAGAGCTCGCATAGCCAAGTCAATTCTAAGCAAAAAGAACAAAGCAGGAGACATCACACTACCGGACTTCAAACTATACTACAAGGCTACAGTAATCAAAACAGCACGGTACTGGTACCAAAACAGAGATATAGACCAATGGAACAGAACAGAGGCCTTGGAGGTGACACAACATATCTATAACCATCCGATCTTTGACAAACCAGACAAAAACAAGCAATGAGGAAAGGATTCCCTGTTTAATAAATGGTGTTGGGAAAACTGGCTAGCAATGTGCAGAAAGCAGAAACTGGACCCCTTCCTGACACCTTACACTAAAATTAATTCCAGATGGATTAAAGACTTAAACATAAGACCCAACACCATAAAAACTCTAGAAGAAAAGCTTGAATTTTTAAAATATTTGAGTTAGTTATTATAAGAATGCCTTTTTTGTGTTAGAAATGTTAGAATTTCACTTTTTTATTTTGGGGGAATTTCAGTATACTTAATTTATATATGCATTTACTTATCTCTAAGACAATTAGAATAGAGTTCCTTTACAGGTTTATGTAAGTTAATTTGGTAATGTCTTCCAGAAGTAGAAAAATAGGAAAATATCACACATATATAAATATATACATGCATACATAAACATACAGACAGATGCAAACAGAGATCTTATATCTTTCCTCCCAAAATTTTAGCTACAAGTCAGGTATGAGTGCAGTGATATAAAACTCACTGATTTTTATTAAAAATTTGGCTCTTACCTTTGCCCCATTTGAAGGCATTAGGCCAAATTAGTGTCATAGTATTGAAGCATACAGTCAGCTAGAGTCTTCAAAGGAGGAGAAACAGAAGAATGAGATTTTTCCGTGAAAAATGAAGGCACTGAAATTACAGCAACAGAGACAGAAAATCTGAATGAGATCTTTACAATGAAAACAGGATTCAAACAGAATCTCTACAAATGATATCTCTTCAAATAAAGAGTACTCTATATATCAGAGAACCAAAGTTCAACCAAATAAGAATCATTCAGAAATACCCATGTTCTAAAACAATGGTACCTTTCAAATAAAGAAGCCTGACCCTCTAACCCAGACTCAAAAGTATACACAGAATCCTAAAACTCAAAACTTTTAGTTACCATGCATCAACAAACTATCATTCAGAGCACTGGATCAGGAGTCAGACTTACTAATGAACTTGGATGAATAAGTAAGAAGTGAAGACAAAGGCTTCAAAGGTGTATGCCCTGGAGAAATCCCAATACCTTGCCTGGGTGAAACGTCTGGTGGTTCAGGGATGAATCCTATTATATCCAAGTCATGCCTCTGGAAATTTGTCATGATTCATAAAACTTGAGAAAGTTTGCACTGGATGATGTTAAAATGTTAAGAAAGACTATTCAAGACTATTGCAAAAGGGAAATATATTAAATGCAACTCCGAATTCAACAAGGACAGCTGAAGATTTCTAGCCAGTATAAGAGGAACTTAGGTATCAAGTGTTAGAGGAAGAGGAACTTGATTAGGTATCAAGGTTGAGGAATTCACATAGCATGATTCTTGCTAAACTTACTTAGCATGATTCTTGCTAAAATATGACTCAGTAGGCCAAGGATGGGGACATGCATGAAGCCCACTGAAGATGAGAGCTCAGAGGAACCTAAAATTTGAGCAAAAATAGTCCTTGAAAATGCATAGGTCTGAAATTGAAGCATACATTTGAATGCACATAAAAATTTACATCAACGCTCAAATATTGTATACTGATACACTCATATATACAAGTTCACATACTCACTATCAGGAATGTGCATATTCACATGTTTAAACATGCAGTCATTCATTAACCTGCTTACTATTGGCTCACTCAAATGCCCATACTGACAGATTTACTCATACTCATACATAACATCATATGCATTCACCCTTGGATGCTCAAAAATTCACACAAGTTACTCTCATATCATTCACTCACATATGCTTAATCACACATTCACAAACACACATGAACATGATTACAGATTCACTCACACACCACACACACATGCTCATTGCATTTATGTGCACACAATTACTTACTCATGCAAATTGTCATTTTCAGAAAGTGTAACATGCTCCCATATTCATCTATATGTGAATATGTTCACACTCACCCAGAAAATCATAAATTCACTCAATTACATATAAAAAATTACATTACTTACACACATTCACAAATTACTTTATTCAAACATAATCACACATAAAGATTACATCAGGAAACTTTTATCGCTTGATACACACCAATATGCAAAAAACGCATGCTTATAAATTCACTCATAAAGATGAACACACTTAAATTTTCACTTTCAGCATGCAAATTTACACCTAAGAAAACACTCTTACCTATAAACAGGCTCACACATGCACTTTCACATACGGACATGCTCACAGTCCTATACTCACTAAAAGATTTACTCACTCATAAAACACAAACATTCACTCACTCAAACATGCCCTCAAATTCACTCACATTCAAAGATACATATATATTGAAATGCACACTGACGCATTCAATCCTTCACTTAAACGTGCTGAAATATTCACTCAATCACATGACTATACCCACAAATGTGCTCATAGAATCACACAAATATATACACTCAGAGGTCCACAATCACACATGCACAGTATCATTCTCAAACTAGAAACATGCTCGCATTTAAACTCACACACAAATATGCTCACATCCACCATAAAGCTCAAACCTTCACAGAAAAAAATATTCTCACATGCACTTACACTCACCTGCTCACATTTCACTCACAGGATTATACTCACACACTAAGTAGCTTGCAGCAGTGAATCCAAAACTTTCATTCACTCATACAAAGATGCTAACATCTATGCATATGGTCACAAATTCAGGTATACGCTTGAATACACAGTCGCACACACTCACTCACAGAGCATGCTCAAATATTGACTCATTCAAAGATTGTTTTGGGTAATTAGGGCCCTTTGAGGTTCGATATCAATTTTAGAATTTCTTTTTTCTATTTCTATAAAAACTGCCAGTGAAATTTTGATAGGATTGCATTGTATGTATAGATTGTTTGGGGTAGTATTAAAATTTTAATAATGTCAAGTCTTGCAATCCATGAACATGAGATCTCTTTCCATTATTTATGTCTTCTTTAATTTCTTACATAAGTGGTTTGTAGTTTTTAGTATACAGGTTTTTTCCCTCCTTGGCTAAATTTATTCTTAAGTATTTTGTTCTTTTTGATGTTATTGTAAAGGCATTGTTTTCTCTACTTGCCCCATATATTCTATTTATGGAAATGTCTCTTCAACAACAATGGTTTCTTAAAACATAGGTTTCTAGGTATCTTCATAACTGACACTGGTTGAATTTCCTTAATACAGTTGTAGAAGGAAGGTAGAGACTGTATTTATGGTCTGGCTACTGTAGACCGATGCATCCAGGCTGTTGGCATAAGAGCCCATATCTTTTGGTGTAAATTCCAGAAAAAGCAAGCATTTTATTCTGGGATTTGTACCTTAAAGATGTAGTTATTTGTCTCAATCCAAACATGTTTTATCTTTTGATTTATTCACAGAGTAGCTGCTGCAAATGTATAGACACACTTTAGATACAAAGTTAAATATACAGTAGATTTAAAGTAATGGGATAGAAAAAGCAACATAAAGAAGATTAAGTGGATATGTTAGTATCAGACAAAAAAAGGTTACTAGAGATAATGCTAGGTTTTTTATAATCATAAAATAATCCTTCACATAATGATAAAAGGGGTACGAATGAAAGACATTGAAATTAAAAAGAAAAATATATTTTTATTAGCACATGGCTTGGTCTTGTATATAGAAAATCCTGAGGAATTCAGTAAAAAAATACAATTAGAAATAATAAATGAGGTCAGAAGCACAGATCCAGTCAAGAAGAGCGTGAAGGCCTCTTGGGACTTGGTACTTGGGGCCACTTCGTCAGGAAATTCAGGGCCCCAGGAGGAGTATGGTTGAGGGTGTGGAGAATGAGCTCTGATTGTGCACATTTTCTTGTCCTCACACTTGAATCCTGGCTAGCTGAAGAGAGGTGAGACTTGGAAAAGGGAAGCAGTGAAACTCTAAAGTGGGTGGCCCATGACAATCCCTCTGTATCTTGAATCTCAGAGCAGTGCTGTAATTAACAACTGATTCAATGTAGGTACTAGGATAGCCAGCCTCCAAGATCACCCCCATAATCTCTGCCACCTGGCATTCATGTCCTAGTGTAGTGCCCTCCTTCATTTAATAGAGCTGACCTATGTAACCAATAAGATATTGTGGAAATGACAAAGTGTGACATTGAGGCTAGGTTATAAAAGATATTGTGGTTTTCCTTTTGCTCTTTAGTTGTTCATTCCTGGGGAAGTCAGCTGTCATTGGGATATTCAGTAGCCTGCCTGAGAAAATCACGTGGTGAGGAAATGATGCTTCCTGGAAATAGCCTGCAAGGAACTTTGTTCTCCTGCCTGTAATTCAGTGAGTGAGTCATGTTGAAAGGGAATCTTCTAGATCTAGTCAAACTTTCAGATGACTATAGGCAATAGCGGCATATTAACTGCAACTTCTTAAGATATTCCAGGATAGAACCACCCACCTAAGCTATTCTTGAATGTTTGGCCCACAGAAATCTTGAGATATTAAATGTTTGTTGTCTTAAACCACTTTGTTTCAGGCTCATGTATTATGTAGCCATAGACAACTAGAACACATTTTGATACTAAGAGCAGGATACTGTGGTAACAAAAACCTAAAATGTGAGAATGGCTCTTCACCGGCAGAGGGAAGAAACCAGAAGTTTGAGAAGAGTATTAATGAACATCAGAAATGCCTGGAACAGACCATTATCAGAAACCTGATGATCAATGTGGAGGTTGCCTAAGAAAGCTTAAAGGGGAGTAAGGAAAACATTATTGGAAACTGAAAGAAAGGAATAACTTGTCATGTAGTGCCATAATGTGGGGAGTAGAAAATGTATCTAAAAAAATTGGTGATATAACTAAGGAGATTTCTAGAGACTTGCAAATGCTACATGGTTTCTTCTTGCTATGTGTAGAAGAGAGAGTTAAGGTAAATAAACTATTAAGAAGAGACAAACTTGCTAGTCTTAAAAATTTCCAGCCTTTCTAAATGGCAGAGAATGTTAAAATTAAGAAACTGCTTCCAGATAAAAATCAAATTCAGAAACCATTTGGAAAACATACTCTAAAGATGAAGTCAATGGTGTAAGTATAAAATCCTTTGTTAAGACCTCAGGAATATCTGAGGATGTATCTCAAAAAAAATTAAGTAAAATAGTAGCCTTTCAAAGAAGATGAAGGATGTTGTTCCTAATCAGTCTTAGTAGAAACCCTGGGTGTAAATGACTTCTCTGAAGGAGATTTGTAGTTGTACCTTTTATGTAATAGAGTGAGCACCAATATGATTCACAGAAGTTGCATAAATTAGATTATATTATAGTAGTAGAAATTCCAGCAGCATTGAGAAATCAGAAGCACAATGTGCTGTGCCTCCTGTCTCTATGATTCATGAATATAATAAACTGGTTTTTTTTTTTTCCTGAGCCCCTCCTCTGCCTTCCTTTGTGGCCACACCTGACTGACCATCTTATAAAAGAATTTCAAAACAATTGGTGTCACAAACAGGATGGTCTATTTACAGGCAAGGAGACTTAGGAGTTGCCTCTTAGCTAGTTGGCTATTAGGCAGTCTCAGTTGGGCTCTATCATCTGAGAGGTCTCCAGTTTCATGTTAACATTTCTGTGTACTGCTCTATGCTGCTTTGTGCAGCCCTTTTTTAGAGACTTCCAAGGCTTACTGCCCTAAATTGTGGTTTGCATCCTTCTAGAATGCTTAAGGACTCCACTTCCAGCTAATCCTGTCTTGGTAAGAGGGGAAAAAAAGATTCTTCTAGCATTCCCCAGTTAAGATAAAGACTGGAACAATTGGCTAAAGATATTACAAAGGTTCCATTGGGATTGAGAATGACAGTGGAAAGCTGAATTTCCCTGCGCTAGCAAAGGCTTACTGAGTACCAGGTGTTAAGTACTAGCTGATTTGTCAGCAAATGAGAGCTGGGTGACTTTCTCAAGATGACTTGTATTGACAAGTGCCACCTGGACAGGAAGCTGCCTCATGTTCACATTCAAATTCATGTTTCTCATGTTCCTGCTGAGTTCTAACCAGAGAAGAGGATCACCTTCAAAGGAAGGCCACCATGGTGTCCAGTAAGAGTTAATGCTGCTGGCACCTCTTTTTCTGCTGCACGCCTTGCTTCTGTCGTCTTCTTCCCTGACCTCATGGGATATCTTGAATCTCACCCATGGAGAGGTGTGGCTCAATTAAAAAAGGAAAAGGAGAAAGAATATTGTATTTCTCTTCTCCCTAAAATACCTCAAGTTTCTCAGCTGATTTGAGATTAAAAACCTCTAGTTCAATGTGCTTGGACACACTTAAATACTGTTCCCTATTGACATGCTGAAAGTCTCCTCCTTACAATCAAATTGTCACAAAACCAAGAATTTAAATGTTAGAACTGAGGCCACCACTGCTCTCTTTGATGTAGACCACAGCACCTCAGAAGTTGATTGAGACACCCTAGAAAGAGAGGCTGCTGCTTACAGTAGAGGCCACTCAGGACCATCAGAAGCTTATCAGGTAAACATCTAAGAAAAAAGGACAAAGAAACAGGGATAGACAGAAGACAACAAAAGAGAAAAATTAGCCAACTAAAAATCCATTCTAAAAATGTTGCTTACAAAATGGGGAAAAGGACTAAGCATACTGTGGCTAGAGGCCATGCCAGGAAAAGGCTACTGCCTAGAGGCATCAGCCCCTCCTCCTCCCATCTTTATCAGCCAGAGACAGAAAGAAAAGATTGTCATTTTAGGCTGTTGACAGTGAAACGGGAAAAAAAAAAAAGGAAGGAAGGAAGGGGTGTAAAAAACACTTGCTTTAGGTGGCTAGAAGCCCAAGGGGGGTAAAAGGAACTTTAATCCTTATGTATGGAGCAAATGACAGGTCTATGAAAAATAATACTAGCCCTAGATACTTTCCAATTTATAAACAAACTCAAACGGGGGAGAAGATGAAAAGAAATTAAATAAATTATGCATACATATACATTTTAATATAAATATATTATTATAAATTGTGTCTCCATAAACTATAATTAAACAAAAATAGTTCTACTTTGATATAACTGGAAATTAAAAATTAACATAGAATTTATATAACAAAGGATAAAAAGGGCACTGATTGACTTTTGTGCTGGTACAACATAAATTCTAACTTTACATTTGCTAAAATGCATCCAATTGACAAAACTTCATGGACTTTAACCAATACTGGGGCTCAATTTATAGTTATACTGGAGGAGCCCATTAAGTTGAAACATTGTATCCCCTATAATCTTAAAAAGTAACTAAATACAACATAGAGGAAAAATGACTATGCCTCACTTTAAGTGTAACCTTGTCTGTGTTTCCCACAGTCACGACACCCATTGCGTTAATTTGGCATAGAAGCTCTGACACAATAAATAATGAATTAAAATTAAAGTAAGTCTTTAACACTGTTAAAAGAATAAACTGAGGCACAATGAAATTTTAAATAGTTTATTTGAGCAAATATTGATTCATGAATAGGGCAGCTCCAAACCAGCGGTTTGGGACTCCACTGAGAAGTATAAGGGACAGGCTTCTACAGAGTGAATCCAGAAGTCATACAAAGAAATTATTTGATTGGTTACAGTTATAAAGTTGCCTTATTTGGTCTATCCTGCTACATAAGTTACAATACAAGGATATAAATGTAAACCAAAAATAAAATTTTACATCTCCCAACCATCTGAATGACTTTTTAGCAAGGACATTCCAGAGTTAATCTGAAAAACTAGTTCAGTACATGATGGGAAGGAGGAGCCAGACGTGCCTCTTTATACCCCCTCTCTTTTGGAATTACTCCTTTGGAGTACCCCTTTAGTTTAATGGTGCCTCTACTTGTGTTTGTATAAATGTTGTACTGGCCCGAGCATAGAAAGTCAATACCAAGACAAAAGTATGCCAAATTACAGGGTCTTTATTGCCGATGGCCACAGAGGACTCGTGTCTCTCCAGCCCGTGGCCCTGAAAGGAGGATGTCAAGACCTTTTATACCCGTAAAACCATCTCGGGAGTGAGGGTGAGGGGCAGGGGTGGGGGTGAGGGGCTTCAGATGTTCTGAGGGCTAGTGAATTCTGTAAATCACCTCCTGGGCAGAGATGAGGGTGAGGGGCTCCGGACACTCCGAGGGCCAGGGGACTTTTGACATTCTGATTGTTACTTAAGTGGTTCACAAAAGTCAAGATTAGCATTTGTTTACACATTGTCTGGGTAAGGTGGAAATTGCAGTACTTAATTACTTATTCACATTTGGGTTATAGAGAGCAGTTTCAATAGAAAGCCAAGGTATGGTTGAGGTATGCAGTTTCATGGGGCTTTTACCATGTCACATTCCCCCCTTGTTTTATTTACAGGAATTAAATCATTGATTCCTCCAACAGATTAGTATTGTTTGTTGGTTCTAAGGGCTCATATCGAGACCTTAATATCATTAGTCTATGTTTTTGGTGTACCCTGATATAGTGGAGATAGTTTCACAACCCCATTTGGGGCAAAATAATTCATTTAAGTCTCCACAGTTCCATCTTTTTTTTTGGCGGGGGGTGAATCCTGGGCACAGATAGTTGTTGCTCTGCTCCTGAACTGCTGTACCCGGCTACCCCTCCACTTGTTCTGAAATTTAAATTGCGGCCCAGGAGGGCACAGAGGTCTAGGGAGAAGGTAATGGGGTTCTTTGTAATGTACTCCAGGGTTAAGTTGACTAGGGTGGATCCCTTCCCAGTTAAGGAACTAACATATTCTCCAGTGGAGCCCTCGGTGAGGACCCATTGATAGTAGGTGGGTTCTATGGGGGGGGTTGCTATAGGGATTTACAGCACAGATTAGTGTGGTGAGGGTGGTGACCATGAAGAGTGCACAAGTCTTCGCTTTAGTGAATTGGCGGATGAGTGTTTGACACTCCATTGTCCTTCCGGTGGGGCAGTCTTAATGTGGATGTGATGAATCCAGGCCGTTAGTCCGTCCACCTTGAGTGCGGTGGGTGTGGTCAGGAAAACCGTGTAGGGTCCCTTCCAATGGGGAGTGAGGCCAGAAATGGTGAATCTTTTAACAAGGACAGAGCCTCCAGGCTGGAAGGGGTGTGTTGGCTAGTCTGCGAGGTCCAATGGAATGGGACGGGTGTTCTTAATGAGCTGGTGTATCTGGGATTGAACAGACTGGAGTGTCTGTAAGGACTTAAGGAGTGTATAATTATGGACTTCAGCATGCATGGTATCCACGGGTCTGGGGAGTCAGGGAGGGGGCCTGCCGAACATGATTTCAAAAGGGGAGAAGCCTTTCTGACAGGGTGTGCATCGGAGGCGGAGGAGGACAAAAGGAAGCAGGCTCACCCAGTTTTCACTGGTTTCTAAGATAAACTTTGTCAGGGTTTCTTTTATGGTCTGGTTCATTCGTTCGACTTGCCCCGAACTCTGGGGACGATAGACACAGTGTAATTTCCAGGATATACCCAGGGCCTTGGTTAGGCCCTGAGAAATTTGTGCAGTAAAGGTGGGCCCATTGTCTGACTCCAGCATTAGAGGGAGGCCGAACCAAGGAACAAGGTCCTGTAATCGTTTTTTTGTGACCACCAAAGCAGTCTCGGACCTAGTGGGGAAGGCCTCGCCCCATCCAGAGAACGTACGTATAAATACCAGGAGGTATTTACAGCCATTTGCTGGGGGTTTTATTTCAGTGAAATCTACTTCCCACTGCGCCCCAGGGCTAGTCCCTCTGAGTCTCACTCTTACCTGGCTAGACCTGTTCCCTCCGGATTTACTCGGGCACATACATCACACCGAGTAGTGATTTTCTTGATAAGTTCACATAAGTGGGGAATGTAGTCTTGGCTTTTAGCAGCTTAGTTAGTTTGGTCTGTCCTAAGTGAGTGGCCTGGTGTGTGTCCTTAACTAGAGCCCGTCCTAGAGCCTTGGGGACCACAATCCTTGTGTCTGGTAGAATCCACCATCCTGTGGAATCTTGTGTGCCCCCTTATTCTTTAGCAAAGTTTTTTTCATCAGGTGAGTACGTAGGGGTAGGGGGCAGGGTTGGGGCCGGCAGAGTTACAAGAAGAGTCAGAGGTTTTACTGGTCCCGAGGCTGCCTGTCTGGCTTGTAGGTCAGCTGCCCTATTTCCCCTCGCCTCTGGTGAATCTCCCTTCTGGTGTCCTTTGCAGTGTATTAATGCCACTGCCTTGGGCTTCCATATAGCCTCTAGTAGGGCTAGGATTTCTTCTTTATTTTTTATGTTTTTTTCCCTGTGAGGTAAGTAGTCCTCTTTCCTTATAAATGGCTCCACGTACATGAGCTGTAGCAAAGGCATACCGGCTCTCTGTGTAGATGTTTACAGTTTTTCCCTCTGCCCAGTCTAAGGCCTTTGTCAGAGCTATGAGTTCTGCCTTTTGTGCCGAGGTTCCATGTGGAAGAGCCTGGGCCCAGACAACACGCTCTAGGGTGACTACGGCTGCCCCGGCATACCTGACTCTGTTGACCATGAAACTGCTGCCATCCGTATACAGTACCTCCTCTGGGTTCTGCAGGGGGACGTCGGTGAGGTCCGGTTGAGCTGTGTGGAGGACGTCCATCGTCTGTTGGCAATCATGTATGGGCTCCTCTGGCTCGCTGTCAGGTAGCAGCCTGGTGGGGTTTAAAACTGTAGCCTTTAAAAACTTTATGCAGGGCTGGTCCAAGAGTAAAGCCTGATAATGAACTATGCGGGCATTTGACATCCATTTTCCTGGAGCTCCATAGAGTAGTGACTTTACTGCCTGGGGTGTCACTAAATTTAATTCCTGCCCCAAGGTTAGTTTGTCCACCTCCTTGACTTATAGGGCTGTAGCTGCCACTGACCTCAGACAAGCTGGCCACCCAGAGGCTATGGGATCAAGTCTTTTTGAAAGGAAAGCGACTGGCCAGGACCACAGTCCCAATGTCTGGGTGAGCACCCCATTAGCGACTCCTTGTTTTTCATGCACAAACAAACAGAAGGGTTTAGAGACGTCTGGCAAGGCCAAGGCTGGGGCCATAGTCAGGGCAGTCTTGAGCTTGCCAAAAGCCCGTTGCTCTATCTCTGCCCAAGTCAAGGACTGATTTCCTCCACTGCAGGCACATAGGGGCTTGGCTATCTCAGCGAATCCCAAAATCCATAGTCTGCAGTACCCTACCGCCCCAAGGAATCCTCGAACTTGGCGTTTCATGGTGGGGATGGGTATTTGCAGCACCACTTGGACTCGGCTGGGTGCCAGTGCCCAGTTACCCTTCTGTATGATATAGCCCAGGTAAGTAACTTTTGGTTGGTAGAGTTCGGCCTTTTTAGCTGAGACCTGGTAATCCAAAGTCTGTAGGGTCTTTAATAATGACTGGGTGGTCTCTTTACAGGCCTCCTGGGTTTTTGTAGCCAATAGTAAGTCATCCACATATTGGAGTAGGGTATACTTGGGTAACTCAGCTCGGAAGGTGTTAAGATCTTGGCTAAGTGCCTCATCAAACAGAGTAGGGGAGTTTTTGAACCCCTTAGTCAGTCTTGTCCAAGTGAGTTGCCCCAAAACTCCAGTATCAGGGTCAGTCCATTCAAAAGCAATAGCTGAACCACGACTAGGGTACGGTGACTTGCCAAGCCTGGGGAATTTGTCTTAGCCCACACTCCGAGTACATTCTCTTGGAATTGGCGGAGGAGGTCTGATGTTGGTGGTTGATCTGCCTCTGAGGATAAAGCTTCCTGCAAGAGATACTCGTCTGACAGAGCACAAGTGGTGAGGATTTGCTGAGGTGGTCCTGATGCCAAGGGAGGAGGAATTGAGAGGCAAGCCTGACTCTCACAGAAAGAAATATTTGCTTGAAGATTTTGAAGTAAATCCCATCCTAGGAGTGGTATGGACACTCTGGAATGACTAAGAAGGAGTGGGTGATGGTGCCATTCCCCAGATTAATGAATCAGTTGGTGGTCCAAGGGCTTGTTATGGTTTTTCCTGTGGCCCCCTGGATAATTGTTTTTCTATTTGATAGTGGCCCTAGAGGCTGAGTAAGGAACGGGTGGGCCACCCCGGTGTTGACTAAGAAGCAGACAGTTTTGTCCCCAACTCTTAAAGTGACCCTGGGCTCCTGGGGGCTTAGTAAATAAGAGCCCCAGCCTCGTCAATCCTGATCTTCTAAATTGAGGATAGCACTCGGTGGCTTTTCCTGAGTGGTTACTCGTCTTTTTCTCTTGGGACACTCATTCTTTCTAATGTTTCTTTTCTTTACAGTACACACATTGGTTTCTTCCTAACGGGGGCCAGGGACCCTGGGGGCCCTTTTACAAGGCCCCCTGCCCTCGTGGAATGACTCGTCTCTTCTGAAGTGCTGCTATTACTGCCTTAGTAACCTTTTTTTTTTTTTTTTTTTTTTTTTAGGCTCCAAGAGTATCCCTGTTTTTAAAAGCTTCCTGGGCAATTTCTAGCATTTGGGATAAATTTATTTCCTGGAATCCGTCTAACTTCTGTAACTTTCTTTTAATATCTGGGCTGACCGGGAAATGAAAGCCAGGTTGATGGCCTGCTGATTTTCTGGAGCCTCAGGGTCAATAGGTGTGTAGGTGCAATAAGCGTCTTGCAGACGCTCAAGGAAGGCAGCCGGAGACTCCTGCAGACCCGGAGTTACAGTCCCTATCTCTGAGAGGGTAGTGGGCTTGTGGGCTGCTCCCCTAATCCCTTCTTAAAGATACCAGTGAAAAGTGTTCAGAGCCTGGTGACCTCCCAAGGTGTTGGGGTCTCATTGGGGTCGGGTAGAGGGAAAAACCTTTTTAATTCAGTCCTGGTTTTTTGTTTTTTGTTTTTCTACTGTTCCTCCCCCTGGACCTATGATGGCTTTCAGGGCTTCTTGTCTAATTTTGCCTCTTTCCTCTGTGGTGAACAGAATCAGTAATAATTGTTGGCAGTTGTTCCAAGTGGGGCAATGAGTCTGGAGTACAGATTTTAAGAGCCCTGTCAAAGCCTGGGGCTTCTCAGAGAACGGGGGATGTTAAGCCTTCTGACAGAACTTACTCCATTGTAAAACCCCGCCACCACCTTAAGTTCCCCAGCCTCCCAGCATGATCCCCTTCTGGGGAACTTTACATCTCAGCAGGTTTCTAACCCTCCCCCTCTCGCCATCTTAGCAGTTTCCCAGCATGAACCCCTCCCAGGAACTATTAAACTCAGCAGTACCCCAGCACCTCCCCTCCTGCATAGCCCCTCACACTGGAGGCATCTGCCGGCTCGCAGGCTATAAAAATCCCCTTTGCCACACCACGGGTGCTGCATGCCAATTTTGGGTGCAGCTCTGCAGCTTTTCCCTTGCTCTTAATAAAGCTTGTGCCAACACCGGATGTTTTGGCCCTCTCTTTAATTTCTATCACCTTCCAGTTATATAAGTCACCTGACAAGAAGGGGATGTAAACAAAGAATGAGCAACCCTGATTGTCTTCTCCTGTTGGAGGAGCCTCTTGGAGAGGAAGGACCACTGGTGGGTGTGGGGCCCCACTGCGGGTATGCAGGGGGGACAAGGTTTGGTTACTAATACTGTCCAGGGGAGTGCTGAGGCCCTGGTTCAGAGGGCCTTGAGTAGGGTGGAGGTAATTCCTGATCCTCCACTGGGGTGGGGATAATGGCTGGCCCAGAAGGGGCTTTCTTTGGGCCAGTTAATAGGACCTGAAGTCTAGCTTGTTTTATGCAATCTTTCAGCCATGGTGGGGTCGGGGGTGGGGGGTTGTTGGACTAAATCCAACCATCGGTTAATGTATGGAAACTGGTCAGGGTGTCCAGGAATTCCTGCGACCATTTCCCATACAGCCTGGGTAATTTTTTTTTTTTTTTTTTTTTGAGTAATAGGTCCCAGTGTCAGGCCACCCAATTCCAAAAGATGGCCATTCTAGTTTAGATTAAAGAGCAGAGTTCTCCAGGGGTTAATTTTACCCCATACTGGCCTGAAAACCCAACCTTGAAGTTGGCTGTCATGCATTGGAGGCGGGTACAAGGGGGGTACAAGGCCAGGAGATAGACCACCCCATTTGGTTTTTCCTTCAGTTTTTGAATTTCCTCCAAGAGATTTCACTAATTCAAGACTGGCTTCACTGAGGATTTGAACAAACAACCTTGCAGTTGCAGGCCCTACACCTTAACTACTGTGCTAACAGGTCACTTGCATTACAAAGAGTTAGAAAGCTTTTCTTAAAGCCAGATTTTGGATGCAAATACTGCACCCTGAGGCAGTGTGGCCTGCCTGAAAGCCAGACAGGGCTGGCGGCCGGCAGAGAAAGAAAAAAACGCTTTTTGTGTCAGTTTAAAAACTGAGCTCACAGCCGCTGGGCCGGCTGCGAGTTCCCTGCCCCTGCAGCTTTTGGTCACCTTGACACAGGGACCCTAAAAAGCAATAAATTCCTCTCTCCCTATCTCTCTTCTCGCTCTCTCTTTTTTTCTTTGTCTCCATCTCCTCTCTCCTCTCTCTTCTCGTCTACTTTCTCTCTTTCTCTCTGTTCTGTCTACTCTCTCTCTTTCTTTTCTCTGTCTCCTCTCTCTTCTTCCCCTCTCTTACTTTCTTGTCCTCTCTCCTCTCTCTTCTATGTCTACTTTCTCTCTTTCTCTCTGTTCTGTCTACTCTCTCTCTCTCTTTTTCTGTCTCCTCTCTCCTCTTTCCCTCCCCTACTTTCTTGTCCTCTCACCTATTTCCCTCTCTATTTCTGTTTCTTTTGACAGAAGAGACAATTACTCCTTTTTTTACCCTAAACGGGCAAGAGGGATGGTAGTTTTTTATTTAAAGTTTGATTCCCTAAACCAGAGAAAAAAAACTACACCCAAGTCGTCAGTGGCAGAATTTTCTCTTAGATATGAAAAAAAGGGAGAATGAGGCCTCAATGATAGAATAAGAAGAAGAAAAGGAAAGAGAACAGAATTATTCCAGGGCTGTAAACTCAATCAGAGTTCCTTGAAGTCAGTGGTCACTTAGCCAATGGAGAATATTATCCACCTCAAGAGTAACAGGTCTAAATCACTGTATATCAGCCAACAGGGGTCTAACAAAACTGGTAAATTTACAATAAAGACAGAACCACATATAAGATTGACAGACAAAGGATGGGTGCCCCCGAGATGGGAGACCAGTCTGATGCCTGCCTGGCCATGTCCCCGGAGGGATATTTCAGAGTGTCTTGGCTAAGGTGTACCCGTATAAACCCCGGGCCTGGTCACCTCAGAATTTTCAGTTCTGAGGTGAATCACCATTATACCTTATGACGTCCCTGTGGAACCATGGGTGAGGTCCATACAAGCTCCTTAGCTTTCCAGCCATGAGACTACATATATACACACTCACTCTCTCACTCACACCAAAGTTATGGAAAACAACCGAAAGCTAAATTACCTGAGCCTCCAGTGAGGTAACCCGAGCCTCCAGTGAGGCAACCTGAGCCTCTAGTGAGGTAACCTGAGCCTCCATTGAGACAACTTGAGCCTCCAGTGAGGCAACCTGAGCCTCCAGTGATGTTTCATGGTAGGCTTGCCTGGTCAGAGTTGCAATGACCACGTCCAGTCCCCCGACTCAGGCCCCCTGATGTACGAGTCCCCAGACCTGACTTACCTCTGGAGGTTCCCGGGACCCTGGGGAATTTTGGGTGAATGTCGGCCGGGTAGTTGCTCATCCTCCATGGGGCTGGAACTCTGGGGCCCTGGAACATCTCAGGGGGCAACTCCCCTAGAGGTCCTGGAGGTGGGAGCAGCTGCCCGGGTGAGACTCTGAGAAGGCTTTTGTCTGGTGATGGACAAAGATAAATCTTGGTGGAACCTCCAAAATGTTGTATTGGCCCGAGCATAGAAAGTCAACGCCAAGACAAAAGTATGCCAGATTGCAGGGTCTTTATTGCCGGTGGCCACAGAAGACTCCTGTCTCTCCAGCCTGTGGCCCTGAAAGGAGGGTGTCAAGACCTTTTATACCCATAAAACCACCTCGGGAGTGAGGGTGAGGGGCAGGGGTGAGGGTGAGGGGCTTCAGACGTTCTGAGGGCTAGTGGATTCTGTAAATCACCTCCTGGGCAGAGATGAGGGTGAGGGGCTCTGGACATTCCAATGGATTCCTGGGCAAAGATGAGGGTGAGGGGCTCTGGACACTCCAAGGGCCCAGGGACTTTTGACATTCTGATTGTTACTTAAGTGGTTCACAAAAGTCAAGATTAGCATTTGTTTACACATTGTCTGGGTAGGGTGGAAATTGCAGTCCTTAATTACTTATTTACATTTGGGTTATAGAGAGCAGTTTCAACAGAAAGCCGAGGTATGGTTGAGGTTTGCAGTTTTATGGGGCTTTTATCATGTCACATAAAATGGAAAAGTTTGAGACCATGCCAGTTTTTCTAGTACTCCAGCTGGTTACTTATGGTCTTTTTTGTGCACATTTTAAAAAGATGGGCAAATTATTTTAAGGACTAATTCAGAGCCCAAAGATTGACCTGCAACTGTAGAGTTCCTAAATTCTCTCTTTCTCTATTTTCTTTCCTGCCTGCTTTAAATCTGGTGTCACTTTTCTACTGAGATAAGAAACACTCATTGGATCCAACCATTTTGTTGTGTTTTGTTTTTGCAAACTGGTGAATTTGTATTAATATCTCATGACTAGAATTCTGAAGTGAAAGCTATAGGATATTTGTTGGTTTTTATGAGTGTGTATATGTGTGTTTATGTGTACATACACATATTTTGTTATGTGTTTTGGCCACAAGGTACCAAATTGGCTTAAAGAGTACTCATAAATTAAATAATGAGCTGGAATGCTTTTCAAGTTCACATGACTTATGTAAATTTTTAAATAAATAAACCAGCTTTAAAATTATTGGTAAAAATGTTAGAGATGTCTTTAAAATTGTCAGCATTTTTGTTTGTATTTATTGATCAAACAGTTTCATACTTATTCTTGCAGAATATTATAAGGAGTCAAAATCTGCCATAAGAGCTATAAAACTATAAACTCAACCCCAAACAGAATGATCTTTGCTTGTGTCATTTTTGATAAGACATTTAATAGTGTTGGTTTAATGAAAACAGCTAAATCCTGGGTTGTTGGTAGAATACCCATATGCCTAGCCTTAAGTTTCTTACTTAGGTAAATACCTGAAATTGAGGGGCTATGAAAATTGTTAACAGGGAAATAACTCTAAATGATGACTATCACAGTTTTCATAAATAATCTAGATTATTAAATGCACTAATCCAGTAAATGTAATGGAATAAATGCTTGTAAACAAACTTGTCATATAACTTGGAATCTAAACTTAGATTAAATAATAGCTATTTATTAAATATCTAGGTAATTTTCAATTTAAAATGATAGGAAAACATTTTTAAATGTGTTTATATTAAAAGGTAAATAACTTCTGTCTAATCAAAGGTTATGTACAAAACGAGGTAAAAGGAACCAGAAAATAACAGAGATGTAAAGAAAGTTATGGATGTAAAGAGGTATTTTTGAAATGTTAAAAAGAAATGTTAAAACAGAAATGACTTCGTTTGCAAGAGAATCTAGTATGGTAAATTTCTGTTCTAGAATAAATACACTGGTTGTTTAATAAAGGCGGATATTTCGGACAAACCAGAAAGTCCACGAATATGGTGAGTAGTCTGTGCAAGTTGTAATCAGGTAACTAAAAAAGTAATGTATAGGAAAAATGTTATATAATTAAGTTGGCTATAATTATAAGAAAATTACAATAGTCTTTCTAGAAATTGGATTTTGATACTAAAAATACACTAACACAAAACTAAAGAATTGATTAGAACAAGATTTAATTGAAAAATATTATGATTCAATGCAAGAAATTTTTAAATTCTACAATCTGTTTCTTTTTTAAATTCTTCAGATTGGTATCTCAGAAGTTTAACTTCTGCTGTGCCCTGCTGCTTTAGCTTTCTTTCTTTTGAGAAGGCCTGAAATAGCAACTCTCTCTTTCACCTTTTGTTGACATATGTAACTTTTTATTATTATTACTATTTAGGTGTTTAAAGTAAGGGAGATAATTTTTGAATACAGGCAAGTGAAAAAATCTTTTGGATCTGCCTTTGCCTGTTTGTCTATATGTGTATATGTGTCATGTGGAATTAATATTTGATTACCAAACTATATGAAACAGCTCTAATGAATTGGCTTAAAGAATCAGACAAATAAAAGCTAGTTCTAATGCCATTTGGTTCACAGGACTTCAGTAACATTTGGTAATATTCTTTTGGTAAATTTAATCTAAAAATTCTCTTCAGTAGTTTAAAATCTTAAAGTCATGTTATGTTAAATTAAGTAACCTCAGTTTTTTCACTGGAAATTTGAGTTACTAAGAGTTAAAATAGTAAGAGACTAAAAATCGTTTAAGGTGAAGTTTATTAAAAAAAAGGATGTGGTTTTTGCTAACAAGAATGTATTTTTTTTCTCATTTAAAGGTTATTAAAGAGTTACTTTAAAATAAAGGAAAAAATTACACAGGTAAAACTAAATGGATAAAGAGAAAAACAAAAGGTGGGGAATGAGAAAGCTTTGACTCCTGGGTGGCCACGTGGTCACCCGTATTAAAGAGCTGCAGTTGAGCTGCATTCAGCTACTAAAGGCAAACGTTACCAGTGAAATTTAGAGATGAATTATACCCCCAGGAAGTTGGTTCACTGGATGCATAAAGAAATGCAAATGAATAAGAAAAAAGCAAAATATTAAATCTCTTGGCTATTGTTATCACTAACAGCTAAAATGAAAATAAGAGTGCTGGATTTGGCATTAATGCTGGACCAAACTCAGATGTAGGTCTGTCTCAGCTCAGGCCACTAGCATCAAAGCTACCTATAAAAGGAAAAACTAAGCCAAGGCAACAAAAGTTACCTCTGAGATCTGTGGTTACCAAGAAGATAGTTAATGTGAGGGAAGGGCAAAACCAAGTAACTATTAAAACCAGGGCATATAATGTAAAGAAATTATTCCATTTTGTAGATTGGTATTATCAGCTTTCTGAGGAACCTTTGCTATAATAGATTGTAAAAATAACTACTTTAAGAATAGTATCTTTAATTTTAAGTACTACAGAATAATAGAGCATGTTTGGGTTGATGTAGGGCCCACAGCTCACTATTAAACATTCACTGATGAGTACATGTGATCCAGACACACAGGTCGTTACTCCTGAGAGAACAACCAACCTAGTGGACTGGATAAATGCCATTGTAAAGTCTGTTTACCCTGAGAAGAGGACTGTCCAATTCTCCCTATAAAATGCAAAGTGGAACACCCCAGAGGAAGCAAGTGATGTGCTTCATATGCAAGCCATGTGGGACTGGCTTTATGATGACTGGGTTATTATCCCCCCAAATATACCTATTACCGAGGTCATGGTAAATGTTGGGGTTAAAGGAGCCCCTTTTACATGGGCACCCCAGACAACATTACCCCTGCAGAGTCATACAACTCTTTGATAAACCTTATCAAATTTGCTGTCCCTCATGGGCCTTATAGATGCTTGATAAAACATTAGGGTAATTAACAACAACAAAAAAGGAAAAGCAAAAGGGAGTCAAAAACTCACCCTAGAAGAGTGGTCAAAATCTTTAGATGGTTATTAAGAAAAGAAATAAATAAAATTAAAATTGATGAGGTTAAAACAAATGTCTTTGCAACAGTATCAAAAGTTGGGTGGACTAAAGGGAACCGCTGCTGGTCCCCCAACACTAAAGGGCCCTAAACCAGTTTTCCGTAGTTGCCCCATAGTGGAGAAATTTAAGAAAAATCAAAAGGCAAATATAATGAGAAACCAGACATTGCCTGGCTCAATGTTGAGGCAAATTTAGATAAACATTGACAAAAGGGCCTGAGTCCCTTGGCTCAACTCCATGATGGGAACCCAAATTTTCTTTCACCAGAAAAGGTAAAATGGTCTGTGGGTAGAGAATGAAAGTTCCTGGGACCAGAATATAGGAATGTAAAGGTTGAAATTATGAAATGTCAACCTTTTTGTTTTTATCATACTTTAAGTTCTGGGGTAGATGTGCAGATCTTGCAGGATTGTTGCATAGGTACATACATGCCATGGTGGTTTGCTGTCTCCATCCCCCCGTCACCTACATCAGGCATCTCTACCAATGTTATCCCTCTCCAACCTCCCCATCCATTGTTGTCCCTCCCTTAGCCCTCCACTCCCCAACAGACCCCAGTGTGTGATGTTCCCCTCCCTGTGCCCTTGTGTTCTCATTGTTCAACACCTGCCTGTGAGTGAGAACATGAGGTGTTTAATTTTCTGTTCTTGTGTCAGTTTGCTGAGAATCATGGTTTCCAGATTCATTCATGTCCCTACAAAGGACACGAACTCATCATTTTTTATGGCTGCATAGTATTCCATAGTGTATATGTGCTGCATTTTCTTTGTCCAGTCTATCATTGATGGAATATTTGGGTTGGCTCCAGGTCTTTGCCATTGTAAACAGTACCGCAATGAACATACGTGTGCATGTGCCTTTACAATAGAACGATTTATAACCCTTTGGGTATATACCCAGTAATGGGATTGCTGGGTCAAATGAAATTTCTATTTCTAGGTCCTTGAGGAATCGCCACACTGTCAACCTTTTTAAAAGATAGGATAATAAAACTTGAGATGTTTAAACCTTACCTTTATGTAAGGTAGTTCTAAACTCTTTACCTAAATAAATGTCTTATGAAAATGTGTATTGTATCTGAACGGGGGATGTTTTCCCTACGTAGTACAATAAAACTGAAGGCACGTAAATCTTCCCTTTGAGAAACATCAACTGGACATGCTAAATTGGAACTCAT
This sequence comes from Sapajus apella, assembly GCF_009761245.1. Classification (NCBI taxonomy): domain Eukaryota; kingdom Metazoa; phylum Chordata; class Mammalia; order Primates; family Cebidae; genus Sapajus; species Sapajus apella. The sequence goes on from NW_022437013.1 coordinate 8,867,404, forward strand.
AAGATTTTCCTAAGCCCACAAAGTATAGGCTAGAAGCTGGAGTGCTTGCGGGGACAAATTTTCTCCTTCATATCCCTTTGTGAAGCATTTCTTGGAACTTATGGCAAAAGCCTGTGAGCACTTCCTACTGACAATACCTGGAGTTTGGACTAGAGAATTTTCACCTGAGGGGCATTTACTGCCTTACTATGGAATATTAACTGAAGCCACTTCTATGCTAATGAAAATAATGGTGCCCAAAAGAATTGAATGATAAAATAAAAATAGTTTATATAGGATCTTGTTATCTGGGGATGCGAGGAGGAGATACTCTTGAGCAGAGATCTTCTTTTTCCTTAGGACTGACGCTAACTATTTGAAGAGCTGCTAGATTCTACAGTGCCTAATAAACAACTCTCATCTGACAAGAGTTGCTTGACTTGTGAGTAAGAGTTCCAAGGTAAACAAATGGCATCTTATTTGGAAGGCTGCTACTCTGGTTAAAGAAGAATCAAGGAAATATTTTTCTTTTTGTTATTTATAGTTTAGAACAATTGGGTAAAATATGTTGTTTTGGGTAAATTTACCTTTCTCTCAATCTGAGCTCTTTCTCCAAAATTTGGAAACTGTGATTTTATAACAATATAATTACTTGCATAAGTTTAGTAAGAGTCTTTCCTATTTAAACAGGACAATTGGAGATACTGGTTATTTTACCAAGGTTTTGACTAAAATAATATTTTTAATGCAAAGTTCCAGAAAAGCCAACTTAAAAAGATGCTATATGGCCACTCAATACTTGCTGCACTTTTTGCAAATAATCAAGCCAAGTATAATAAGCCTAAAACTTATTTAGTACAGGAATTGGTCTTAATATAATTTCTCTTAAGTATAAGAGGAGGGCGAGAGAGAGAGAGAAATTATTTCAAAGGAAAACTGTAACACTTATTACTAGATTCCAGCCCTGACTTTTGTTTCTGAGTGTAGCTTGAATGATGAATTATTTATTGGCTACAATAATCCTCTAAAGAGTAACAGATTGTAATTTGCTTCATGTTTTTTGTTGGCATCCTAATAGAGTAGATTTATTTTTCTGTTCTGTTACACACATTCTCTTTTACGTGTCAAGTTATTAATATTATTTATTGCTTGTTATTTTACTTCTTCTGAGAAAACCATTATATGGTATTCCAAAGCCTAGAGATGATTTGACAAATCCTGTGAATCTTCCTTATTTGAAATCCTACTGGAGCTGCTCTGCTTTTCACTGCAAATGCCCTGCTGCTAAAACAATATAGGCATACTCCCTCTCAGCCCTGGGACTATCACAAAAGAGGTCGGCACATGAGATTAAAAGGGCTGATTTTGAGGGATAGAATTAGTTCCCACCATCCAAAATAAGCATGTGTACATAGATGCTTAAACATCTGGTAAAACAAGAGACTTTGCCTTCCGAGATATTTCATGGTATCTTTTCATTTGTCACAATCATAAAGAATTTGTTGCTTCTTGTAGAGTTGAAAGAAATTATTATGGAGAAGATACAATGACACCTTGTGACAAAAACCTTCTTGGTATAATACTGCTAGTTATGAGATTTATGGATATGAATATATTTTTAAAAATTTTATCAGCCATCTTAGGACAAATTACTGAAAGACCAGAAAAAGCATTGCAGCACATCAAAAGTCTGTAAATTCCTTAGCTTAAAAGGTTTTAGCAATGCTTACATTTGGCATATTCAATTGCTGTAAGCCTATAACTAAAAACAAGATTATAGTAGCTTAGCACATATAAGTTAAAGATAGATAAAGTCAATTTGTAGCCTCAACTCTGGCTTTTTGTTTGTTGGCTTTTAAATTACTTTAAAAATTTTAAGTAGTAATGAATGTCTGTTCACATCTATTCCCGTTTGTTCTGAAACACTTAATTGGCTATAAGTCTTTTGACTCTCAGCCCCTTGGTCGTAAGGGTTCCCACTAAGAGACAGCATGGACCCAGGGCAGGCAGCCATGCTGCCTTGTCAATGCTATGGGACAAAATAAAAGTTTCGTGGCCATTGATGTTGCTTCTGGCACATCTTGACCAGAAGGGGGAGAATATAAACCAACAATAAAAATTAAGCCTCTCAACCATCTGAATGGACACCTCCTATCAGCAAGGGCACTCCAAAGTTAACTTGAAAAACTAGTTCAGGCCATGGTGGTAAGGGGGAGCCAGACATACCTCAGTATAACCCCTCCTTTTTTGAGTTACTGATAGAACAGACTTTTCAAGTCTGATGAGAAAGATTTACTTCCTATTCTCTCTGAAGCTTATTACCTGGAAGCTTCATTTGAATGATAAAGTGTTGGTCTCTGCAACCCCCTATCCTAATGCAGACATTTCTTTCTATTGATTCCAAGTCTTTAGATAATAACTTAAATCTTTTAACCAATTATCAATCAGAAAAACTTTGAATCTGCCTGTGACCTGGAAGCCTCTGCTTCCAGTTGTCTCACCTTTCCAGACTGAACCAATGTGCATCATACATACATACATATATATATATATATTGATGCCTTATGTCTCCCTGAAATGCATAAAACCAAATTGTGGCCTGACCACCTTGGGCATATGTTCTCAAGATCTCCTGAGGGCTGTATCATAGGTCATTGGTCACTCATATTTGGCTCAGAGTAAATATCTTAAAGTATTTTACAAATTTTGGCTCTTTTGTCAGCATATATATCTCCAGTTATATAAGTTTTTTAGCTGCTATATCTCTAGTTACATAAGTTTGTTAGTTTTTTCTGGTTGGTTGAGCATAAGTTCTATTTTTCTTTAATATAGGCACTTACAAGAAACAGCTCAAGTTAAGTTTTGTTTATGTTTGTAAATCAAGAAAGGTTAAAGTCACTTCATCTGCTTAGGGATTCTCCAGGACTGGTCTTAACTTTAATTCCCTTTAACAACATTTATAAATTTCCTTGATGAAATGGGATCCCATCAATCCATAGTTAAAATAGTATGGCCCAATGTAACTAAAACAATGCCTTCAAGGATTAAAATTTATTATATAAAACCAATTAATAATGGTTGTCCCCACTGCTTCTCCATTTGACAGCCCAATTTTGCTCATTCCTAAATCAGGAAAAAGTAAAGGATGCCCTATGGTAGATTACTACAACCTTAATTCTGTGTTCCCATCCATCAGGGCCCCCATACCCAATATCCACTCCTCTATTTAGTCAACAATCAGTAAATATTTTACTCTTATGTATTTGTCTCACCTGGTATACTCAGTTCTTAACATCCTCTCAAGTACAGTCTACCTCTTCCTCTAAAGGGGCATAAGGCACCATTATGAACTACACATGGGGTACTACAACAGCTTTGTTTACAAGCAGTCTTTGCAGGCAAGATCTTATCTGCATCTATGTTTCTCCAGTAACACAGGTATGACATCACATTAATGGCATCCTCTTCCAAGGGGATGTATTTGATTCCGTTTTTAAGAACATATAAGTCCACCATCTTTTAGTACTTTCTGGGTTTTGGTAACAACATATTCCACATTTACAAATTTTACTTTCAAATGAAAGTTAACAAACACTCCTGTTAGGGCACTGAAAAACTCCTTCACTGTAGAGAGTGTGGCATCCTTTTCTCATGCCTCCTGGAGTCTCTGGACCACTTATGATAGCCATTAGTTGCCGAAGGGCTTCTGATGCAAGAAATTGCTTCCCTCAGCCTCATGCAATACATCATTAAAACAACAAATAACTGTCTACCTACTGGGCTTTTCTAGAAATGGAGACTCTCAGATACCTTTCGGTTTGCATTCTCTTGAGAGTTATAGACATTACAGGTTGTAACCAAGACACACACATATATTCACTTCTTAGAATATGCACTGCTGGCTCTTGAAATATACATTAAATAGAACTTCCATGTTGGTGATAGACCCCAGATAACCATTTTAACTGAAACCTAATGTTCTCCTAAAATGACGGTTTTAATATTTCAGTCCAACAAATAAATTATTAAAGTTCTCCATCTTGTCTCAGGCCTTAATCTATTTTTATACACTTCTAATCTTACCACCATCCCCTAAAAACTACAGGCCATATTTGAGGGGCAAATGCTCCAGGGACTCATTAACCATAGATTGTTCCACAAACCAGGCAGCTGCTCATCTAATATAACAAAATTTGAACCTAAAATTCCACCAAAGACACAAAAATTAAAAAAATCCCTGTCAGGTGAAGCTGCACGCCATTCTGTTGGCTACTGATCTTTTTTATTTATTTATTTTTTGAGACAGGGTCTTGCTCTGTCACCCAGGCTGGAGTGCAGTGGTACGATCTCGGCTCACTGCAACCTCCACATCCTTGTCTTCGGTGATCCTCCCCCCTCAGGCTCCCGAGTAGCTGAGACTACAGGCCTGCACCACCATGCCCAACTAATTTTTCTATTTTTAGTTGAGACAGTGTTTCTCCATGTTGCCTAGGCTGATCTTGAACTCCTGGGCTCAAGCAATCTACCCATCTTAGCCTCCCAAAGTGCTGGAATTACAGGTGTGAGCCACCACAACTGGCCAACTATTGATCTTACTGTTGGTTTGGGTGCTTTCACTTGTTTACAATCTGGGAGCCCAAACGCTCCAAGTAAGAGATTGTTTCAATCAAACATGGCAGATGCTGAGGCCCACATCAACTCGAGTGTGTACTAACTCACAAAGAACACCCTAGTTCTACATCTCAGAAGATATCACCCTGGCCCAAGACCTCACTGTGGGAGATAACTTCAACACCCCGCCCCTGATGTTGGAAATGACTTCACCTTAGACACTGAACTCTTTGCTCAGTGACACCCATGGACAGCCTTTCCTAAGGCCCTACATGTTTGCTTTTCTTCATTTGATGTTAAGGATTCTATTATGTTTCTGAGCTCCCAGTCTGTTTAGCCTATGAGCTTGATATGCTCCTTGCTCTGCAAATGTACACACCTACACTCTGATGGGGATCAAGACATGCTACCCCAAAATACGGCACCTGGCATTTGAGAAATAGCAGAGGCAGGAATGTCACTCTCACATTCCACTTCCACTTTTCCCCTGAAGCAGGTCATAAAAGTTTTATTCCAGAAGTACCCTCCTGTATTAGTCCATTTTCACTGCTATAAAGAACTTACTGGGCTAGGTGTGGTGGCTCATGTCTGTAATCTCAGAACTTTGGGAAAAAAAAGAAAGAAAGAGAAAGAAGAAAGAAAGAAAGAAAGAAAGAAAGAAAGAAAGAAAGAAACTAACTTCCCTGATACTGGGCAATTTATAAAAGGAACTTCCCTGAGACTGGGCAATTTATAAATAAAAGAAATTTAATTGACTCACTCACCGTTCCACATGGCTGGGGAGGCTTCGGGAAACTTAAAATCATAGCAGAAGGTGAAGGAGAAGCAAGGGCCTTTTTCACATGGTGGCAGGAGAGAGAGAAGAATGAAAGAGGAAGTTCTAAACACATAAAGCCATCAGATATTGTGAGATCTCACTCCTTAAATACAGAGACACCAATAATTTGAACAAATAGGCTTTGCTAAGTTCCCTCCAGTTATTATCATTACATGCTCTCTTTGTCCTATCATATGTTTGCATCACTGTCCACTCTTCATCAAGCCTAAGCATAAAAATACACAGGTTTCCCTGTTCCTTTGGATTTTCATTTGTGAAGGCTACCATGCCATGTAAAACTTACATTAAGTAAATTTGTATGCTTTTCTTTTGTTAATCTGTTTCTTGTTATATGTACCTCAATCCTGAAGTTAGTACTGAGTAAGAAAAAATCAAGCCAGATGTGGTGGCTCATGCCTGTAATCTCAGCACTTCAGTGGGAGGGTGAGTTGGAAGGATTGCTTGAACCTAGGAATGATTGTGCCACTTCACTCCAGCCTGGACAACAGAATGAGACCCTGTCTCAAAAAAGAACAAAAACAAAGAAGAAAACCAAATTCTCTTTCCCCACAATTCCTGTGCCTAAAAAGAAATATGGTTGAAGTTAGTACTTCTTGTACTCCTCTAAACATTAATGGAGATTATTGCTTTCCTCAGGAGGCACTTCCTTCTTATTGATCAACCTCATGATCCCCCTGGAGAGAAGACTACTGACTCCCCACTACGTACTACTACTAAACCCCATCCAGGTTTCCAGGATGGCCTCCTGGCTGTGTCTTCAAACAAAATGACTTCTTCCCCTGGGCTACAAACAAATATCATTAATATTTACACATACTTTATTGACTTACCATTTCATACCCTCCAGCAACATAACCTGGCATCTTGACTTGAGCATATTTCTAACACACCACAACTGCATTATGATATTGTTAGAGACCTTAAATTTTGGATCGACTTTATTTGGCTAATGCCATATAAATTGAAAACTTAGTTATGGAGCAGCCTGCAGAGACTCCTTGTATTTCTATTTGTGTTCCTTCCTTTTTATTCTCATAATAAAATGTTTTCTATGCTGTTTGGATAAATTTATGCATTATTCTCTAAATGTCTCCACTATCATCACCTCAAAGTTTCTTTAATATGATGCCAAAACATCAGAGGACCAATTGTACTGTAAACATTTCCAATTAAAAAATTTCCTGTGTATTTTGATATTTTGGCATCTAAAAAAGAGCAAAACATTGTGGTGAGGGGGAGAGACTACGCCTCCCTGGGCTACCCAGTTCTCGAAGATAACAAAGGATTCAACCAGAGCACGTCGTTTGTATGCACACTAGGCAATCCACAGCCATACTTTCTCTGTCTGGTCCTCTCACCCCAGGAGGCAAGATTCCTCTGCCTTAATCATCCCAGGACTAGATACCAGGCAACTAGAGACCACCCCTATAGTTTAGAGACCTCCAAAAAAAAAAAAAAAAAAAAAAGCTTTGGCCTAAGAGTTTCTTTTATCTGTCTTCTGGATCCTGACCATCCTATTATCTTTCCCATGTGGCCCTGAGTGGCATGGCATGCCTCTTGTCTCCAGGACCTGTGAGTATAATAGTATAGTAAACTTTGTTTTTTTCCTCAGTCTCTCCTCTGTCTCCTTTTATGGCTGCACCTGACTGACCATCTTACAAAATAATACAAAACAGATGTGTTCCCAAAAAGTATGAGATCAGGTATTAAGGCTACCTACAGAGCACTGAAGCAAACTTATGTAAAAGTAGAATGAGGCCTGTCTTTTCCCTTTCTAATCCTGTATTCTGGTCACCTAGGAGTTCACTTTTTTCCATAACCAGATTCCAGTTATTTGTTCAATTTTCTCCCTTTCCTCTCTTAATGTTTATTTTTTGTTAGGAAATAATTGCCAACCTAGACAACAAAACATAGAATACTATATCTATGTACCCACCACTCAACTAAAGCAATATTACATTACAGTAACACTTGCAGCACCCCCACATACCCCTCTCCAATTAAATTTTTCTTTTTCTCTTTTCACAAGCCACAGCTACTATCCTAAACAAAAAGTGTTTATTGTTCTCATACATGACTTTCTGCACCCTACATATGTATACATCATATTCATGCATTACTTTTACTACATACATATGCACTCATAGTTGATTTATGGTGATAGTATTGAATGTGTTTAAACATTTTTTCTTGTAAGACCATTTATGGATTTAAATAAATATTTCCATAGTAAAAGCCTGTGTTCTTTTATGAACCATAAACTCAACCTCACAGAACTTCACTAGCCCTGTCTAGACAGGGCTTTTCATGGTCCCCACACTATAGAGGCTCCACACCTGCCTTTTTCCAGCCTCACCTTTCTGCAAGCAGCCAAGAGTTTAGTGTTTGAGGTCTTGGGAATCTATGCACTCAGAACCTGTGCCTTCCACCCCTAAACATGCTTTGCTGCCCAAGTGGCCCCAAACCCCAAGAGGCCTGCAGGATCCTGTTCACTGAGTCTGCTTCTGAGGGTTAAGTGTACTGTCAATGTATCCTCTCAGCACTGAGAGGTGACCAAGAGATGGTGGCTATATGCAAGGAACAGGGGACAAGTGGGCTTCCGTATATATATATATATATGGATACTGAACCCTCTTGAGGTGAGGAATGGATCTCAGAGTATGCAGAGAAATGCTGAGGCATGGGGGGGTTCTGGGACCTGGGATGTAGTGCAGGGACCTGAGGTTGTGGGCCTGCTCTAGTTATTCATTGGAACAGAACTTCGATGAGTTCAACTATCAAGGACAGACCCTAAACTGACCCCCAATAATCTCAACCTTCTAGCATTCAGTCTTGAATAATTCCCTACTCTTGTATTGGGCTGAGCCTGTGGCGCCAATCTAAAAATGAGTAGAAAATATATGGCAATAGGAATAGAAATAGAAAATATATGGCAAAGGTGATGGGATGCCACTCTTGTTATTATGAGATTTTACACACACACACACACACACACACACACACACACAAACACACACCTTCTTTGTGTGGTAAATTTTTATGCCACAATGAACAGCCAATGCACCAGGCCCAACTGAGGGCATCCCTGGAGGTTCCAGATACCTAGATGCATAGTCTAGAACCTCACCCAACCATTCCTGATATATACCTATTACAGAAAGCTCTATGTTTCTGAATTTCTTCAGTAAACTAAATAAGAAAAAGGATCTTTAAAATACACCAAGTATTCTAAATTTAATCCTGCCTTTCAGGTTGATAAGAAGGTATATCTGTCATGGTAGGAAAGCTATCTTTAACAGTCTATTCGTTGATTTAAACCTTTCAGATATTTTTATACATGGCACGTAGGCCTCCAAATGAACTCTTGCCCAGAACCCTGAAAATCTTACAGAAGTTACAGATGGTCTAGTTTAAATATTTGGTCTCTTGCTCCTTCCTCTTCTTCTCTTCCTGTCACACTTTGTTACCTAAGTACAGAAACAGTTCTGCCTCTTGGTTTGGAAATGGCCTCTTCAGCTTGATCTCATAGCCCCTTTTTCTGTGGGCTTGGAGCAATATACCTAGTCACTGGGCAAGGCTAAAGTATAACCACCAGCCATTCTGCCCTTCTACCCATGTTCAACTGCATCCACCTTCTTTCCCACATGTCATGCTTTCTCCCCAAAATCTAGGCACAAATTCTCATACTCAAGACTACTTCTTCCTCATGCAAATAGCCACCCAGAGGCTATCTGCCATCAGCTGGATCAGGCACACAATCCTTCTTAAGGATGCTTTGCTTCTCTGACAATGCTCAGGTCTGAACTGTCGTTGTCCTATTTGATTGTTCTCCACTGCTATGTACAGACTGAGATAAGCTATAGAAGGAATTTTATTTTTGTAATTTTGTTTCTTCATAGAGCGGAGACCAAGGAAGCTACAAAGAACCTGGAAACTCATCAAAATGTGCTTCTTGGCATCTCAAGATTCTTTATCTCTACATTAAGAAACAGTTTTATTGCAAACTTTTGCAAAGAAAATATTAAGAGTAAAATTCCAACCTTACATTGGTTCACTATAGGAAAAAGTAAAGGAGCGGGAGGTGTAATAGCTACTATCAATTTACCTGGATAAGGGTATCAAACCAAATAAACTATTTTCCATGAAAATTATAAGAAAATATAATCATATATATCACCTATAAGAGCTTGGAAATGCTTTATGCAGCATCCTTATTTGCAACCATCACTGCAAATGCAGTGCACTCAACCTTCAGAAGCACAGAAACAGTAAATAGAAGTCCATAGGCTGCCTGGAGCTTGTGGTTTGGGGCTTGGGAACACTTGGGCAGCAAATTTAGGTCCCCAGGCACCTGGAGCATGTTTAGGGGAAGCGGGCATGGGCTCTGAGTGTGCACATCCCCTAAACACCATAAATTAGGCTCTTGGCCATTTGCAGAGAAGTGAGGCTGAAGGAGGGCAGATGTGGAGCCTCTGAAGCGTTAGGTGAATGAAAAGCCCCACTAAGCCTGGATCTCAGAGCAGTATGTCTTTAATAACTGGTTCAGCATAGGCACTGGGATAGCCAGCCTCCAAGGTTGCTTTGGTGATCCCTACCTCCTGGGGTTCACATCCTAGTGTAGTGTTCTCTCTCATTTAATAGAACTGAGACATATATGACATAACATTTGTATGTGTTAATTTAGCAATAGATAACTAATACACATGTTGGTACTAAGAGTAAGTTGCTGCAGTAACTAAAACCTAAAATGCGGAAATGGCTTGGAATCCAGATAGAGGGCTGAAGATGGGAAGAGTTTGAGGGGAGTATTAGTGAAAGTCAAAGATGGTGGATCAGACTTTTATCAAAAACCTGATGAGCTTTGTAAAAGTTGTCTCAGACAGCTTAAATGGAAATGAGAAAAATGTTATTGGAATCTGGAGGAAAACGGTGCCTTGTCATGTATTGCAGTAATGTGGGGAGCAGAAATTCTATACCTAATGAAATGGGTGATATAACAAAGGACATTTTTTTCTTTTTTTATTGTACTTTGGGCTCTGGGGTACATATGCACATCCCGCATCCTGCAGGATTGTTGCATAGGTACATAAATGCCATGGTGGTTTTGCTGTCTCCATCCTACCCCCACCAGTTCCCTACATCAGGCATTTCTCCCTATGTTATCCCTCTCCATCTTCCCCACCCCCTGCTGTCCCTCCCCTCCCCTTCTCTCCACCCTCCACCTAGCCCAGTGAATGTTGTTTCCTTCCCTGTGCCCAAGTGTTCTTATTGTTCATCACTCACCTATGAGTGAAAACATGCGGTGTTTGGATTTCTGATCTTGTGTCAGTTTGCTGAAAATGATGGTTTCTAGATTCATCCATGTCTCTACAAAGGACAGGAACTCGTGGTTTTTTATAGCTACATGGTATTCCATGGTGTACATGTGCCACATTTTCTTTGTGCAGCCTATCATTGATGGGCATAACAAAGGAGCTTTTTAAACACAGTGTTGAAGATGCCCCTGGCTGCTGCTGCTTGTTTTTAGGAAAATGTGTGAGGAAAAAGTTAAACTAAATAAAAGACTTTAGCTTAAACAAAAGGAGATAGCACTTGTTGCTATGTGAAAATTCCTAGCCTTTCTTAGATGGCAAATGATGTCAAAATTAAGAAAAGGTTTTAGGCAAAGAGCAAATCTAGAAGCCTTTCAGAAAAATAAAAGATATAAAGATGAAGCCAAAGATGTGACTATAAAGCCCTTTGTTTAATCCTCAGAAAGATCTGGGGCAGTGCCTCAGAGATCCTTTAAGTGAAAGATATGACTTCTAAGAAATTTAAGGGTGTTGTTCCTAAGCAGTCTCAGCAAAAGCCCAAAATCCAAAGTGTTTATCTCAAAGAGAATTGTGGATGTGACTTTTCTCTAATGGAAGCGAACCCCAATAAGATTCCTAGAAAGACCATGAAGGACTTTTAAAAATGTTAGAAGAAAGAGTGCCAGCTAAGCATAAACCAATCAGATCCAATCTGATGCCCTTCAAATGGTACTACATAGACAAAATCCAGTTTGGAATGTCCTTTCATTTTTAATGATGGTGACCAAAGACCCTGTGCTTTTTATGATTCCAGCCATATCATAGGGAATACTGCCTGTTGCCACGTGATAATACATTTTAGTATATGTACATTTGTGACAAAAAAGGAGTGTGGATGGATTATGTTAACTTTATTTTTACAGATATTTATCAGTGTGTTTTGGGAGCAGAGATAAATAAAACCCGCCAAAATCCTGATCATTTAGAAGTTCAGTCTCTAGGAGTTAGGGGAGAGAGACACACATCCTACTCTCTCCTGGCCTATTAGGTTTCTGCTACTAGCTTTATAAAACGTCCTTATATACTATTTGCTTCATTTTTCTTACTGATTTCAGGATCCTCTCTTTATTATTATTATTTTTTACAGTATAATATATCTCAGTGTATAAGTGTTTGAGTCAAATCTTATTGGAAACCCTTGACTTTCCTGTACCTGGATATTTTTATCTTTCCCCAGATTCAGAAAGTTTTTTGCTATTGTTTCTTTAAATAATCTTTTTTATTCCCTTTGCCTCTGTGTCCTCCTTGAACTCTTATAACTTGAGGATTTGCTCTCTTGATGTGTCACAAATTTTGTAAAGTTTCTCCACTTTTTTTTTTTGCCTTCTATTTTTCCTCTTTTGACTGTATATTTTCAAATAATATAAAGACAGATTATTTTCTTTCCAGTTTTTTTCCTTCTGCATTTTCAATTCAGTCATTGATGCTCTTCCATTGCATTTTTCATTCTATCCATTGCATTTTTCAGCTCTGGAATTCTTGTTTGATTTTTAAAAAAATAATCTCAGTCTCTCCATTAAATTTCTCATTTTGGTTGTTTATTATTTCCCTGATATTATTAAATTGTTCTTCTGTATTTTTCTGAAGTTTGCTGAGCTTCCATAAAACAATTGTTTTGAACTTTTTCTCTGGTAGTTGGGATCTTCTTTCTCAAAGAAATGAATATACTAATTGTCAGAGAAAAGATATCAAAATAATTGGAATGAAAATGAAGTTGGCATTTTCATTTCGTTGGGGTCATCTACTGGGAGATTATTGTGTTCTTTTGGTGGTGTTATGTCTCCTTATTTATTCATGTTTCTTGTTGCCTTATGTTGATGTCTGCACATTTGAACAAGTATGAACTTATTCTAGTTTTTGCAGACTAACTTTTTCTGGGAAAGCCCTACATGAGTCAGCCCATCCAGAGATTCTGGGCAGGCCATCTGCTGTGGTCCATAGGCAGGCTTGCTTCTGGAGTCCGCAAGCAGCCTGGCCTGGTACCTCCATCAGTAAGTGGGTGGGCCAGGCGTCTGGTTCCACTGGTTTGGACCAGGGGCCTGAATCCATGGGAATGGATCTATTTATTTGGCTTGTAGGGGTGGGCTTGGAGCTTGAGTCCTCATGGACAGACTTGGCGCCTGTAACTTTGGTGGCTGGCCTACAGCCTGGGTCCATAGGTTCTGGCGTGGAGCTTGGGTCAACTGGGATAGGCCTGGGCCCTAAGTCTGCTGGATTAGGCCAGGACTCTGAATCCTCTGTGGCCTGGTGCCTGGGGCCAGCCTAGTCCTTTGGCAAGTGTTAAGCCTCTGTTTGTGGGGATTGGTCTGCAGCCTGGTAGCAAGAGTGCTGGTCTGTTTGGTGACACAGAGGCTGGCCTGAAGCTTTGGGTAATGGGGACAATCCTGGATGCAGGGTCCCTTGTGGCTAGTATGGTACCTAAGGCTGAGGCCAATAGTACTTACCTGATGCTGAGTTTGTCCTGGAACCTAGGGCTGTGTAAGTTAACCTGGCTCTAGGCTATTCTGAACGCTGGGACAGACCTGGTGCCTGGGGTTGCAGGGGGCTGGTTGGTGCTAGGTTGGCCTGCAGCCTGCATCCACAGATGCTGACCTGGAGGCTGGGTCCGTAGGTGCTAGCCTGATAACAAGGGCTGTGGGGACTGTTCTGATGCTTGGGCAAGCCTGAAGCTTGGGACAATTGGGGCCGTCCCAGATGTAGTCTAGAGCCCAGGGTTGCTGGGACTGGCCTGGCCCTGGGATGGAAACTAGAACCTCAATCTATGGGGCCTTGCCTAGCACTAGGGTGGGACTGAAGCCCAGGGCTGCTGGAGTTCTTCTAGAGCCTAGGGCTGCTTGTGGTGTTGGCCTGGAGGTGGAGTTACCCAAAGACTGAGTCAACCAGGCAAGCCTGGAGCCTGGGGCTATGGGCTGTAGGCTGGTGCTGAGATTGCCCTGGAGACTCAGTCCATGGGTACTAGCATGGAATCTGGGGTATTAGCAATATGCCTGGTGCTGACTTTTACTTGGATGGGCTCAGTGTGGGGGTCTGAGGCAAAGTATAATGTTCACTTCCCTCTCCTTCCCCCAAGTAGGGGTTATCTCTCACCATGTCGTGCTGTTGGGGTCGGGGGAAAAGGTGATATGGGTGATGTAAAACCATTTTTCCTATCCTCTTCAATGCATCCTTTCTTATTTCTGTGCCACAACCATGTGCTGTAATCTCTCACCTGTTTTCCTTAGCTCTTGTAAAGATATTTTCATGCATGGATACTTAGGCAAGTTGATATTTCTGAGGGGGGATAAGTGCTAGAATGTCCTGTTCTCCCATCTTGCTGACATCTGTCTCTGTCTCTGCATGTCTTTTATTTATGTTTCCTGCTTACTTGTGCTTGCTAAAACCTCCAACACAATTTTGTATAGAAGTGGCAAGAGCAGACATCATTTTCTGTTATTGAACTTAGGGGGTAGTCTTTCTGCCTTTTACCATTAAGTTTGATAAGAGTGGGATTTTCACAGATGCTATTTAACAAGTAAGAAATTTCCCTTCTGTTCTTACTTTGTTGAATGTATTTATTATGAAAACTGGTTTGACTTTTGTCCAATATTTCTTTCTGTGTATATTGAGATCATTATGCAACTTTTGTTCTTTAGTCTATGAATATGGTGCATTACTATTTTACTATTTACTGGGCTGTTATACTGTGCCAAAGGATAGAATATAATATGAGAGTGGCCAATATTAAATGGTAGATAAATGCCAACGAGAGAAGAAACTAGTTAACTATTTGAGGTTGCTGAGAGTAGTATCGTGCACATCAGGCTCAAGTGGTATAGTTTTTCCTATAGCAAGAAGAGTGAGGGCGTATACAAAAGTTCCAGTCCCTGTTAATATGTTAGTTCCTATGGCTAGTGGATCAGTTAGGCAGCCAACTCAAGCACTATGACTTCATGTACCCCATTTCATGCTGCAGTGGAAGAACCCCTGTCCCCTCTCTTGTGGGATCTGAAATGCAGAAAACTGGGGGCATGCCTTAGGGCCATTGAGACATACACTTAAGCAGAAAAAGAGTACATATCAAGCACGGAAGAGGGAAATATATTCCTTCACAAGACGATAAGCCCATCATAGGTTGTGAAGATTCTTCTTCTCCCAGTAAGGCAATGTTCCAGGCCCAAAGCTCATTCTTATGCAGCCAAGTGGGGGTTGACAGACTGGGCATTGACTGCTTTTCCCAATGATTACACTGACTGATTTTCTTATGTTAACTGATGTTGCATTCTTAAAGTAAATTCCACATAGTTATAGTGCATAATTATTTTCATATGTTGTTGGATGAATACTGATAATATTTTGTTCATGATTTTTGTGTCTATATTCATAAGGAGTTTTGAGTTGTAGGTCTATTCATGTTATATCTTTGTCTTTGGTATCAGTGTAATATTGGCTTCATAGTATGAGTTAAGAAATGTTTCTTCCTATCTATTTTTTGAAAGAGTTTGTAAAAGATTGATGTTAAGTTTTATTTAAATATAGAGTAGAATTAACTAGTGAAGCCATTTGGACCTAGGGTTTTCTCTGTGGGAAGCTTTTTGATTAGTAATGCAATCCTCTGTTATAAGATCTGTTCAAATTTTCTATCTATTTTTTAGTTGATTTTGGTATTTTGTGTCTTCCAAGTAATTTTCACATTTCATTTAGGAGATATAATTTGTCAGTATACAATTTTTCATAGTACTCCCTTGTAATCGTTTTTAATTTTGCAGTATTAGTAATTATATTCCTTCTTTTATTTCTGATGCTTTAAATTTAGTTCTTCTCAAATTTTTCCTTGGTCAATGTAGCTAGAGATTTGTAGCTTTTGCTGAACTTTTTAAAGAACAAAACCTTTTGGACACTTATTCCCTGTATATTTTTCTATTATCTATTTTGTATATTAGTACTCTTATCTTTATTATTCCATTCCTTGGGCTGACTTTGGGTATATTTGCATCTTATAAGTTTTGATGTTTTCTTTTCATTCATATAAAATTATTTTCTAATTTCTAATGTAAGTCCTTCTTTGATTCATAGGTTTAGGATTATGTTGTTTAACTTCTATGAATTTTCCACATCTTACTTCTATTGATTCATACTCTCCTTCCATTGTCTTCAGAGAAATTACTTTGTATGATTTAAAACATTTTAAGTTTATGGATGCTTGTTTTATAGCCTAATATAAAGTCATTCTGGAGAATATTCCATGTCCATTTGAGAAGAATTTATATTATGCTGTTGAGTAGATAGTTCTAGAGGCCTGTAGCTCTAACTCGTTCATAATGATGTCCAAATATCCTAATTTCTGTTTGATCTTCTGCCTAGTTTTTCCATTCGTTTGTGAAAGGAAACTTGAAGTATCCAGCTATTATTGTTGAATTGTGTATATTTTTTTCCTTCAGCCGTATCATTTTTTGTTTCAGGCATTTTGATACTCTGTTCTTAGGTACATATGTTTATAATTGTTATCTCATTCCTATGAATTGACTGTTTAATGATGAATTGCCTTTCTTCATCTCTGTTCAATAACTCTATCTTAAGCTCTGTTTTGTATGAAACTGTAGCCAATTCACCTTTGATTGCTCTTTCTATGGTATATATTTTTCATCCTTTTACGGTCTATCTATTTGAAAACTGAGATGTGTCCCATGCAGACAGAATAATTGGATTGTGGTTTTAAAAATCCATTCTACAAATTTGTCTTTTGATTAGAGGACTTAGTCTGTTTACATTAAATGCAATTACTGATAAGATAGGATTTAGCTGTGATATTTGGATATTTCTTTGCCATAGGTTTTATGCCTTTTTTCTCCATTTCATTAGTTTTTTATTTTATTGTAAACACATATTTTTACTATACTATTTTAATTGCCTTAGTGTCAGTATTACTATATTTTTTAGTTATATTCTTACTGAAATAAGTCATTGAAACTGGGGAGATAAATTAGGATCTTTAAGAGGAAGTTGGCCTGCCGAACTGATGGTAGAAATTAGCATTTTGCAAATAAAATGTACATTGAATGTCAAAACCTTGTATAAATTTTTCTTTCTGAAATAAGGTATTTTATGTACTTTAGTTACATGGCATTTTATCTTAAAAAATCTAGGATGGATTAATAATCAACTTAGTTTCAATAGGAAACAAAATTTTTGTAACTATTAGCATTTTCTCCATCTTTCTTTAGGCTGTTACTGTCATATAATAACAATTGCTGCTGAGTATTTTTTTCAAATGTGCTAAAAGCAGACCAATTTACACAAAATAGATGCTTCAATGAGATAAAATGAAGTCATGTCTGTAAGTGGAGCATTTCAGAGAGCTTCCAGATGGGTCAAATAATAATTAATTGAGGATGGAATTGTAAGGGAGCTCCAAACCTGTTTTGCCCTTTCACTGGTTGCCAGGCTACAGGTTTCTCAGGTAACATAAGTGCAAAGCTGTTGGTTCTCAAGGCTACCACAGATCTCAGATAAAAGTCAGATTAGGCCAAATTGAAATGCAGTAAAGCTTGCTGTTCATAGTAGTGTTTGCCCATTTTTCTTACATTTTCTTTTTGGATGACTGAAACCCTTTGGTTCATATCCAGAGTTCTTAAAAGTTGGTTTTGACAATTTGTTTCCAATGTTCTCTTTGCTTTTTGGAGGTCCTTACCCTACTATCACAGAAGTACTTCTCTAACACTTTCTTAATTTCATGAAATGTTCCTTTTAGTTGTGGACTTTCCATTTAGATTTATTTGCCATATACTTCTAGCCTACTTTGTTTTATAGATTCCAAAATTATGTTGTAATGTACTTAAGTGCTTATGATGACTAGTTATTTAATTAGAATGAAACTTCCCTCTAGGTTCCTTGGAAAGCTATTTTTCATAAATTATACTCTTTCTTGTACAGACTTTACTATATTTATTTGGTTATTGGTCACATATGCTCTATTTTCTTTCTCTTTAGATGTTTTTAAAATAATATTTAATTATGTATTTGAACAATAAGTGCATTTGCCTTATAAACTTTTTAAATATTATAGGAATACTAAAATCTCGAACATGACTTCACATTATATCACATTATTGGATATAATTCAAAACCTTTGTTATGTGCATTAACATGACTTTGTACCCTACAAAAACATATATATTTTCTTATATGTATCTGTGAGTTTTAAACAAAAGATATAATTTAGCACTTATTGACTTACAATCTCATTTTTACTTGAGTTGTCTTATCATTTGTTGTATTTACATTAGTCTCATTCTTTTTAATTACATAATATTTCATTTTCTGTGTGGACCATGGATTTTTATTCTTTTACACTTTGATACAAACTTTCATCTTATGAAGGAATATTTTATTCTCACTACAGAAGATAATGCAGTTAATAACCTTGTAAACATCTCTTTATGATCATGGGACATTCTGTGTCTTGACCATCAGTGAGGACTGAATAAGTAGTAAAATTACATACCTACCTCACTCACCTAGAAGTGATAATCAACATCTTAACTTTGGCACAGGATAAAATTATTCTTGCCTTTTTATCTCAAAAGATCATTCAGTAATTACAGTTACAGGAATTTTGCAATTGTCATCCATGTCAGGGTCATTGAAACTGGGGAGATAAATTAGGATCTTTAATAGGAAGTTGGCCGGCTGAACTGGTCGTAGAAATTAGCATTTTGCAAATAGAATGTATATTGAAACAGAGGATTCATTATAAAGTTTAAGTAATATGTTGCAGACAAAACTGGAAATAATATATTGGGATTTCTTTCAAGCATACTTGTTCTTCTAAAAGTAAGATGATTTGTGTCTCAAAACATTATATTGAAAGTGGTTTGTTTTAAGAATGCTTGCAAATAGGAGCTTTAATTGTGAAAATTTTGGTGGTATGAATTGTGCATGTATTTGTGCACCTAGAGTTATTTTGAATGTCAAAACCTTGTGTAAATTTTTCTTTCTGAAATAAGGTGTTTTATGTACTTTAGTTATTATTTGCCATTTAAATGTTATTTATTAGTAACCACAAACCACAAAATGGGGAAGGCCTTAAAAAAGCCAAAACCTTATAAAAGGAATTTGTCACCTAGGATTGTTGTCTGTGTGTGTGTGCGCGCGTGTGTGTGTGTGTGTGCGCGCGCATGCATTTAGGCTTAAAGGATAAGACATAAATTTGACAGTGGGGCAAATGTCAGAGAGATTATTACCTAACTCCTTCTGCATGTTGACTCAGATGGCATTTCTGTAGTTCTGAGAACTGAAATCTAACTTTTATCCCAGACACTTCATTTTTTAACCAGATACCAAGAGATTTAATCATATAGTGGAGATAAATAGTCAGTATTAAAAAAGGAAATTTTGAATCTTTTATTTGGGAATTTTATTTCTTTTTATTTATTTATTTATTTTTTGAGACAGAGTCTTGATCTGTTGCCTAGGATGGAGTGCAATGGTAAGATCTTGGCTCACTGCAACTTTCGCCACCCAGGTTCAAGTGATTCTCCTGCCTCAGCCTCCTGAGTAGCTGGGATTACAAGTGTGCAATGCCATGCCAAGGTAATTTTTGTATTTTCAGTAGAGATAGGGTTTCACCATGTTGGCCAGGCTGGTGGGAATTTTATTTCTTGATCAATCTAATTTGACTGTGATGTTATTTAGCGGTTTTGCCAATTGTATTTTTTCCTTTTTGTTATGAATTGTATTGGTTTAGTAAAATACTGAGATATTTGATGGTAGAGAACACCCAAGAACCTCTGAGAATTTGAGGTCCTAGGTACTATAATAATTACATACATATGTTACATATAATACAATGCTAATACAGATGTTAAGAAAATGAGGTTGAAGGAAATGTAAGTATTCATATTCCTCTGTAGGGAAGGAATGTGAGATAATATTAGGTAGTAGGGTAAAGGCATATTGCTGAATGGCCTGTATTAAATGATTCTATTTGTGGAGAAGAAAAGAAAACACAATATAACTGATAAAAACATGATACTACTGGATACACAGATATGTCCTCCTTTCTCTACTAAATTTGATTAAACTTTCTAGGAACTCAGAAAAGCTTCATCCATATATTGTGGCTGTTATTGACTGAATCTCATTTCAATGTCACATTAAAATGCACGCTATAGTTTTGGCTTTGACATTTATATCTAATATATGCATGTGTGTGTGGTGTGTTTATCTGTGTCTGTGTGTGTATATATACATCTATGTGTATACAAATTCACATATATATGTATATCATCTCTTTATATGTGTATACATATATATGTGTATGTTTACATATGTTTGTATACATGCATGTATATTTATATATGTATGCCTATGTTTGTGTGTATATGTGCATATTTATAAAGACAGACTGACAGAGACAGAGAGAGAGCAGAGAAAGATAGACAGAATTACAATATTGATATTTTCAAGTACGGTTCATGATAAAGTATGAAGCACAGTTATGGTTGACATTTTAGCTTGTATAATGAAAGTGGAATTTCAAGCTGAGGAGGAGATGAAGACTGGTGAATAGAGGACACTGTCTATCTCTGAGTCAGGTAGACCTGGGTTCCAGTGTTTTCTTCACCACTTACTAGGTATGTGACCTTGGGCACATGCTGAACAGTGTCCTTTTCTACAGATTTTTTACAATGATGTATCATGTTATCCTTTTTTCAGTGTGTCAAGGAGAAGAGGTTTCTATAATTACCATGGGAGTTGACTTTTAAAAAATCTATCCACTGGTCATTTTAACGTTTATGGCTTTGTCTTAAATAATTGAGGCATCCCAATAAATTGCATGCTTTTTTCCATGAAAGTTGTAAACATATTTAGTTATCTCACAAGAAGTTAGCAACTGTAAGCTTTTATATCTACTCTGGAACCTAATGTACCATTGGCTCATGGATGCTGTGGGATAAACTTGGACTATTTTTGCCATCCATTCTGTGCCTTAATGCTACCTCTTGCTATACATATTTAACTCTTTATCAAATGCTGTTGTGACTGTAGCTCTACATTTTATTTAACATTTTCTTGTGATGTTCTGCACTGCATCACTCTTCTGTTTTTAAAATCAACTTTCTTTGAGATATCATCTACGTAAAATATGTCACACTTGTTTTGCAATTAATGTATCAATGAATTTTGATAAATGTATACTTGAGGTATAATTGAGCTATAGAAAGTTTCCATTATCCCAAAAAGTGGATTCCTGCAACTTTGCGTTTTATTTCCTTCTAAATCCCCACCAGAGAAAACCATTGATTTCATTTCTGTCACTATAAGTAGTTTTTATTAGTTTTATATGTCCTGGAACTTTGGTGTACATAGACTGAAATGGTATATGCTCATATGTGACTGTTTTTATTCAGCATATTTTTAGATTTCATTTCATTATTAGTTCATTCCTATTCATTGTACAGTAGTGTTTTATTGTTATGAATATTTGACAATTTCTAGTCTGTTTGTTGAAAATATTTACCATTGTTTGCCTTAATGAAGAATACTACTATGAGTCTGACAGACTCTTGTACAAGTCTGCTGTAAAATACCGAGGAGTAGAAATGCGACATTGTATGTTAAATGTACATTTCACTTTATAAGAAACTTCCAGCTTCACAGTAGTCATAGCATTTTATACTTCCATGAGTAATGTATGAGATTTCCAGTTGTCCCACAATCTTGCTATCATGTGGTAGTTTCAGTCTTTTAAAAATTTATCCATTAGGGGTACAGATGGATAAAAGGATGAAAATAATAGCCACCGGGACTCCAGAAGTAGGGATGGTGGGAAGAGGGCAAGGGTTGAAAAATCACCTATTGGGTACAATGTTCACTATTTCTGTGATGAGTTCACTAGAAGCCCCATCCTCACGATTATGCAACATATCCATGTAGCAAACCTGCACATGTACCCTCTGAATCTAAAGGAAAATAAAATAATGAAAAAGTCAGAAATAAAATTTAGCCATTGGATTTGGTATAAAATGTTATGTCATTATGATTTCATTGTCATTTCCTGAGGAGTCATGATGCTGAGTAATTTATCATGTGATTAATGGCCATTCATATATCTTACTTGGTGTAGGTGTCAATATCAACTTCTAGCCTCCTGTTCTGGAACGTGGTGATCATTTCGCAATGTATACATAAATCTAAATATCAACTTGTACATGTTAAATATAAACAGTATTTATATCAATGCTATTTCAATAAAGCTGTTAGATAAATAAGTAGCTGATGATAGAGCCACACACACCAAAACAACCTTTGTACTATTGTAAGATTCTAGATTATATTCTATATAATCCATTAGTCAAATATGTGTATTGTGCACGATTCCCTTTATTGTGATTTCTATTTTCATTTTCCTTTTATTGTCATTTAAAAAGCAGAATATTCTTCAAAAGTTCAATTTATCAGTTTTTCTTTCATGCAATAACTTTTTCCACCACGCTCAGAGATCCTTGCCTATTCCATGGCTGCAAAGGATTTATTTTCTTTTTCTTTCTAGAGATGTTAGCTTAGATTTTACTTTTATGTCTAAAACTCATTTTGAATTAATTTTTTTCATGATTTAGGTAGGGGTCAAGATTCATTAATTTCCATACAGTATTTAGTTTATCCAGCAATATTTGTTAAAAAGATTTTGGTTTTGCCATAGAATTATATTAGTTCCATAGTTAAGAATAATTTTTTTATTTATATCTAAGTTTTTTTTCTGAATGTTCTATTCTCTTCAATTCCTATTTGCAGAAGGCATGATCTTATATATAGAATTCCCCAAAGAATCCACATTAAAAAATTAGAATTGACGGCACGGTGACCCATCTCTCTAATCTCAACACCTTGGGAAGCTGAGGCAGGAAGATCACTTGAACTCAGGAGTTTGAGACCAGCCTGAGCAACATGGCAAAACTCTGTCTCTACCAAAAAAATTTTTAATCAGCTGAGTGTGTTGGTGCGTGCCTGTAGTCTCAGCTATTGGTAGGGTAAGATAGGCAAATCCCTTGAGCTCTGGAAGTTCAGGCTGCAGCGAGCTTCGATGGCACCACTACACTCCAGCCTAGGTGACGGAATGAGACCCTATTGCAGAAAAAAAAAAAAAAAATGGAACTAACAAATTAGTCCAGTGTGGTTGTAGGATATAATGTCAATATACAAAAATCATTCAACATTGCTTCCTGATGGAAACCCTAAAAAAATTGGAGATAAAAGAAATACACCTAGACATAATAAAAGCCACATATGACAGACACACAACAAAAGAGTGGTGCAAAAATAATTGCAGTTTTAAATCATTATAACTAGGCTCAATCACATCTTTATTCATCAAAATAGAAACCATTACAATAAACACATTTTATCCATGAGAAATAAGTTTGTTTATTCCTGTCACATAAAAATCCGTGCTTTGGAATTTGACGAACTCATGGAAAGCATTTACTACATGCTGCTTGTGGAAGTCTTTTCCCTGCAAAATGTTGTTGACATGCTTGAAGAAGTGGTAGTCAGTTGGTGAGAGTCAGACGAATATGATAGATGAGGCAAAATCTTGTAGCCCAATTCATTCAACTTTTGAAGTGTTGATTGTTTGATGTGTGGTAGAGCGTTGTCATGGAGAATTGGGACCTTTCTGTTGATCAGTGTCAGCTGCAGGCATTGCAGTTTTTGGTGCATCTTATTGAATTGCTGAACATACTTCTCAAATGTAATGGTTTTGTTGGGATTCAGAAAGCTGTAGTGGATCAGACTGGCAGCAGACCACCAAACAGTGACCATGATCTGTTTTTTGGTGCAAGCATGGCTTTGGAAAGTGCTTTGGAGTTTCTTCTCAGTCCTACTGAGAAGAACCACTGAGTTGGTTGTCACCAGTTGTCGTTTTTTAATCCACATTTTATCGCATGTCACAATCCAATCAAGAAAGGATTCATTGTTGTTGAGTAGAGTAAAAGGACACTTTAAAATGACGATTTTTAAAAATTTTCATTCAGCTCACGAGGCACCAATTTATCAAGGTTTTTCACCTTTATAATTTGCTTCAAATGCCTAATGACCATAGAATGGTCAGCATTTCGTTATTTGGCAACTTCTTCTCTAGTTTTAAGAGAATCAGCTTCAATTATTGCTTTCAATTCGTTGTTGTCAACTTCTGCTGGGTAGCCACTATGCTCCTCATCTTCAAAGCTCTCATCTCCTTTGCAAAAGTTCTTGAACTACCCTTGCATTGTACATTCATTAGCAGTTCCTGAGCCAAATGCATTTCTGATACTGTGAGTTGTCTCTGCTGCTTTAGGATCCATTTTAAATTCAAATAAGAAAATCACTAGAATTATTTGCTTTTTATCTAACATCATTTCCATAATCTAAAATAAATATAAAATAAACAGCAAGGAATAACTCATTAGCAAAAAAAGGGAAGCGAGAAATGTGCATTAAAATGATATAAACATAATCACATTTATTTAAGAATGTATTCCAATATAAAAATGCAAATTTTAACAATAGAAAATCTGCAATTACTTTTGCACCAACCTGATAGTATCATACTAAATGGGGAAAAAGTGAAAGCCTTTCTTCTAAGATCTGTAACACTACAAGGGTGCTCACTGTCACTACTGTTATTCAGTGTAGTACTGGAAGTCCTAGCTAGAGAATTAGACAAGAGAAAGACATAAAGGGCATTCGAATTGGAAAGGAAGAAGTCAAATTATTCTTGTTTGTTGATGTTATGATTTTATATTTGAAAAAACCTGAAGACTCCAAAAAGAAGCTTTTAGAGCCGATAAATTCAGTGAAATTGCAGGCTACAAAATCAACATACAAAAATCAGTAGCATTTCTATATGCCAACAGTGAAAAATGTGAAAAAGAAATTCAAAGTAATTCCATATGTAATAGCCACACATAAAATTAAATACCTAGGAATTAGTCAAAGAAGTAAAAGATCTCTGTAATGTGAACTATAAAACACTGACAAAAGAAATTGAAGAAGACACTAAAAAATGGAAAAATGTTCCATGTTCATGGATTGGAAGAATCAATATTGCTAAAAATGTCCATACTACCCAAAGCAATCTATAGAGTCAATGCAATCTCTATCAAAATACCAATGCCTTTTTTTCAAAGAAATAGAAAAGCACAATCCTAAAATTTGTATGAACTACCAAAGATCCAGGATTGCCAAAGTTATGCTGAGCAAAAAGAACAAAACTGTAGAAATTTCACTACCTGATTTCAAGTTATACCACAGAGCTATAGTAACCAAAACAGCATGTACTGGCATAAAAACAACACATAACCAATGGAACAGACTAGAGAACTTAGAAATGAATCCACACACCTACAGCGAACTCATTTTTAATACAGATTCTAAGAACATACATTGAAGAAAAGACAGATTCTTCAATAAATAGTACTGGGAAAACAGGATATCCATATGTAGAAGAATGAAACTAGACCCTTATCTCTCGCCATATAAAAGATTCAAATCAAAATGGATTGACTTTTTAAATATGAGACCTCAAACTATGAAACTACTACAAGAAAACATTGAGAAAAATCTGCAGGATATTGGTCTGGCCAAAAATTTATTGAGCAATTGTCCACAAACACAGACAACCAAAGCAAAATGGGATAAATGGGACCACATCAAGTTAAAAAGCTTCTGAACAGTGACGAGTATAATCAACAACGTGAAGAGACACCCCACACAATGGGATAAAATATTTGCAAACTACCCATCTGACAAAGGGTTAATAACAAGAATATATAATGAGCTCAAACAACTCTATAAAAATCTAATAATTTGATCTAATAAAAAATAGACAAATGATTTGAATAGATATTTCTCAAAAGAAGACATACAAGTGACAAACAAGAATATTAAAAGGTGCTCAACATTACTGATCATCAGAGAAATGCAAATCCAAACTACAGTGAGATATTATCTCACCCCAGTTAAAATCACTTATATTCAAAAGACAGGCAATAGCAAATACTGGGGAGGATGTGTAGAAAAAGAAAACTTTGTGCACTATTGGTGGGAATATAAATTAGTACAGCCACTATAGAGAATAGTTTAGAGGTTCCTCAAAAAATTAAAAATAGAGCTACCATATGACCTAGCAGTCTCACTTCTGGGTATATATACAAAAGAAAGGAAATCAGTATATCGAAGAGATACCTGCACTCTGATGTTTGTTGCCACACAGTTTACAATAGCCAAGATTGGGGAGCAACCTAAGTTGTACATCAACAGATAAATGGATAAAGAAAATGTGGTACATATGCCCAATGAAGTACCATTCAGCCATAAAAAAATGAGATACAGTCGTTTGCAACAATATGGATGGAACTGGAGATCACCATGTTAAGTGAAATAAACCAGACTCAGAAAGACAAACATCACATGATCTCACTTATCTGTGGAATCTAAAAATCAAAATAAGTGAACTCATGTACATATAGAGTAGAAAGATGGTTACCAGAGGCTGAGAATGGTAGTCGGGGGCTAATGGGGATGTGGGGATGGCTAATGGGTAAAATTAATAATTAGAAAGAATGAACAAGACCTAATGTTTGATAGCACGACAGGGTAATTACAGTAAAAAATAACTTAATTGTATGTTTTAAGTAAAAAATATATATACATACATCAATTACGTTTATTTGCATTAGGAATGAACAATACAATAATGAAATCATTAAATCCATTGTGCATACTGTAACATAACATGAATAAAATACTTAGGAATAAATTTAACAACTCAATATTCATCAACAGATGGATGCATAAAGAAAATGTGTTATATTTGTGAGATATTATTCAGCCATGATAAGAAGAAAGTATTGATAAATGTTACAACATGTATGAAATTTGGACATCTTCTCCTAAATGAAATAAGCTAGTCATAAAAGGACATGCAATGTGTGTTTTGATTTCATGAAATGTTCAGAAAAAGTATAACCATGGAGACAGAAAGCATATTAGTAGTTGCCTAGGTCTGCATCTGGGATTGGGAGCAGGGATGGACTGAAAATGGGCACATATTTTTGAGATATCAGAAATGTTCTAAAACTGGATAGGGTGTATAGATTGTGGTGAGGATTGCATAACTGCATAACTTTAATACAAAATCATTGAATTTTACACACTTAAAACAGGTGATTGTCATGTTATATTAATTATACCTAGATATATATGTGTAAATGATCTCTGTTAATGGTGTTTTATGCTGATGTCAGAGTATTCTAAATTATTTGGAGATCTTGGTGGAAGGAAAATGCCATTCTCACCTATTTCTCAGACTCTGCTTCCTAATTAGAGTCATCTCTGTGTCTAGATTCTAACAGATATTCTTCTATCTCATTCATTCATTCATTCACTCATGAATTCACTGAATTTTAGCATTATGAGTCATGTATGAGTCACCTAGCTGTGGCACAAGGCCATGAACCTAATGATACATTTAAGGTGTAATGGAAAAATGTGGTAATCTTGTGTATTAGGTCATCTGGAGCTATCGAATGTTTCCACTGGGTTTGGGGCTGTATGAAATTTGAGATTCGTTTCACCACAATTGCCTGTGATTTCCACATTCTAAAGTGGTCCTGAACAGTGACTGAAACAGGTTTGGTTTTTCTGATAAGAATGCCAGAATGATTAATTATCGTTTTTATCTACTTTAACCCACTCTGTCAGTATATAACCCATTGGCCATTGCTTGGGAATTGCTGATATGACATTTATCTAATATTTTACTCATTTATTCATTGATAGTATTGATTCTGAGGATGAATTTGTGTATCCCAGTTTCCATAGAAAGCTAACATCTAGCTGATTGTTATGCTGATATTCTGGTTTAATGGCAACTGTGAAATGCTATTTAATAGCTGGAGATAGAAATAATTATTAGGGATATTAATAGGAAGGAAAGGTGGCATACCTACCAACATAGCAGCCCTATTGGGGCTCTACCACAACTGCCACTGTGTATATATATGTTTATGTATGTATGTGTGTATGGGAGGATGATGTATTTTATGGAAGAGGCTGTATCTGAGGCTTCTGTTACTTGGAAGAAATGTTTCTCTCCTCATGAATAAAGCTGGAAGTAGCTGAGTCATCAGTTATCCATTCACTTCTCTTCTCTTGTTTCTGTTTCCTAAAATGGCCTGACACCTGTGCAGGGAGAACCTAGTTAGCCTTTGATAATTTCAATTGAATTTTCTTGGTAGACATAGAATAAAATTTGAATGATCAGAAAGAAAGGTAAAGTTTCCCATTCTTTTAAGAAATTTAAGGTTAATTTTATGCTTTCATAAATGTTTATAATACTTTTAGTTTTGACTTTTGTATTAAAAATTTCCCTGCTAAAATCAGTATTACTTATTAGAAAAAATTTGAAACTTTAGTGAAGACCTACAATCTCTCTTAATTGTCCTACATCTTGAATATCCAATCAATTCTCAAAATTTCTTTTTAATTATACAAAGCTATTGTAATACTTATGTAGTGTCAGTATGGAACCAGAATAGCCAAAACACGTTTATTACTCAGAACCATTATGGACTGTCCTTGTATAGTAATAAAGAAGTTTCTTTATTCATTATATTTCAGAAATTTCAGGTGCCTTTACATTTATACAGGCTACATCATACAAAAATCTCCAGGGTAAAAGGTTGAAATTTCTGTTGTCAGAAAAAAAAATTTTCCGTGGGTGTTGGTGTTCACGTGGGTAATTTTAAGAAACATACTCTTATGTGGAGAGAATGCCACACCTGAGATTTCCTTTAGGTATATGTTAACTAACCACTGGGTTGGGCATTATCAAAATATGGCTTCCAAATTAATGTTTTTATAAGATATCCCTATTTATTGGATAACAGAAAACTATTTTTTGTCTACTGATTTTATTTTTAACCTAAGAGAAATGGTATAGAATTAATCATTATTTTTGTTAGAAGCATGGAAACTAAAGACTCTGCATTTGGACATTTTATTTCTTGATTAACCTTACAAAACTTTTAATTTATTGGGCATGGATTTGGCAAGAGTAATATTATTCTTTATGTTAATTTTATTGTGGACAGTGAAGGGTTAACTCAGCAGGCCTCAGCATGTATAGTCCAAACAAGTCCCTGTCTTCTTGACACTCCTGAGAGATAACCTCTGAGTACATAAAATATTCTTAGTAATGAGTTTGGTTTTGCATGTCTCAGTCCATGGGCCATGCTGTACCTGCCTGACTAGTTAAGTTTATCCTAACAATGTGAATTATTGTGAATGCCTAGTTTTGCTCTGGGGGATGGACTAGAATCTGCATAGCTGTGGTAAGTCACGCAGGTGCTACATGCCTACATGACTGACTAGTAATAAAAGCCTGGACTTCAAGGCTCAAATAATCTTTCATAGTTGGCACACATCATTTCTGGTATAATTAGATGTATCTATGTCTTACTTATCTGGGAAAGGACACTTAAAAAGTGGTACCTAATTTTTCTTTCACTTTGCCTCATGTGCCTTTTTCCCTTAGCTAACTGGAATCTGTAACCTTTTATTGTAATAAATGATAACTACGGGTACAAGTTTCTCTGAGTCATCTAAATTAATTTGGTAAATCATGGAGCCTGAGGATGGTCATGATACCCAACAGGGTTAGTTTCAGGGGTGACACTTGGTAGAACAATCTGACTCACCAAAACACGGTGAATGTATTCTTTGAAGAAAGGAAGGATGAAGGGGTGGTGGATGGCAAATCTTTGATGCCTGGATGGCTATTGAGTCACCCATTGTAGAAACAGCTGTTATGTGATCAGTTACTTGAGATAAAAGTTACATAACAATGGAATTTACATTCCTGAGGAGGTGGCTTCCTTGGGTACATAAAATAAATATAATACATTGAGAAAAAAGGGAAATAGGCAGACTCTTCAGTTATTTTTTTTTTAGCTGTAATAGATCAAATGAAAGTGAAGGAGAGTTTTGGGGTGGATCCTAGCACTGCATAAAGCTCAAATTGTAGCCAATCTGAGCTAACACTCCTACTCTCAGAACTGCTGTAAAAAAAAATATTGTGCTGGAATAACAGATAGCACTTCTATGACCTCTGGTCACCAAGAATGTATTCCAGGTGGCATTTGGAGGCAAATCTGAGAAACTACTGAAACCAATGGGTATGGTATTAAATAGCTGTCTCCTTTTCTGGAGTCATATCATCAGCTTCCTGAAGAACATTGAGTAAAAATAGATTGTGATAGTGATTAACTTAGGAGTAGTGTCCTTGGTTTTGAATACTGCAGAATGGAGGAGTATGTTTGGGCTGGTGCAGGATCCACTACTTACCATTGAATACATAGCTGTATATGATCCAAACACTCAAGTGGTTTTTCCTGAGGGGATCGCTAGCTTTGTATACTGAATAAAAGCCATGGTAAAGCTTGTTTAACATGAAAATGGAAATGATTTTTTTGTCCTTTAAAATATAAGTGAAATTCTTAAGATGAAGCAGTCAGATGTGTGGCATATGCAAACCATGCTGGATTGGCTTTGCAAACACCAGGGTGTTTATCCATTTATTATACCTGTTACTTGGGTCATGGTAAATGCTGTGATTTAGGGGAACTTGTTGCGTGGTCACCCCATGAAATCTTGCTGTTGTGAAATCCAGCAATGATTTTAGAAGCTGTATCAGATTTGTCATCTCAGCTTCCCCTATGGGTTTCTCAGATGCTAAGAAAACTATAATGATACACAAGAGAATGGGGACAGAAAAGGGAGTGAGTCAAGGGACTCACTCCAGCAAAATGAAAATTTTTAAGTAATTACTAAGGAATGTTATGAATAAAGAGGCATTTATAGGGTGGACAGTGATGTCAGGAGGATATAAGGATACAGTTGTTGACGGAATAAAGGTTAATGTGTGGATAAAAATGGAAATGTTCGAACAGACTCTATGTGAAGTGGTTGTGTCTCTTTTTCCTGCACATATTACTGAGATGGATATTATGTCCACTGGGAAACACTTTCTGTAGCAAGTATGGTAAAACAAATGGCATGCAAGTTTATCCATTAGGTGGTGTTAATTGGACATAATAAGTGGGAGCCTACAGAATTTCCTGAGCACACTCAGGTTGTTAGTTTGAAGCAGTATAGAACATCTGGTGGAGAAAAAACAGATTATCACTTTAATTAATGACATGTTAGAAACTGGTTTGTTGTATAATAGCATTTTGTAGCCTATGAAAAGGCAAATGGTTCGCGAAAACTAACAGTAGGAGATCAACGATTGAATAATACAGTGTCACATATAGCATCATCGTGAAAAAAATATAGGTCAAATAAGGCAACTACTCTGTAGTTAATTGTAAAATGCTTTTTTTCCTTAATACCAATTATAATAGGGTCAACTGTAATTTTCCTTTATGTAGGAAGGATCCCAACTTACACTCACTATTTTACCACAGAGTTATTTGAATTCAACAGTTTATTGCCATAATTTGGTCAGGAAGGATTTGAACTTGATGCATGTATCAAGCGCAGAAATAAACTACATAGAGGATTTCAAGATAATATCAGAAATCAAAGGATGAGCTAGAACTTCTTAAATGCAATAGTGACACACAAGACTAAGCAAAGATAGTTGATCAATCCAACAAAGATCCAAGGACTGGCCTAAATTGTGAAATTCTTAGCAATAACATGAGCAGAAGCCATTGGGACATCCCACAGGCAACTAAAAATAAAATGGCATCATGGCTTACCCTGTAAAAAAGCAAGAGGCACAGCACCTGGTTGAGTCTTTTGGATTTTGAAGGATGCATACATCATATTCCTCAATCTATGAAACAACTTATAAGAAGGCCACATTTGAATGGGGCCTGAACAACAGCAGGCTACGTCAAAAATGCAGAAAGTGGCATCTCAATCAATGGCTTTAGGCCTTTAGGATCCACACTCTGATATGATTTGGAAGTGCCTGCAATTTGTGTTTAGGAAAACTGGAGCTTATGGCAAAATCCAATGAGTGCTGCCCAGCAGTGACAACTGACTAGAATATTGGACCAGAAAGTTTTCAGACATGGCAGTGTATTACGCTCTGTTTGAGAGACAAATATTTGTTTGCTACTGGGCACTTATTGAAACTGGCCCTATGACTTGGGTACATAAAATATTCTTGAAACCATTACTCATCATATCTTGAGTAATGGCTAATAAGAAAGGTAAGAAGGGAAGTGTTCAGAAATCTCCATAATCAAATGAAAGTGATTTATACAGGAACATGCCACTGGAGGAATGCAAGGATACAGTCACTGTGTTTATGCTTAGGTATATTCTCTTTTCCCTTAGGCTAACTTTGCAATCACCTGAGGAGATGCCATATTGTATTGCCATGTAGGCAGTGGGTCTCCATGCACAGCTCTCAATCAACAAGCAAATAGCTGCTTAATTTATGGATGGCAATTCCAAAGTCAAAAAACTCTGATTGAATAACATAAGAATAAATCGGTGTAAAGGGCTGAATTATGTGCTGTTTTCCTTGTAGTGATGGAAGACTTGAACAATAAGAAAGTAAAAAAAAATTCTAGGTTTATTTTGACCCATAAATGGAAGAAGAAGGTGAAATAGGTAGAATGAAGAGAGAGCAAATGGCCTGGCCACATGGTCAGTCAGAGGGACAAGGGAAAATTAAACTACCAAAAGGGTACTCTAAGAATCACAGCCCTATGGATATCACAATGGAAATTTAAGAAGCACATTAAAGAATGACAAGTTAATGCCTATCCAAAGAATTTCCCTCTCCAATCAGGCGATTGGGATCAGCAAATTGACATCCTTTTGTGCTTGCTGAGGTGGTGACCAGGGTCCATGGAATGAGTGGACATGGAATAACTGCAGCAAAGCAGAAGTGGGCTTACTATCATCATATCCTGCTGACACCTTCTGAGGCACCAAATCCCAGCAAGAGCTACCTGTGTGCTGGCCAGAAAGACAAAGACTACAGATAATTATGGGGCCGATTCCCCTGGATGGGGGGCTTGGAGGGGCCTTGATGGGGGGAGGTTCCCACATAAATGCCACATTAGCTATATCAAACTACTACCAGTAGTCTTTGGGGACTATAAATAGGTCCTCATAGAAAGAAATACTTACTGTGGACTCGGCTTTGCATACTTGATGGTAAATATAAATTCTGAAAATACTATAAAGGATTGGAACAGAAGATACTGTACCAATTTAGAACACCAAGTTACAATTCTTCAGACCAATTATCATACTGCGACTTGATCGAGAATTGGAATGACAAATTAAAACATTTGTTGAGTATAGTGAGTGGAGATAAAGTATGAAAGGCAAATTTACAAACCTTCATGAGTGTGTGCTTGCTTTCAACATGAGAAGTGGGGGACAAAGGATATGCCCACACTAGGTAGATTTCTCTGTTTTTCTGGGGATTTGGTGATGAGGCAATAAAGGAAGATGCTAGTGGTGCAACTACATAATACATCCCCACACAAACCCACCTTTTGTGTTCCTAGTTGATTCAGTGTTCCCAGGATTAGGGCTGCAACTATAGTTGTCAGAGGTACAGATGATCCCTAAAGCAAAACCGTGTAACTATACCTTTACAACTTTATGCCAGTGATTATAAGGGCCTGAAAGAATAATTTATGCCTTTATGTCATCTGGCAAAATTGGGGTTGGCAGTGAATGCAGCTGTATTGCCTATACAGTCCAGAAAGACTACTGGTTATATCCTTATGTAACCCTACCCTATTTGAATGGAAATTGACTGAGTTTCTCTTCACATAGGCACTTTCGAAAACTGTTGAGGGTAGGCACTTATAGAGTGGTATGGGTACCAATGATTTGGACCAAATCAATGGTAAATCCTAACACCCCTTTCAAAGATAGAAAAGTTTTGTTAACTCTCAATGACAAGTAGAAGGAAGGAGCAATAGTAGTTGAGGGTAAGGGAATGAATAAATGACCCATGGAATAAAAGATATTCAGTATTACATTGGTGACCTAAAGAACCTCAGAGTAAGAAAATGCTATTTCCTTTTAACAATTCTACCCTGCTGCTCAAAAGAGTGAACCATATATTTGCCAATACCACACCTGCTTTTTGAACCAGACAAGGTCAAAGCCTACAAATCTGAGTTGCATTGTTCTGGGAGACATTTTGGTGACACAATATGATGAACTGGTCCTATGGTTAATGACTAAGTGGGGGTGTAGAAATGTTCCAGTATATTTTGATTCATTTTTCAGGTTATATCTACTGCAAAGTATATCACTTAGCAAGAAACTTCTAGGAACAACTCTCTATCAGGACATTGCTCCATGTAGTGTTACAGCTCCTGGCAGACTAATTACTGTGCCACCATAAACCTTGATAATAAAATCATGAGAAAGTTTCCTGGTTATAATGAATGAAAAATAGCAGTAGCATGCCCAACATGCCATAGTGTGCTGTGCACAAATATTTATTGTTCTTGTTTTTGTGGATGAAAAGCTATTGAACAAAATGGAAAAAGAAACATGGATTTCTGATGGGAATACAGCAGTGGCATCAAATGAAAAGTTTGAGTTCTTCCATGGAATGGCCCCAACCTGAACAAATAACATTAGATCGAGGGGAGAAAGAAGTCATTGAATTAGCATAAATATAGAAAAGTATATGTTTTCTTTATAGGATACATCGCTTGTTTCATTAGATATAGACCTTTCCGATACTGTCTCTTCTAACTGTTAGACATATTCATACTAGTGCTATTGCTTTATCTATTGTACAAATGCTATGCTAAATGTAGATGCACAAGAAAATGTGATAATTTTGCTGTAAGATAACCTAGACCAAAGGCCAGGGGAGCCAACTGGGCAGGAAGGTGTTACGTCCACTTACCTGGTTTTCTCAAACAGAAGACATTCTAAAGAAAGCACTATTTTCAAAACTAGTCCTTGACATACTCCTTGGAGATAACGTCTGTATATTGGAAAATTCTACCTCAATAAGGGTTTGTTTTGTTTAGGTTTTTCTTTAGTTTTTTTTTTTTTTTTTTTTTTGGTATTCCTGAAGTCTTGGGTCTTGGTGTACCACTTAGACAAGATACTTTTATCATGCATGGTGAATGCCTGTTTTTGCCTCTAAGAGTGAACAAGAGAGAGGCTGGGTCTAAATTGGTGAGGTCATATAAGCCTTGAATATTTATGTGACAGATCACCCCAAAAAACTGGATGTCAACTCTCAGAGGAGCTTCCTAAGTTGGTAACATGTCACATGTGTTGCCATACATTGTTGCTTGGGGATTTAAGTGTGTCCGTGGGAAAATTAAATGGTTAGGGACCCCTTGAAGCTAGAGCCTGGTTCCTCTTAGACTTCACCTGACTTAACTTTTCCTATTGCATATTTAAAGCTATCTGAACCGAAATTTCACTGTAATAAACTGTAACTGCGATCATAAGAGCTTTTTAAGTTCCATGAGTACTTAGAGCAAATCAGTGAGCCAGAGGGGGGTTTTAGGCACCCCAACATGCATTGTGTATTTAAACATACACCACGTGCTAGAAGATCAAGATCAATATATTTGGTTATTTGTGAAAGTGCCAAAACTCTGAGAAATAAGAGATAATTTACCATAGATGGGTGTTGTTCAGTATCATGTACTAATGGTCAAATAAAACACTTTGCTGAGGGGGGAATGGGAGAAAGAGACGTAGCAGGAAAAGGGAACAGGGTAAAACCAGGAAGAAAGAAAGAGAAGAGTGAGATTTCTGTGTGTACAGAAAATGAAATTTCCAAAAGTTTGCATGCAACCTGGAAATAGAGGATATATTGAGAAGGGGCCACTGAATGGTGTCAAAGAACATTTCAATATTTTTATGTAAGGATTTTTTCTATTACTTAAAAGAAAAATGCATTTTTATGTAAAAGGAACTGAAATTGATATTTTGACAGATCTCAAAATGTATGCCATCAGCGTGACTTTATGATCTACGACATACAGAAATGCAAACAATAAAGTATTTTGAAATCTGGTAAATTAATTTTTAATAAAGACTCTTTCCTCATACCTTCCCTTGACGCTGTGTTCTGAATAGAGTCGCATCACAATTTCAGCTTCTAACACGTCATCCACTTCATTCGTTTCATAATAACAATGTGAGTCACAAGTGAGCCTTTTCAATCCTGTTGGACGTTGATATTTTCATGATAAATTCAATGTGTCGTGGAAAATATTTTTTCATCTTTCACTCAAAAGTTCCACGGGAGTTTCTCTGTTGTCTGGTGCTACAATGACTTACGGCTAAAAAGTAGGGATGATTAATCAGTGTGGGCCATTGACTGTACCATCTGTGCATCAGTGTCTGCTATGAGGAACTATCTTGACACAGTGTCAGTAGAATTGGGTATGGGTCATTGTCAGCCAACAGAGGCAAACGTCAGAGCCTCCTTCACACAACAAGTGTCCTGAGACACTTAGCGAAGGGCTACTGACACAGATTTCTGATGCCTTCTCCCCATCCTTGAGTTTGTGGATCAGCTGTGGGCACTCAGTATTGGAGGTGTTTTATTTGGCGGGGGGAGTTGTGGGATTTGGCATCCCTTCACAACCAAGCATGCCATATGTCTGTTCCAAACAAATCCCTACAGTGAATCTGAGGAGGAATCCGACCCTATTAACAACCCAAAGCTTCATCCATTATCTATGGCTTGAGAAGCTTGAGCCAGGTAATACCTAGTACTGAAATGTAGCTAGCACGTACTTTATGTTGTTTGTTCACTTATTGCTCAGACTGGTATAGTTTTGAGTGACTGACAGCTCAAGTATCAATCCAACTCTGAGAATAAATGCACATATTTTACTCCCTACGATACTAGTCTCATGCAGGAAACATAACATTTTGTTTTCTTTTATGACAACTGTCTATCTTATGGTGTCCTAGGAGGTAGATCAGACATTATTACAAGCAGGAAAGGTTAGATTCCGAATCAACTGTATTATCTTGCAAAGCCCATCATGACGGTGTTTTCGTGTGCGTTTGTTTTTGAGTGGGGGCTGAGGCATTTATTGGAGAAAGAGGATGTTTGATCTTTCCTTCTGTGTGGGAGATGCTGGCAGCTCTTGATGAGTGTAATCTGATGAGGATGACTCACCAGTCAGTGTTTTCACTTTTTTGGTTCTGTGAGCTAAGATGATGGGACTCCTGTGCTAGATGGGCTTCGTGATATCTGTTTTCATAAAACAGAGGTCTCTGAACTTTTCTGCGCAAGCATCCTTGTTTACGAAAGATTGTTTCCTAGAACTTTAAAGATGTATCATAAATCATTAAATATCTCCACGGAATAACCATCCCTGTATTACTTTAGGGAACACACACACACACACACACACACACACACACATACACACACTTGAAATTATAAAATAGGAGTTCCAATTTTTTTTCAGTGAAGCCACAGATATTAGAAATCTTGGACTTTGAGGGCCATAAAATGCTTATTGGAATTACTCAACGCTGCCATTATATCATGAAAGCAGCTGCAGATACCAAGATAAAAAAAAAATTAGGGTAACTATGTTCCAATAAGATGTATCTAGAAAAAAAAAAAAAAAAAAAATGCATCAGGCCAGATGCGGCTCTCAGGCTGTAGTATGCTGACCCGTGACATAAAAGACTGGATGTTTAAATGTTTGGAAAAATGTCATGCTCTCTTTCTGGGTCCCAATACATCATCATTTGTTGATGGCTGGTGTAGCTGAGCATCCCTTTGGAAACCTGCTCTCTAAAAGTAAAGTTGTGTCTTTCTATGGCTTTTTCTGTACTTGTGACAGAAACTAGTAAAGGCTGTTTATGTCTGTTTGGGTGCTTGCTAGTAGATATTGTTGATGATGGGGCTGGTGACTCATTCTATCTATCAATAATGCTTTGGAAGAGATGCAGAGTCTCTTGGAAACTTATTGCTGACTTCCTCCTATGAAATATGCCTTAAGAAGCAGCAGATGGTAGGTCAGGGATATCTGAATCTGTCGCTTCAACATTTCTTAGAGTGTGCATCGATGCCCTTGCCACATCTCTGGCAACATCGTTTGTCCTTGATCACCCAGCTCCCTACTGGGTCTGGTCACTTGGACCTTTGGGCATTATCAGCTTTGATAAGGCTACCTGGAAACAGGAGTTCTAGGAGAGAAGGAAGCACATTGCAACTCCCTTTGTGCCTCCTCTTTTGAGCATTGCTATCCCAAGGAATGCCCTTCATGCAGCATTGCCATGCAGTTTCCTTTCAGAGAAGGAAGAAACAGATTCCATTTTCTTCTAACTTTAGGGACATTGGACAACAAGCCCACTCAGGTTGCTCAACGGACTACCCTGCTGGCGACCTCTCTCTGCTCAAATCTGAGTCCCAGCTCTGAGGAAGCCTCCTCTAAGGTCTTAATGCTCAGCACTGGCCAAGCAGCTACCCTTTCTCAGATGTAAGTGCATGGGTTTGTGGGGTCATTCCTCTTTGCCACGTTAAAATGCACCCTGATCTGAGCTACCCTCTTTGCTAAGCATCTGGTTCCCAGCAATTTCATCCCCTCCTACCTCATTATGAGTTCCCACAACCCTCAGGCCTTCCTTTGTTTTGCCCTACTCTGGGGATGGGAATTCCTTCCAGCACTCCCAATCTCTGTACCATGTCTCTTCTCCTTATGGCTGTGTGCATATCCCAAGCTTGTTTAACCAATTCCCTCCGAGCAATCCACGTTTTTGAAAACCTGGTGTTTTCTCTAGATTGAATCCTGCCTTTGACCTTCCTGGTGTACATGCCTTTCTGACTGGATTCTTATATTAGTCTGTTTTTAAGCTGCTGATAAAGACATACAGGACACTGGATAATTTACAAAAGAAAGAAGTTCATTGAACTTACAGTTGCACAGGGGTAGGGAGGCTTCACAATCCTAATGGAAGGCAAGGGAAGCAAGTCCCATCGTATGTGAATGGCAGCAGGCAAAGTGAGAGCTTGTATAGAGAAACTCCCGTTTTTAAAACCATCAGATCTCGTGAGACCCATTCACTATCAGGAGAACAGCATGGGAAAGGCTTCTCCCCATGAATCAGTCATTTCCCTCATGGGCCCTCCCACAACACATGGAAGTTATGGGAGCTACAAGATTACATTTGAGTGGGGACACAGAGCCAAACCACATCAATCCTGCCTTTGCTTTTAGTGACTACTTCTTTCGTCTGCTGTTGATATCTCCCACATTTTCTCTTCAAATGTCACTTCTTTCCAATTTGTCTCCTTAGCCTCCTAGAAATCTACCAGTTACATATCTAGT
Source organism: Sapajus apella (assembly GCF_009761245.1). Lineage (NCBI taxonomy): Eukaryota > Metazoa > Chordata > Mammalia > Primates > Cebidae > Sapajus > Sapajus apella. Next base: position 8,906,529 of record NW_022437013.1, read on the forward strand.
TGATATGACAATGTGTCCTGTATTATTTTTTGCATTATCTCTATTATTTTACCTACACAGACATTTTATTATTTCTTCTTTAACTGTGTCTAATGTCAATAGATTCTTGATTTTAGCAATTGGGGTTGGATTTCTAGAGTTACCCCTTTGATGTGATAAAATGTCTTTGCTGTTCTTTCAGAAATTTTTTTTTCAGTGAATACAAATTTGGATCCATATGAAGTGTCTCTGCAAGTTGTGTCCAAAGCTTTCCTTTGAATTTAATTTGCCTACTGTTATTATAGCTGCATTTGTATTTTTTGCCTTCTTTAGGCCCAATATATCTTTTGATGATTTCTTGTATTTTTAGGATGCTTTGTTTAGGTGCATTTGTAAAATAGCTGCCCACACATCTTTTGAAACATTGCAGTGCATTGGAATAGTAAAGTTGAAAGTAATCACTCATTACTGGCTATGATCCTGTTTTATTTATTTTTTACTTTCTTTCTGTTTTCACATGAATTTCATTTCACTGGCTTAGAAATGGCAGTTAGGACAGATTTTTTTTTTTTTACCAAGTGGTCACGTGTCTTTCTGTTCCAAGGAAAACTACAAAAATTTTGTTCCCAGTTGACAGGAGTTTCACATAAGTTGAATAATACTGTATTGCGTGTATTGGTCTGAAACCTGATATTTTCCACTAATATTTTCTTTCTATATTAATGTCTTTCACTCTACCTTATTATTTAATAATAACACTTAACTGGTGACTCAGTCACTTCACTCTTTCCTCAGCATGATTTGTAAGCCTTTCCTGCAAAACCAGATTGATCATCGCCCAAACAAACACCTCCCCCCACACTGTAACACACATACACATACCACATTCACAAAAGTCCTGATATTGATGCATATATCCCATGATCACTTCCTGTACACATATCTGTAAATGTTTCTGTTTCCAGTATTAACATTATTTTCAGCTTCACTATTACTTGTTACCTAAAACCTCTGGGAAATGTGAAGTGTTTAAAATTCAAACCAAAGAAATATATTAAGCACAAGTATTCCAATCACCCACGAATGTCTATTATAAAGATGTGAGTTCACATACCCCAGAATTTTTATTTAGCTGTACATATGTTATACAAGATATCCAAAAGGCATTTTAAATTGTACATGTGTATTTGTTCATATTCACATTTGCTTGCATCTTTTTTTATGTGTGAAATCCTTTACCAGAGTATTCTCAGTATGTAACCAAAATATCAATTAAGGTGTTTTTTTTTTTTTAAATTACAAAACCAATACAAACATGAGAGAAACAGAAGGGAAGTATGTTAAATAAAAATGTTAAGCTGTTCCCACTCTATGTGCTTTTGTTTCTTATATATAATTTTGCAGATATTTTTCTTTTTATATTTTGTACTAGGAGAAATACCTCTCTTCTCTTCCTCTAGAGAGACAGATAAACAGATATGGACACACAGATACAGTGAGAAATAAAGATATATAAATATCCATCCTCTTTTGTGCACCAGTACTAATGCCACACTAATAGAACGTTGAACAACACCATGCTAACTTTTAAAATAAACTCAATTTTTCAGAAGGCCATTGGTATAAAAGTGTATCCAATACCTTGGTTTAAAATTGAACAATGCACTGTCTAAAAAGGGTCAAAAGAATAATATTAAAATAAAAGGGACATATGATAATTGGCAACTCTGAAATTCATAATATCTTAGTCAATTTTAGATCATCAAGCAATAAATATTTCAAATTGAGTAGTTCAGTTTTTGAATTCCCCATTTAACTTATGTTCTATGACATTTGCTTTTTAATGGAAGATAATTAGTTGGAAATAAATTTTGTTTGCCTAGTAAAGAGCCCTGTATTTTGGAGGAATTATTTTGGAAGCTCTGTTTTGTTAACTTCTTTCCCAAGTGAGGGTTTAAATCACTTCTGGTGGAAAAAGAACACAATTCTAGGCAAGAAATCCTTCCAAAATTAGGGTACTTATCTTGACATAAACCCCACCACACTGTTACCCAGAGGCAGCAATTCATTTTCTCTCATTTTTATTCCAATGCCCCTTCCCTACAATCACTATCTATTTGGTAGAGGTTCTTGTAGGCTCCAGGCTTTTGCTTCTAAAGCATCCAAAAAAAGTATTTTCATAAAATTTGTGTTGGAAGCTCCCTTCACCATAAAAAAGCACAACTATTAAATTGTTTTTATAAAGAAAATACATTCTCACCTATTATTGCACCTTTTCATCTCCACGTTAATTTTAGCATAAATTTTCACACATACTTTATAAAGAGGCTTTAAGAATTTCATTGGGTTAACAGTGAATTTTTAAAACAATTGGGTAAGAACTTATATCTTTTAATTTTTTTTCTCTTATGTTGTTCTCTGGTTTCACGTATTTCTTCAGAGGAGTCACACCTAATTGGAGGAAAATTGCTTTTGTACATAATATTTAAATGGCAACTATTACAAACTGATAACTCATGAAATTGTCCTCAGTTTTTTTTTTTACTTAGGAATAAAAAATTAGGCTTCTCACTTTCCAAATTATATCATGGGACCATAATATACATACACACATTCAAATTTACCAGATTTTCAGTATTGAAGCTCTGACTCCCAATATTTCTCTAAACATCCAGTCACAGAACCTATTCCTCAGGTAAATATTTGATGACAATCTCATACTTAGAAAAGGAAAAACATGAGTACCTCAGAAAAAGAACTGTAAAACATTCATGGTTTATCTTTAGGCAAGATTTTAAGATGAAAGTGAATATTTTCCCTTTTAAAGCCCATTCCTGTACAAACTCAGATTGTTTCTCCAATCCAGGAGGCCAACTTTCTTTTAAAGGTACTCTTTTAACCCTTCAGTCTCTATTATCCTACCACAGAAGAGATACGCATCATCACCTGTAACTAATAATGTCACACATAGTGTTTTGAGTTAAAAGGTCAAGAGTAACTTCCTTTTCTGAAGGTAGACCTCCATAATAACTAACATCCAGATAAGCTAACAATGTGTGTCTTTCAGGACCTACTGATTTCCCTGACAAAAATAACGAGTTGCCTGTGTTCACAAAATAAGTCATAACATGGTAGTTAATCCTAACAGGCAACAATTAAATTGTCCATGAGACAAACTGAAAATCTCTTGTCTAAGCCAACAATTATGTGTTCTTTGTCTATTACAAAGGGTGATGCAGATCTAAATGCACTGACATAGGAAAATAATTAGGTTAAAATAATCAGATTAGAGACTAAAGCAGTAAAAATGACGCAGGTTATGTAAAACATGCATACACATGGAGCACAATGCTCTGATGCTTAAGATAAAAATGAGACAATGTCTTGAACAATAAACAGAAATCTGATGACATGGATACACATGAAACATGAGTTTGGAAGTGGATAGTGAACATGTGCTTGATTTTCCCAATCATATTGTAAAAGATATAATCAAAATGCACAAAGGCTGCATTTACACATACATGTATACTTAAGTATTACTTTATAGGGACTCTAAGGAGATATGACATGAAATGTTGGATGTAAGTGAGCAAAACAAAAAAACCATAGCAAAATGGTACCATAAAGAAGAGATTGTACGGAAAATACTTTTGAAAGTTCTTAGACTGATATTTTATATTGATCAAAGAAAATAATCATTATTAAAGTTTATATACCTAACCACATAAGAGACATACAATTGTAGCCTCGAGAGACAGACTGAAGAGTAACATAATGAAAGGAATAAAATAATGAAAAATATCAAATACAATATTCAAGATGTGCTAAAAATTCCTCCAAGTATGACACTCATACACAGAGAGACAATTTTATAATGAATATTTTCTTCAATCAATATAAAATATCAGTGTAAGATCTTTTCAAATATATTTTTACATGCTCTTCTTTTGGTACCATTTTACTATACTTGCTTTCTTGTGTTCAGAAAACACACACTCCAACACATACACACACCTACTCTCACTATAGTAAAACTCCTAGGGACTAAAGTCAAAGGGAAACTCTAAAAGAGAAGAGAGAAAAACAAACATGTTTAACAGCCAGAGTCATCATTTTTTAAATCAGAAAGAACTTAGTGGTATTATTTGGAGGCTGAAAGAGGCAAATAGGGAGCAATGAGGTAACAAAAAGAAAACAATGGTAGAAAGGAGCAAGCACTTTTAGGCCTGGACGAAACCTAGAGAAGATATTCTAGTTTTTAAAACAAATAATCTTGGATGAGGAGATTCACAGAGCTGGGACACAGGATTCTGAGGAATGGAGGCTGCCTAGCTAGAAGTAGTTTCTAAAGGTCACAGAAGAGACCCCTAAAACATGGGACACTTACCCATGATAATGGTGACCCAATCTCTGCTCATGCCAGAGCATCAAGATCTTGGATGAGGCCACCCTCAAGGCTGAGACCCAGAGCTCAGAGGAGAGAAAGTTTGCCAGTGTGCTAGTGCTAGTCTCTCTGAGAGGGTCAGCTGTAGAGAGTCCTTGGAGTTTGGGCAAATCTATATTATGAATGACCTGCCACCACTGAGATCACATGGCCTTGTTTTTGTCTAGAGCCTTCACTGGGATGACACTGAGATAAACAAGAACAGAAAGGAATGTACATCCTCCTTCTTCTTCCTGCCCTCTTTCTCTCTCCCTCTGGTGAGCCCAACTAGTAGAGCCCAACAGGGAGCAGGTTGGTAAAAGCAAAATGGGGATGGTAAAGTCCCAGCATCATAGTGCACAGTATAGGATTTGGAGCCTAGAGACTTATATATCCTTTACCTAGCACCTGCTTCTTTGAAAGCACATATCCCAACAAAGAATGCAAGTATTTTAGATGCAGTACATTTCCCTTGAAACATAATAAATACAGAAATAAGTATAACATTAGCAACATCTACTTCCTAAAATGTGAAACAAAAATCAGAACTTGACTTTTGTAATGAGCTTGTACCTTATATTTGTATGACAAATGGGGAGTTTTTAATTAGTCACAGGATGAAAGGAAATTTGTCTTTCAAAGAGAAAGCATGTCTTAATTAGAGTGTCAGTTACTGAAGATGTGGAACCCTAAAGTTCCACAAATTCACGTTTAAGTGCCCAATCCTACTCATTTTGTCTCATGATATGCTGAGGTCAAATTTTCTCTCCTATAATGTACACATAATTTATTTTGCTATAAGTAGATATAACATGAATAAAGAACATCTTAACTGGTTGTACAAGCTACAACCTTTGTTAAGTAGAGGTGTGAGACCAGAAATACTTGGAGACTTCTGCTTTAAAGAACTCAGATGATAATCCTCTCACACACTGTCATCTTAGGACACAGAAACACAGAAAAGATGACAGGTGACTCATAACCTCAGACTCCCTTCGGTAGGAACTTTGAGACTCTTCAATAGAACAAGAGGGCTTATTGCCCCGAATATCTAAAGGAAAACCTCACTCTCCCAAAATAAACACACACACACACACATACACGCAGTGATAGGAGACACCTACTAGGCCATGTATTTTTTTCTGGTAGTCCATCCCTCCAGCACATAAATGCCCTTGTTAAATGTTTCTGCCTACAGGATAAAGTGGCATATCCCAGTTGTCATAGAAACCAGAATGTCAGCAAAGCATTTTCCTTGACGTTAGCTTTCTCAGGAAACCAGAAAATACACCTACATCATGAGAAGTAGAGCACTGATACTGAGCTCAGTTATTCCCCATGGACAATCCAATGAATAAATGAATGAATGAAATATCCGCAATAATACCCAAAGTTCTTCATGAAATAGGCATTTTGAGAAAGGGAGGTTTTTATACAAGGGATTAGGGAAGAAGTAAAAGGGAGTTAAGAAGCTTGGTTCTCCTGTTAGAGACAGACTCAAGTTCCAATTCCTGTTACACATCACCTTTCAGCCTTCCAGAATACTGGAATGTACTGGGTACATTTGTCGGGGCTGGATATATTAGTGCAGGAGGGAGCATGTTGATTCTTGGTCTCTAAAATAACCTATGAAGTAGAAAACATATCAAGACAAGGCATCCGGATGTCAGTGGAAGGTAAACCAGAAACTCAGGTTTTATTAGGGCAAAAGGAAGCTGGGCCTATATTTTGACAAATTTGTATTTGAACTGTTGCAAGGACAAAATGGTTTTTGAGAAGGGAAACAACTTTCAAAAAGTATCCCGTGCCCTAGGGCAACAGGGAGATAAAGCTGAGTATCTCATATTTGAAATTTTGTTCTGTTCAAGTAATGCTGAAACCACACTGCCAGTGGATAATATGCTTTGAGGTAGTTCCCTTACAACCATGTTAAGATTTTTAAAAATTCAGTCAGGTTGGTGAGGACCACACAAAGTCATCATCAGGACATTCAAGTATACACAGGTTCTGTCACGGACAGCCATTCACTTTGAGGAGGCAGACCTGCACTATGATGTGCCACTGTCTCCTATAATTAGCATAGAGGCCGTGACTGTGTTCCCAGTCCTGGCCAGTAACATGCAGAAAACAGGTACTCAATTAGGGAGGTGTACAGTTCTGATTTCCACTGTTTCTTGGTTTCCCTGGTTTAAGAATTCCCGCTGTGGCCTATTATTTTTAGCCATCAAGATGTTGTCATTGAACACAAAGTTGACAAGTGATGCAGAGAATCAACTCTCATGTACTGGTCTGAGCCAGCTCCAGAACATCACTGGACCTGTGAACTAGAGCAAAACAAAGTCATCCCACTCTGTATGGATGCTGCAAAAAAAGACCTTGTTGGATTATATATCTGTGTGCAAAATACATGAAAGGAATGATTCCACAGGTTCTTAGGGCCAAGAAAATCCGCAATCTAACCTACTGAATTTCTCAAAAAAAGCAAATTGTGGTGTGTTTTTATGGTCAATCCTTTTAATTCAAGGACACTTTCAGGAAGGCAGATGTAGGTTTGAGTCTTAGCTCTGACACTCACCAGCTTTGTGACTTTCAACGTGCTGCTAAACCTCTCTGTCCTATAGTCTGCATTAGGTCAATGAAAACAGAAATATCACAAAAGAAAATGGAATATTTTGTTTTAGAAAATATGGTTATTTTTCATAAAACAAGTATTTTTAAATTTAAGTATGAAATAGGTTGAACATTGTTATTTTAATGAACAAATATATTTAAAATGGCATAGCATTATTTTCTAATTTTCAAATATCAGCATAAATAAGTCCTATAAACAAAAGCTTTTGAGGGTCTTCCTAACAAAACATTTAAGAACAACTATTCTTGTAGAATTCAGGAAGATGGTCTTAAGTTGGCTTAATACAGTCTCATGAACTGACTTCCAAATCTTCAACTCTTTCCTGCACCATTTCTGCCCAAAAAGCATAACACAGTAATGAGTCAGCATGAAAAGTGCAGGCTGCATTGTCAGGTGACAAAAAAACAGAAGGTGGACCTCTAGTCCACTATATCCATCATTTCCCCAGACATTATGTCCTTCAATGCATACCACTCTTAAATATACTTTTCTTTTTTTTATTGCATTTTAGGTTTTGGGGTACATGTGAAGAACATGCAAGATTGTTTCATAGGTACACACGTGGCAGTGTGATTTGCTGCCTTCCTCCCCTTCACCTACATCTGGCATTTCTCCCCATACTATCTCTCCCCAAATCCCTACCCCCTACTGTGCCTCCCCTATTTCCCTCCAACAGACCCCAGTGTGTGATGCTCCCCTCCCTGTGTCCATGTGTTCTCATTGTTCAACACCCGCCTATGAGTGAGAACATGCGGTGTTTGATCTTCTGCTCTTCTGTCAGTTTGCTGAGAAGGATGGTTTCCAGGTTCATCCATGTCCCTACAAAGGACACAAACTCATTGTTTTTGATGGCTGCATAATATTCCATGGTGTATATGTGCCACATTTTCCCTGTCCAGTCTATCATCGATGGGCATTTGGGTTGGTTCCAGGTCTTTGCTATTGTAAACAGTGCTGCAATGAACATTCGTGTGCACGTGTCCTTATAGTAGAACGATTTGTAATCCTTTGGATATATACCCCGTAATGGGATTGCTGGGTCAAATGGAATTTCTATTTCTAGGTCCTTGAGGAATTGCCACACTGTCTTCCACAATGGTTGAACTAATTTACACTCCCACCAACAATGCAAAAGTGTTCCTATTTCTCCACATCCTCTCCAGCATCTGTTGTCTCCAGATTTTTTAATGATCGCCATTCTAACTGGCGTGAGATGGTATCTCAATGTTGTTTTGATTTGCATTTCTCTGATGATCAGTTATGATGAGTATTTTTTCATATATTTGTTGGCCTCATGTATGTCTTCTTTTGTAAAGTGTCTGTTCATATCCTTCGACCATTTTTGAATGGGCTTGTTCGTTTTTTTCTTGTAAATCTGTTTTAGTTCTTTGTAAATTCTGAATATCAGCCCTTTGTCATATGGGTAGACTGCAAAAATTTTTTCCCATTCTGTTGGTTGCCAATTCACTCTAATGACTGTTTCTTTTGCTGTGCAGAAGCTGTGGAGTTGCTTTTGTTGCCAATGCTTTTGGTGTTTTGGTCATGAAGTCCTTGACTATGCCTATGTCTTGAATGGTTTTGCCTAGATTTTCATCTAGGGTTTTTATGGTGTTAGGTCTTATGTTTAAGTCTTTAATCCATCTGGAGTTAATTTTAGTGTAAGGTGTCAGGAAGGGGTCCAGTTTCTGCTTTCTGCACATGACTAGCCAGTTTTCCCAATACCATTTATTAAACAGGGAATTCTTTCCTCATTGCTTGTTTTTGTCAGGTTTGTCAAAGATTGGATGGTTGTAGATACATTGTGTCACCTCCGAGGCCTCTGTTCTGTTCCATTGGTCTATATCTCTGTTTTGGTACCAGTACCATGCTGTTTTGATTACTGTAGCCTTGTAGTATAGTTTGAAGTCCAGTAGTGTGATGCCTCCCACTTTGTTCTTTTTGCTTAGAATTGACTTGGCTATGCGGGCTCTCTTTTGGTTCCACATGAAGTTTAAGGTGTTTTTTTCCAGTTCTGTGAAGAAGGTCATTGGTAGCCTGATGGGGATAGCGTTGAGTCTATAAATTACTTTGGGCAGTATGGCCATTTTCCTGACATTGATTCTTCCTAACCATGAGCACGGAATGTTTTTCCATCTGTTTGTGTCCTCTCTTATTTCTTTGAGCAGTGGTTTGTCGTTCTCCTTGAAGAGGTCCTTCACATCCCTTGTTAGTTGTATTCCTAGGTATTTTATTCTCTTTGTGGCAATTGTGAATGGCAGTTCCCTCATGATTTGGCAGTCTGTTTGTCTCTTATTGGTGTATAGGAATGCTTGTGATTTTTTTCACACAACTTTTGTATCCTGAGATTTTGCTGAAGTTGCTTATCAACTTAAAGAGATTTGGGGCTGAGACAATGGGGTCTTCTAAATGTACAATCATGCCATCTACAAATAGAGACAATTTGACTTCCTCTTTTCCTAATTGAATACCTTTTATTTCTTTTTCTTGCCTGATTGCTCTGGCTAGAACTTCCAATACTATATTGAATAGCAGTGGTGAGAGAGGGCATCCTTGTCTAGTGCCAGATTTCAAAGGGAATGCTTCCAGTTTTTGCCTATTCAGTATGATATTGGCTGTTGGTTTGTTATAAATAGCTCTTATTATTTTGAGATATGTTCCATCAATACCTAGTTTTTTGAAGGTTTTTAGCATAAAGGGCTGTTGAATTTTGTCAAAGGCCTTCTCTGCATCAATTGAGATAATCATGTGGTTTTTATCTTTGGTTCTGTTTATGTGATGGATTATGTTTATAGATTTGTGTATATTGAACCAGCTTTGCATCCCAGGGATGAAACCGACTTGATCATGATGGATAAGCTTTTTGAGGTGCTGTTGGATTCGGTTTGCCAGTATTTTATTGAGGATTTTAGCATCAATTTTCATCATGAATATTGGCCTGAAATTTTCCTTTTTATTTGTGTCTCTGCCAGGTTTTGGTATCAGGATGATGTTGGTCTCATAAAATAAGTTAGGGGGGATTCCCTCTTTTTCTATTGTTTGGGATAGTTTCAGAAGGTATGGTACCAGCTCTTTTCTCTGATGGCAGTTTGTATTTCTGTGGGATCGGTGGTGATATTGCCTTTATCATTTTTTGTTACACCTGTTTGATTCTTCTCTTTTTTCTTATTAGTCTGGCTAGCAGTCTATTTTGTTGATATTTTCAAAAAACCATCTCCTGAATTCATTGATTTTTTTGAAGGGATTTTTGTGTCTCTATCTCCTTTAGTTCTACTCTGATCTTAATTATTTCTTGCCTTCTGTTAGCTTTTGAATTTGTTTGATCTTAGTCCTCTAGTTATTTTAATCATTATGTTATGGTGTCAATTTTAGATATTTCCTGATTTCTCTTGTGGGCATTTAGTGCTATAAATTTCCCTCTACACACTGCTTTAAACGTGTCCTGGAGATTCTGGTACATTGTGTCTTTGTTCTCATTGGTTTCAAAGAACTAATTTCTTTCTGCTTTATTTCATTATTTACCCAGTAGTCATTCAGGAGCATGTTGTTCAGTTTCCATGTAGTTGTATGGTTTTGAGTGATTTTCTTAATCCTGAGTTCTAATTAGATTGCACTGTGGTCCGAGAGACTCTTTGTCATGATTTCTGTTCTTTTGCTTTTGCTGAGGAGTGTTTTACTTCCAATTATGTGGTCAACTTTAGAATAAGTGCGATGTGGTGCTGAGAAGAATGTATATTCTGTGAATTTAGGATGTAGAGTACTGTAGATGTCTACTAGGTCTGCTTGGTCTAGATCTGAGTTCAAGTCCTGGATATCCTTGTTAATTTTTTGTCTTGTTGTTTTGTCTAATATTGAAAGTGGGGTGTTAAAGTCTCCCACTACTATTGTGTGGGAGTCTAAGTCTCTTTGTCAGTCATTAAGAACTTGCTTTATGTATCTGGGTGCTCCAGTACTAGATGCATATATATTTAGGATAGTTAGTTCTTCTTGTTGCATTGATTCCTTTACCATTATGTAATGCCCTTCTTTGTCTCTTTTGATCTTTGTTGGTTTAAAGTCTGTTTTATCAGAGACTAGGATTGCAACCTCTGCTTTTTTTTTTTTTTGCATTTTATTTGCTTGGTAAATCTTACTCCATCTCTTTGATTTGAGCCTATATGTGTCTTTGTATGTGAGATGGGTCTCCTGAATATAGCACATCAATGGGTCTTGACTCTTTATCTAATCTGCCAGTCTGTGTCTTTTAATTGGGGCATTTAACCCCTTTACATTTGAGGTTAATGTTGTTATGTGTGAATTTGATCCTGCGATTTTGATACTAGTTGGTTGTTTTGCCCGTTAGTTGATGCAGTTTCTTCGTAGTGTCAATGGTCTTTACAATTTGGTATGTTTTTGCAGTGTTTGGTACCAGTTGTTGCTTTCCATGTGTACTGCTTCCTTCAGGGGCTCTTATAAGGCAGGCCTGGTGCTGACAAAATCTCTCAGCATTTGCCTGTCCATAAAGGATTTTATTTCTCCTTTGTTTATGAAGTTTAGTTTGGCTGGATATGAAATTCTGGGTTGAAATTTTTTCCTTAAAGATGTTGAATATTGCCCCCCCCAACTATCTTCTGGCTTGTAGGGTTTCTACCAAGAGATCTGCTATGAGGCTGGTTGGCTTCCCTTTGTGGGTAACTTGACCTTTCTCTCTGGCTGCCCTTAGAATTATTTTCTTCATTTCAATCCTGGTGAATGATGATTATGGGTCATGGGGTTGCTTTTGTTGAGGAGTATCTTTGTGGTGTTCTCTGTATTTCCAGAATTTGAATGTTGGCCTACCTTGCAAGGTTGGGGAAGTTCTGGATAATATCCCGAAGAGTATTTTCCAACTTGATTCCATTATCCCCGTCACTTTCAGGTACACCGATCAAATGTAGATTTGGTCTTTTCACATAATCCCATATTTCTTGGAGGCTTTGTTAATTTCTTTTCACTATTTTGTCTCTAATCTTGCCTTCTCACTTTATTTCATTGAGTTGATCTTCAATCTCTGATATCCTTTCTTCCGCTTGATCAATTCAGCTATTGAAACTTGTGTATGCTTCCTGAAGTTCTCATGCTGTGTTTTTCAACTCTATCCAGTCATTTATTTTCTTCTCTATGCTGTTAATTCTCATTAGCATTTCATTTAACCTTTTTTCAAGGTTCTTAGTTTCCTTGCATTGGGTTAGAACATACTCCTTTAGTTTGGAGAAGTTTATTATTTCACATCTTCTGAAGCCTGCCTCTGTCAATTCATCAAACTCATTCCCCATTCAGTTTTGTTCCCTTGCTGGTGAGGAGTTGTGATCCTTTGGAGGAGAAGAGGCATTCCAGTTTTCGGAGTTTTTGACTTTTTTGCACCTTTTTTTTTTTTTCGTATCTTCATGGATTTATCTACTTTGGTCTTTGAAGTTGGTGACCTTAGGATGGGGTCTCTGAGAAGATGTCCTTTCTGTTAATGTTGAAACTGCTTCTATTTATTAGTTTTCCTTCTAACAATCAGGCCTCTCTGCTGCAGGTCTGCTGGAGTTTGCTGGAGGTCTGCTCCAGTTCCTGCTTGCCTGGAAATCACCAGCGGAGGCTGCAGAACAGCAAAGATTGCTGCTTCTTCCTTCCTCTGGTAGCTTTGTCCCAGAAGAGTACCTTCAAGATGCCAGCCAGAGCTCTCATGAATGAGGTGTCTGTCAGCCCTTGCTGGGAGGTGTCTCCCAGTCAGGATACATGGGGGTCAGGCAGCCACTGGAGGAGGCAGTCTGTCCTTTATCAGAACTCAAGCGCTGTGCTTGTAGATCCATTGCTCCCTTCAGAGCTGCTGGGCAGGGATGTTTAAGTCTGCTGAAGCTGTACCCACAACTGCCTCTTTTCCCAGGTGCTCTGTCCCAGGAAGATAGGGACTTTATTTATAAGTCCCTGATGGGCTGCTGCCTTTTTTCAGAGATGCCCTACCTAGCAAGGAGGGAGTCTAGGGACTCAGTTTGCCTTCAGTAGCCTTGCTGAGCTGCCATGGGCACCATCCTGTTGATGGTGTAAACTTCTCAGTGACTTTGTTTACATAGGCAAGGTTAAAACCACCTACCCAAGCCTCAGCAATAGTGGACTCCCCTCCCCCCATGGAGCTCAAAGGTCCCAGTTCGAGGGTCAGATTCTGTGCTGGCTGCGAGAATTTCAAGCCAGTGGATCTTAGCTTGTTGGTCTTCATGGGAGTGGGACCTGCCAAGCCAGATCACTTGGCTCCCTGGCTTGGGCCCCCTTTTTCAGGGGAATAAGAGGTTCTGTCTCACTGACTTTCTAGGTGCCACTGGATTATGAAAAAAAAAAAAAAAAAAAAAAAAAAAAAAAACTGCTACAGCTAGCTCGGTGTCTTCTCAAACAGCTTCCCAGTTTTGTGCTGGAAACCCAGGGTGCTGGTGTTGTAGGCACTGGAGGGAAGCTTCTAGTCTGCCAGTTGTGAAGACTGGAAAAAGCACAGCATCTGAGCCAGTGTGCCAGAGTGCTGAGAAAAGTCCATGATGGTTTCCCTTAGTTAGGAGAGGGAGTTCTCCAGCTCCTTGTGCTGCCCAGGTGAGGCAATGCCCCACCCTGCTTTGGCTTGCCCTCCTTGGGCTTCACCTACTGTCTAACCAGTCTCAATGAGGTGAACCAGGTGTCTCAGTTGGAAACAGAGATCACATGTCTTAGCTGTTCCTATTGGGCCATCTTGCAAGAAAATCCCATGAATAACCTTCTAAAACAAGTTCGTAGCACAGTTTCCCCAGCTCTCAGAATTCTCACTGTCTACATCCGAGTGTGAATTACATTAATAGGACATGTTTTAACAACCTCCTAAAAATAATTGGAGTTATTGTTCTGAAGAAAGGAATATATTCTTTAGATAAATAATAAGAAAATATCTTCAACAAAAACCATTAACCTGCCCTGTCACTTTATTCTTTGTCTCCTTCCCAATATGCCCTCTATGGCTAGATTCATATTTACCTTTAGAATAATCTGATGATTTTTGGATACTGGACATCACCCAACTAGTTTTGATCAATATTGATTTCTCAGAGAAACTTGGGTTTACACAAGTATCCAATGCTTCAACTTATCCTTGAAAAATAAATCTAAACCTGCAAGTTTGGAATTCACAATCCAGTTAAAAAAGAGCAACTATTACTACTGGGAATTATCCACATTCTAAATTCACAGTCTGTTGATGATGATCAAGCAATGATCTTTCCAAATAAATACTTTATATTTTCTAAGATATCATTATGACACTGAATTGTGCCACATTGCTCTTTGGATGAAAAATGAAATGCTTATAAAATAAATTAGGTTTACAGTCATGTGAGTTCCATGTTTTATCAATAAATTAATTTAAAAGTTACATATGAACAACCCCTTTGCTAAGTGGTGGCTTTAAACAATTCTACATGGATTAAAAAAAAAGAACTCTAGGTCAGGAGTTTTCTTAGATAATGGCAAGTGTTAAAATGAGCATGTCTACAAAACATATCAAAGAATTGGCAATCTGAACAAGAAATAAGCTGGGGTGCTCTCAGTGGAATGCTGATCGTTGGCTAGTGGGTCCTCCAGAAATGATCTTTAGCTATATAAGTAAACCTCTTTATTTGTCTTTGATTAATCTGCTTTTCCAGTCGATAAGGGACAGAGAAATTCACTTAAAGAAAACTGACACCACCACCAGAGTTTCCTGTCTATTCCAACTTAAATGATCTTTATTCTTTGCAATGCACATATATTTTGTTCTATGGGGACTAACATCAGTAACTCAAATTATTATTTGAAATGGTTAAAGTAGTTTTTCTATTATCAACAACTGACTTTAAAGTGTTGAGTCCATACCCTTGTCTTGTTCTTGATGTTAGAAAAAAGGTTTCAGTCTGTCTTCACTAAGTCTAATGCTAAATGCAGGTTTTCCTTAGATGCTCCTTGTCAGGTTAAGGAAAATTGCATCTTATTTCTAGTTTAGTTGAGTGCTATTAAGAAATAACAAGGTAGAATGAAAAGTATTAACATAGAAAATATTGGGGAACAATATCAGGTTTCAGACCAATATACTCAATACAGTATTGGCTAACTTATGTGAAACTCCAGTCAACTTGGAATACCATTTTATGTACTTTTTACTTGGAACAGAAAGATATGTAAACACTTTGCAGGGGAACGCGGCAGGGACTGCTCTAAGTGCCATTACCAAAGCTGATGAAGTGGAATTCATGTGGAAACAGAAAACATACAAGCAAACAAAAAGCACCACCACAACGGGATCATGGCCGGTAATGAGTGACGACATTCAGCTTTACTATTCCAGTACACTGTAATGTTTCAGAAGATGTGTGGGCAGCTATTTTACAAATGCACCTAAACAAAGCTTCCTGAAAACACAAGGAGACATAAAAAGATATATTGGGCCTAAATGAAGGCAAAAAATACAAGTGGAGCTATAATAATAGTAGTCAAATTAAAATTCTAGGGGAAGCTTTGGAAACAACTTGCAGAGGTATTTCAGATGGATCCAAATGTGTATTCACTGAGAAAACATTTCTGAAAGAACAACAAAGAAATTTTATCACATCAACGGGGTAACTCTAGGGAGTCCATACCAATTGCTGAAATCAAGAATACATTGACATTAGACACAGTGAAAGAAGAAGTAACAAAATACCTGCATATGTAAATAGAAAAAATACAGAAAAGACAAGACACAATGTAATTTCAAAGAGATCTGTAACTGTTAGATTTCTAGGAGGCTAAGGAGACAGATTGGAGGAGTGATACTGGAAAAGAAAATACGGGAGATACCAACAACAGAAACAAGAATTAGGTGCAAAAAGCAAAGGCAGGATCCAGTCAGAAAGGGATGTACACCAGGAAGGTCAAAGGCAGGATTCAATCTAGAGAAAACACCAGGTTTTCAAAAACGTGGATTGCTCGGAGGGAATTGGTTAAACAAGCTTGGGATATGCACACAGCCATAAGGAGAAGAGACATGGTACAGAGATTGGGAGTGCTGGAAGGAATTCCCATCCCCAGAGTAGGGCAAAACAAAGGAAGGCCTGAGGGTTGTGGGAACTCATAATGAGGTAGGAGGGGATGAAATTGCTGGGAACCAGATGCTTAGCAAAGAGGGTAGCTCAGATCAGGGTGCATTTTAACGTGGCAAAGAGGAATGACCCCACAAACCCATGCACTTACATCTGAGAAAGGGTAGCTGCTTGGCCAGTGCTGAGCATTAAGACCTTAGAGGAGGCTTCCTCAGAGCTGGGACTCAGATTTGAGCAGAGAGAGGTCGCCAGCAGGGTAGTCCGTTGAGCAACCTGAGTGGGCTTGTTGTCCAATGTCCCTAAAGTTAGAAGAAAATGGAATCTGTTTCTTCCTTCTCTGAAAGGAAACTGCATGGCAATGCTGCATGAAGGGCATTCCTTGGGATAGCAATGCTCAAAAGAGGAGGCACAAAGGGAGTTGCAATGTGCTTCCTTCTCTCCTAGAACTCCTGTTTCCAGGTAGCCTTATCAAAGCTGATAATGCCCAAAGGTCCAAGTGACCAGACCCAGTAGGGAGCTGGGTGATCAAGGACAAACGATGTTGCCAGAGATGTGGCAAGGGCATCGATGCACACTCTAAGAAATGTTGAAGCGACAGATTCAGATATCCCTGACCTACCATCTGCTGCTTCTTAAGGCATATTTCATAGGAGGAAGTCAGCAATAAGTTTCCAAGAGACTCTGCATCTCTTCCAAAGCATTATTGATAGATAGAATGAGTCACCAGCCCCATCATCAACAATATCTACTAGCAAGCACCCAAACAGACATAAACAGCCTTTACTAGTTTCTGTCACAAGTACAGAAAAAGCCATAGAAAGACACAACTTTACTTTTAGAGAGCAGGTTTCCAAAGGGATGCTCAGCTACACCAGCCATCAACAAATGATGATGTATTGGGACCCAGAAAGAGAGCATGACATTTTTCCAAACATTTAAACATCCAGTCTTTTATGTCACGGGTCAGCATACTACAGCCTGAGAGCCGCATCTGGCCTGATGCATTTTTTTTTTTTTTTTTTTTCTAGATACATCTTATTGGAACATAGTTACCCTAATTTTTTTTTTATCTTGGTATCTGCAGCTGCTTTCATGATATAATGGCAGCGTTGAGTAATTCCAATAAGCATTTTATGGCCCTCAAAGTCCAAGATTTCTAATATCTGTGGCTTCACTGAAAAAAAATTGGAACTCCTATTTTATAATTTCAAGTGTGTGTATGTGTGTGTGTGTGTGTGTGTGTGTGTGTGTGTTCCCTAAAGTAATACAGGGATGGTTATTCCGTGGAGATATTTAATGATTTATGATACATCTTTAAAGTTCTAGGAAACAATCTTTCGTAAACAAGGATGCTTGCGCAGAAAAGTTCAGAGACCTCTGTTTTATGAAAACAGATATCACGAAGCCCATCTAGCACAGGAGTCCCATCATCTTAGCTCACAGAACCAAAAAAGTGAAAACACTGACTGGTGAGTCATCCTCATCAGATTACACTCATCAAGAGCTGCCAGCATCTCCCACACAGAAGGAAAGATCAAACATCCTCTTTCTCCAATAAATGCCTCAGCCCCCACTCAAAAACAAACGCACACGAAAACACCGTCATGATGGGCTTTGCAAGATAATACAGTTGATTCGGAATCTAACCTTTCCTGCTTGTAATAATGTCTGATCTACCTCCTAGGACACCATAAGATAGACAGTTGTCATAAAAGAAAACAAAATGTTATGTTTCCTGCATGAGACTAGTATCGTAGGGAGTAAAATATGTGCATTTATTCTCAGAGTTGGATTGATACTTGAGCTGTCAGTCACTCAAAACTATACCAGTCTGAGCAATAAGTGAACAAACAACATAAAGTACGTGCTAGCTACATTTCAGTACTAGGTATTACCTGGCTCAAGCTTCTCAAGCCATAGATAATGGATGAAGCTTTGGGTTGTTAATAGGGTCGGATTCCTCCTCAGATTCACTGTAGGGATTTGTTTGGAACAGACATATGGCATGCTTGGTTGTGAAGGGATGCCAAATCCCACAACTCCCCCCGCCAAATAAAACACCTCCAATACTGAGTGCCCACAGCTGATCCACAAACTCAAGGATGGGGAGAAGGCATCAGAAATCTGTGTCAGTAGCCCTTCGCTAAGTGTCTCAGGACACTTGTTGTGTGAAGGAGGCTCTGACGTTTGCCTCTGTTGGCTGACAATGACCCATACCCAATTCTACTGACACTGTGTCAAGATAGTTCCTCATAGCAGACACTGATGCACAGATGGTACAGTCAATGGCCCACACTGATTAATCATCCCTACTTTTTAGCCGTAAGTCATTGTAGCACCAGACAACAGAGAAACTCCCGTGGAACTTTTGAGTGAAAGATGAAAAAATATTTTCCACGACACATTGAATTTATCATGAAAATATCAACGTCCAACAGGATTGAAAAGGCTCACTTGTGACTCACATTGTTATTATGAAACGAATGAAGTGGATGACGTGTTAGAAGCTGAAATTGTGATGCGACTCTATTCAGAACACAGCGTCAAGGGAAGGTATGAGGAAAGAGTCTTTATTAAAAATTAATTTACCAGATTTCAAAATACTTTATTGTTTGCATTTCTGTATGTCGTAGATCATAAAGTCACGCTGATGGCATACATTTTGAGATCTGTCAAAATATCAATTTCAGTTCCTTTTACATAAAAATGCATTTTTCTTTTAAGTAATAGAAAAAATCCTTACATAAAAATATTGAAATGTTCTTTGACACCATTCAGTGGCCCCTTCTCAATATATCCTCTATTTCCAGGTTGCATGCAAACTTTTGGAAATTTCATTTTCTGTACACACAGAAATCTCACTCTTCTCTTTCTTTCTTCCTGGTTTTACCCTGTTCCCTTTTCCTGCTACGTCTCTTTCTCCCATTCCCCCCTCAGCAAAGTGTTTTATTTGACCATTAGTACATGATACTGAACAACACCCATCTATGGTAAATTATCTCTTATTTCTCAGAGTTTTGGCACTTTCACAAATAACCAAATATATTGATCTTGATCTTCTAGCACGTGGTGTATGTTTAAATACACAATGCATGTTGGGGTGCCTAAAACCCCCCTCTGGCTCACTGATTTGCTCTAAGTACTCATGGAACTTAAAAAGCTCTTATGATCGCAGTTACAGTTTATTACAGTGAAATTTCGGTTCAGATAGCTTTAAATATGCAATAGGAAAAGTTAAGTCAGGTGAAGTCTAAGAGGAACCAGGCTCTAGCTTCAAGGGGTCCCTAACCATTTAATTTTCCCACGGACACACTTAAATCCCCAAGCAACAATGTATGGCAACACATGTGACATGTTACCAACTTAGGAAGCTCCTCTGAGAGTTGACATCCAGTTTTTTGGGGTGATCTGTCACATAAATATTCAAGGCTTATATGACCTCACCAATTTAGACCCAGCCTCTCTCTTGTTCACTCTTAGAGGCAAAAACAGGCATTCACCATGCATGATAAAAGTATCTTGTCTAAGTGGTACACCAAGACCCAAGACTTCAGGAATACCAAAAAAAAAAAAAAAAAAAAAACTAAAGAAAAACCTAAACAAAACAAACCCTTATTGAGGTAGAATTTTCCAATATACAGACGTTATCTCCAAGGAGTATGTCAAGGACTAGTTTTGAAAATAGTGCTTTCTTTAGAATGTCTTCTGTTTGAGAAAACCAGGTAAGTGGACGTAACACCTTCCTGCCCAGTTGGCTCCCCTGGCCTTTGGTCTAGGTTATCTTACAGCAAAATTATCACATTTTCTTGTGCATCTACATTTAGCATAGCATTTGTACAATAGATAAAGCAATAGCACTAGTATGAATATGTCTAACAGTTAGAAGAGACAGTATCGGAAAGGTCTATATCTAATGAAACAAGCGATGTATCCTATAAAGAAAACATATACTTTTCTATATTTATGCTAATTCAATGACTTCTTTCTCCCCTCGATCTAATGTTATTTGTTCAGGTTGGGGCCATTCCATGGAAGAACTCAAACTTTTCATTTGATGCCACTGCTGTATTCCCATCAGAAATCCATGTTTCTTTTTCCATTTTGTTCAATAGCTTTTCATCCACAAAAACAAGAACAATAAATATTTGTGCACAGCACACTATGGCATGTTGGGCATGCTACTGCTATTTTTCATTCATTATAACCAGGAAACTTTCTCATGATTTTATTATCAAGGTTTATGGTGGCACAGTAATTAGTCTGCCAGGAGCTGTAACACTACATGGAGCAATGTCCTGATAGAGAGTTGTTCCTAGAAGTTTCTTGCTAAGTGATATACTTTGCAGTAGATATAACCTGAAAAATGAATCAAAATATACTGGAACATTTCTACACCCCCACTTAGTCATTAACCATAGGACCAGTTCATCATATTGTGTCACCAAAATGTCTCCCAGAACAATGCAACTCAGATTTGTAGGCTTTGACCTTGTCTGGTTCAAAAAGCAGGTGTGGTATTGGCAAATATATGGTTCACTCTTTTGAGCAGCAGGGTAGAATTGTTAAAAGGAAATAGCATTTTCTTACTCTGAGGTTCTTTAGGTCACCAATGTAATACTGAATATCTTTTATTCCATAGGTCATTTATTCATTCCCTTACCCTCAACTACTATTGCTCCTTCTTTCTACTTGTCATTGAGAGTTAACAAAACTTTTCTATCTTTGAAAGGGGTGTTAGGATTTACCATTGATTTGGTCCAAATCATTGGTACCCATACCACTCTATAAGTGCCTACCCTCAACAGTTTTCGAAAGTGCCTATGTGAAGAGAAACTCAGTCAATTTCCATTCAAATAGGGTAGGGTTACATAAGGATATAACCAGTAGTCTTTCTGGACTGTATAGGCAATACAGCTGCATTCACTGCCAACCCCAATTTTGCCAGATGACATAAAGGCATAAATTATTCTTTCAGGCCCTTATAATCACTGGCATAAAGTTGTAAAGGTATAGTTACACGGTTTTGCTTTAGGGATCATCTGTACCTCTGACAACTATAGTTGCAGCCCTAATCCTGGGAACACTGAATCAACTAGGAACACAAAAGGTGGGTTTGTGTGGGGATGTATTATGTAGTTGCACCACTAGCATCTTCCTTTATTGCCTCATCACCAAATCCCCAGAAAAACAGAGAAATCTACCTAGTGTGGGCATATCCTTTGTCCCCCACTTCTCATGTTGAAAGCAAGCACACACTCATGAAGGTTTGTAAATTTGCCTTTCATACTTTATCTCCACTCACTATACTCAACAAATGTTTTAATTTGTCATTCCAATTCTCGATCAAGTCGCAGTATGATAATTGGTCTGAAGAATTGTAACTTGGTGTTCTAAATTGGTACAGTATCTTCTGTTCCAATCCTTTATAGTATTTTCAGAATTTATATTTACCATCAAGTATGCAAAGCCGAGTCCACAGTAAGTATTTCTTTCTATGAGGACCTATTTATAGTCCCCAAAGACTACTGGTAGTAGTTTGATATAGCTAATGTGGCATTTATGTGGGAACCTTCCCTGCAAGCCCCCCACCCAAGGGAATCTACCTCATAATTATCTGCAGTCTTTGTATTCCTAGATGGCACACTGATAGCTTTTTCTGGGATGGTGCAAATAGAATATGTTGATGGTAATCCCATTCCTGTTTTGCTGCATATATTCCATGTCCACTCATTCCATGGACCCAGGTCGCCACCTTAACAAGCACAAAAGGATGTCCACTTGCTGATCCCAATCAGCTGATTGGGGAAAGGAATTTTTTGGATAAGCATTAACTTGCACATTTTCAATGTGCCTCTTAAATTTTCATTGTGATTTTCATAGTGCTGTGACTCTTACAGTAGCCCTTTAATAGTTCAATTTTTCCTTGCTCATCTGCCTGACCATGTGGCCAGGCCATTGGCTGTCTCTTTATTCTGCCTATGTTACCCTCTTATTCCACTTATGTGTCAAAAAGAACATAGAAATATTTTCCTTTATTTTTGTTCAATCCTTTCATCAATATAAGGAAAACAACATAGAATTCAGCCCTTTAAGCTGATTTATTCTTATGTTCTTCAATCAAAGTTTTTATGTTTGTCAGTTTTTAGATCGGTCAGCCTTCCAAAGTGGATGCTGTCCATCCACCTTGGAATTGACATCAACAAATTAAGCAGCCATTTCCTTGTCAGTTGAGAGCTGTGCATAGAGACCCACCACATACATGGCAATAAAATATGGCATCTCCTCAAGTGATTCCGAAGTTAGCCTAAAGGAAAAGAGAATATACCTAAGCATGAACACAGTGACAGAATCCTTGCATTCATTCCTCCAGTGGCACATTCCTGTATAAATCCTTTCCATTTGATTATGGAGATTTCTGAACACTTCCTTTCTTATCTTTTCTATTATCCATTACTCAAGACATTATGAGCAATGGTTTTAAGATTATTTGATGTACTCAGGTCATAGGGGCAGTTTCAATTAGTGCCCAGCAGCAAACAAATATTCTTCTCTCAAACAGAGTGTAATACACTACCATGTCTGAAAACTTTCTAGTCCAATATTCCTGTCAGTTGTCACTGCTGGGCAGCACTCACTGGATTTTGCCATGAGCTTCAGTTTTCCTAAATGTAAGTTGCAGGCACTTCCAAATTATATCTGAGTGTGCATCCTCCAAAATCGAAAAGAATCAACCCAATGCTATACTTCTTGCTTATTTACAGGGTAAGTGATGATGGCATTTTATTTTTAGTTGCCTCTGGGATGTCCTAGTGGCTTCTGCCCATGTTATTCCTAAGAATAATTTTATCATTTAGACCAGTCCTTGCATCTTTGCTGGATTGATCAACTATCTTTGCTAGTCCGGTGGGTCACCACTGCATTTAAGTAATTCTATCTCATCCTTTGATTCCTTATGTTATCTTGAAATCCTCTATGCAGTTTATTACTGTGCTTGATACATGCATCAAGTTCAAATTGTTCCTGTCCAAATTATGACTGTAAGCTCTTTAATTCAAATAGCTCTGCTGTCAAATAGTGAGTATAAATTGGAATCCTTTCTACATAAAGGAAAATCGCAATTGACTTCTTATTATAATTGGTATTAAGAATAAAAACCATTTCACAATTATTGAGTAGTTGCCTTCTTTAACCTGTATTTTTTCATGATGATGCTATAAGTGTTACTACATTATTCAAGCATTGATTGCCTACTGTTAGTTTTCATGAACCATCTGCCTTTTCACAGACTACAAAGTGCTATTGTACAACACTTCAGCTTTTAACTTGTCATTAATTAAAGTGATAATCTGTTTTTTTCTCCATCGAGTGTTCTATACTGCTTCAAATTAACAACCTGAGTGTGCTTAGGAAGTTCTGTAGGCTCCCACTTATTATGTCCAATTAATACCGCCTAATGGATAAATGTGCATGCCATTTGTTTTACCACACTTGTTACAGAAAGCGTTTGTCAGTGGACATAATATCCATCTCAGTAATACATTCAGGAAAAAGAGATACAGCCACTTCACATAGAGTCTGTTCGAACATTTCCATTTTTGTCCAAACATTAACCTTTATTCTGTCAACCACTGTATTCTCAAATCCTCCTGATATTACTGTCAACCCTATAAATGCCTCTTTATTCATCAGATTCCTTAGTAATTACTTAAAATTTTTCACTTTGTCGAAGTGAGTCCCTTGACTCACTCCCTTTTCTTTCCCCATCCTCTTGTGGATCATTATAATTTTCTTAGCATCTGAGAGACCCATAGGGGAAGCTGAGATCCATAGGGGAAGCTGATACAGCTTCTCAAATCATTGCTGGATTTCACAACAGCAAGATTTCATGGGGTGACCATGCAACAGGTTCTCATAAAACACAGCATTTACCATGACCCAAGCAAGAGGTATATAATAAGTAGATAAACACCCTGGTGTTTGCAAAACCAATCCAGCATGGTTTGTATATGCAGTACATCTAGCTGTTTCATCTTAAGAGTTTCACTTACATTTAAAAGGAGGAGAAAAGTCATTCCCATTTTCATGTTAAACAAGCTTCACTGTGGCTTTTATTCAGTACACAAGGCTTGCAATCCCGTCAGGAGAAAGCACTTGCATGTTTACATCATGTATTCAATAGTGAGTGCTGCACCAACCCAAACATACTCCCCCATTCTGCAGTATTCAAAACCAAGGAGACTGCTCCTAAATTAATCACTATCACAATTCATTTTTATTCAATGATCTTCAGGAAGCTGATGATATCAATCTAGAAAAGGACACAGCTCTTTTAAACTTTTACAGTATACCCTCAGTAGTTTATCAGATTTGCCTCCACCTGCCACCTAGAACACATAATTGGTAACCAGAGGTCACAGAAGCACTATCTGTTGTTCCAGCACAATTTTCACCCTTGATAGCAGTTCTGATATGCTGAAGAATGAATTCCAGTCCAGGCAGCATTCATGACAAGCTGATTTAAGAGACCTTGGTACTTAAGAGGACATTTGCAGTGGTCTGACAGTACTCTTTGTGGCCTGGTGTGGCAGGGGCTACAGAGTTAGGCTCCTCTACCTTCGGAAAGGGGAGAGACAAATAGGAGAACTGCTTTTTATCATTTCTTTGCCAGCCCAGCCACAACACAATTGAACACCAGGGAGACTTCTAAGATGTTTGTTTCTGGTCTCTGACCTCTGGATAGTACCTCTGGACCTATTGGGGCCTGGCCAACCTTGCTGCCCTGAAGGGAAAGATACATGCCTGGCTAGCTTTTCTACCTGCCAATCGTAGAGCTCCAGAGCCTTGAGTGAACATAGGCAGTAACCAGGGAGTGGTTACAGCAGGCCTTGGGTGAAACCCAGCATTATGCTGACTTCTGATCTTACCCAGCACAGTCATAGTTGTGGTGGCTATAGAGATGCTTTTGTCACTCCACCCCTAGCTTTAGGTGGCTCAGAACAGAGGGAGAGATAGACTCTGCAAGTTAGGGAAAAAGTAAGGGAAGAGAACTAGAGTCTCTGCCTGGTAATTCAGAGTATTCTCCAAAATCTTGTCCAAGACCATCAAGTCAGTAAGTCTGCAAGTATGCAAAAAACACAGTATTACTCAGTTTGGGGTGACTGCTAAAGCAGATACCACTCAGATCACAACTCTCAAGTCCTATCAAATATCTGGAAATCCTTCCTAAGAAGGATGGGTACAAATAAGCCCAGAAATGGAGACTACAGTAAATTCCCAACTCTTCAATGCACAGAAGCCAAATTATAACTACTAGCATAAACACTATCCAGGAAAACATGACCTCACCAAATGAGCTAAATAAGGTACCAAGGACCAACCCTGGAGAAATGGGGATATATGGCCTTTCAAATCAAAAATTAAATATAGCTGTAGTGAGGAACCTCAAAGAAACTAAAAATAACACAGAGAAGGAATTCAAAATTCTATCACATAAATTTAACAAAAGATTGAAATTATTAAAAATAATCAAGCATAAATTTTGGAACAGAAAAGGCAACTGGCATACTAAAGAATGCATTTGAGTCCTTTAATAGCAAAATGTATCAAGCAGAATAAAGAACTGGTGAGCTTAACGACAGGCTATTTGAAAATACACAATCAGAGGAGAATAAAATAATAAAAAGCAATGGAGCACACCTAAAAGATCGAGAAAATAGCCTGAGAAGGGCAAATCTAACAATTATTGGCCTTAAAGAGGAGGTAGAGAATGAAATACGGATAGGAAGCTTATTCAAAGGGATAACAGAGAACTTTGCAAAGCTAGAGAAATATATCAATATCCAAGTACAAGAAGGTTGTAGAACACCAAGCATATTGAACCCAAAGAAGACTAACTCAAGGCATTTACTAATCAAACTCCCAAAGGTTAAGGGTTAAAAAAAAGAAGCAAGAAAAAAGAAACAAATAACATAAAACAGAGCTTCAATACATCTGACAGCAGACTTTTCAGGGGAAACCTTACAGACAAGAAGAGAGTAGCATGACATACTTAAAGGGCTGAAGGAAAAAAAATGTTTACCCTAGAATAGTATATCTGGTGAAAATATCATTCAAACATGAAGGAGAAATACCTTGCCAGACAAACAAATGCTAAGAGAATTCATTAATAGCAGACCTGACCTTACAAGAAATGATAAAGGGAGTACTGCAATCAGAGAGAAAAGGACATCAATGAGCAATAAATTATCATATGAAGGCACAAAACTCACTGGTAATAGTAAGTACTGTTAAATCAAGTTTTGCACAAAGCTACCTCCTTACATATTTTAAGTTTGGCCTAAAGGTTTCTCTGTACATCATGAACAATAATAAGTGCATGTGTAAACTAACTGTAGCCTACACTTTTGTCAATCACTGAGTTTTGGCCAATCAGATGTAGCCAACCGTTTGAACCATGTTCAAATAAGGCAAAGGCTGGGCTGTAACTAATCCGGCTGTTTCTGTACCTTATTTTCATTTTCTGTACATCACTTTCCTTTTTCTGTTCATAAATATTCTTCTACCATGTGGCTGCGCTGGAGTGTTTGAGCCTACTCTGGCTCAGAAAACTGCCTGATTCATGGGTCATTCATTGCACAATTAAATTCCTCTAAATTTAATTTGGTTGAAGTTTCGTTTTTGTCAGGATGGCATCAGAAATAGGATCCTAGGAGCACTGAAGTGCATATGAAAATGAGGGGTCCCAAAATAGCCTGATCTAGGGATGCCTATTGATATGCAAAATCTTCTAAAAAATTTAAATATATTTATTTAAAGACTTTTTGAAAGGCAAATAAAAAGTTTAAATGACCAATTGATCAAAAAAATAAATCTGCACTGCCGGACTTCAAACTATACTACAAGGCTACAGTAATCAAAACAGCATGGTACTGGTACCAAAACAGAGATATAGACCAATGGAACAGAACAGAGGTCTTGGAGGCAACACAACATATCTACAACCATCTGATCTTTGACAAACCAGACAAAAACAAGCAATGGGGAAAGGATTCCCTGTTCAATAAATGGTGTTGGGAAAGCTGGCTAGCCATGTGCAGAAAGCAGAAACTGGACCCCTTCCTGACACCTTACACTAAAATTAACTCCAGATGGATTAAAAACTTAAACATAAGACCTAATACCATAAAAACCCTAGAAGAAAATCTAGGCAAAACCATTCAAGACACAGGTGTCGGCAAGGACTTCATGACCAAAACACCAAAAGCATTGACAACAAAAGCCAAAATAGACAAATGGGACCTAATCAAACTCCACAGCTTCTGCACAGCAAAAGAAACAGTCATTAGAGCGAATCGGCAACCAACAGAATGGGAAAAAATTTTTGCAGTTTACCCGTCTGACAAAGGGTTGATATCCAGAATTTACAAAGAACTAAAGCAGATTTACAAGAAAAAAACTAACAAGCCCATTCAAAAGTGGGCAAAGGATATGAACAGACACTTTACAAAAGAAGACATACGTGAGGCCAACAAATATATGAAAAAATGCTCATCATCACTGGTCATCAGAGAAATGCAAATCAAAACAACATTGAGATACCATCTCACGCCAGTTAGAATGACGATCATTAAAAAATCTGGAGACAACAGATGCTGGAGAGGATGTGGAGAAATAGGAATACTTTTGCATTGTTGGTGGGAGTGTAAATTAGTTCAACCATTGTGGAAGACAGTGTGGCGATTCCTCAAGGACCTAGAAATAGAAATTCCATTTGACCCAGCAATCCCATTACTGGGTATATATCCAAAGGATTATAAATCGTTCTACTATAAGGACACGTGCACACGAATGTTCATTGCAGCAGTTTACAATAGCAAAGACCTGGAACCAACCCAAATGTCCATCGACGATAGACTGGATAGGGAAAATGTGGCACATATACACCATGAAATATTATGCAGCCATCAAAAACGATGAGTTTGTGTCCTTTGTAGGGACATGGATGAACCTGGAAACCATCATTCTCAGCAAACTGACAGAAGAGTAGAAGATCAAACACCGCATGTTCTCACTCATAGGCGGGTGTTGAACAATGAGAACACATGGACACAGGGATGGGAGCACTACACATTGGGGTCAGTTGGGGGGAATAGGGGAGGGAAGGTGGGGGGTGTGGAGCAGGGGAGACATAGCAAGGGTAGAGATGCCAGATGTAGGTGATGGGGAGGAAGGCAGCAAATCACACTGCCACGTGTGTATCTATGCAACAATCTTGCGTGTTCTTCACATGTACCCCAAAACCTAAAATGCAATAAAATAAATAAATGGGAAAAAAATAATAAAAAGTATATGTCATAAAAAATAAATAAATTTGCTAATCTTTTGGCTTAGTTATGACCCCTATCCAAAGGAAATAGACTACAGCACCAATTGGCTAACTTTGGGTAAGTAGTGGGTACATTTCACCTTGGTAAAAGATAAGATTGGTTTAGATTAATTTGTCTTTGCTGTGGGTGACAGGATTAGGCATGTACAGGACCGTGGAACATAAGGAACTTTTCTCCTCACTAAAAGGGAAACTTGAGAGCTGATAGATCTGTTGGAAATGATTCCTTTGTGACCGACAAGTGGCCACCTGAACTTTTGATTCAGTGTTGCTGCACTGTGTGGGTTTTTCTCTGGCCTCCCTCAGTGCCTCAATTTCTCCAGCCCACTATAAGTAATACTTTTCTTCCTTTCCTTTCCTCTCTCTCTATGCAAACAAGTTGTGGGAATGGTAAAAATCACTATCTCATGCAAAGTTTTAATTAATGGGAAAAAGGATTCATGAAGCTAGTTTTCAGTTGTAGCAAATCTGGTGTACTTTGTGCTATGAATTTGTCTTTTCTGTGTCATTCTGTCATGAAGAGGGGTACCTTAGGATAGAACATGGGCTTAAGAACCCATAAACTCGCTGTTCAAAACAGCCCAGCAAGCTGATCAGTAACAAACTTTGCTTCAGGTTCCTGAAACAAATAAACAAACAAAAACTGAATGAAGTCTCTATCTTATCTTGTTCTACGCCTTTGGGAGCTTGACCTTATAACTGTGTGTTAGTACTTTCTCTTGGTCTCTGCCATCCAGGGAACAGCAATTTAGGGGTTCACGCCATAGTTAGCTCTAAAAATTACCTTGAGCCTTTGCAAGCTCAAAATTGGCTGCTCTAGACTCCTTCTGGGAAGGATAACAGAATCCACCCAATACTGCAGCTCAACAACTAGGGCTTTACCATTTTACAACAGTGGCCTGGGTTCAGTCCTGACTTAGGGCATTGAGTACTTTCTGGTTGATATCTGTGTGAGCTTTACCATTCTCTTCCCCTCCATGAACTGTTTTGAATTTTTCTTTCCCTGATCACCTGGGGGCTTACCTTTGGCAAAGTTCAAAAGCCAGAAATAATGGCAGGTTAGCCTGGCTAAAGTAGGGTAATAAGAAATTTAAAATTACTTTTTTCAGGAGAGCATTATGTTTAAAAATCAGGTTAATTAAAAGCAAATATCCAAGATATGCATGCATCAAAAAGGCCTTTATTTTTTTTTTTCTCTTGTGGGATCTTTTTTTTTTCTTTTAGAAAAAGTTTTTTCTTTTCAGCCGACTGAATTGTTTTTCTCCATTTTGTCTTCTTGCCACTCTTGATGCACACATTAGAGGACCTAAAATAACTTCTAACAGCTTGAAACTCCTTGAGAAAGACAAAGGAGGTGCCACAGACTTTGTTTTGAGAAAAACCTTTGTTTTCCTCATAAGACCCCAGGAAGTGGAATTGGATGGATCTGTCTCAAAATCTAAGACTCTGTTCTGCTTTGCATAGTGTTTTTTTTTTAAGATAATTTTTTTTAATGAGCACAAGACACATTATATTCAAATGACTAAAGAGCAAAGCAAAGGAAACAATCTTGAAGGCATTCAGAGAACATGAGACACTACATACAAAGAAGAAATAAAAAATATACAGCAGATTTATTTTCAGAATCTATGCAAACTGAATGATCATACAGTGACACTTTTGAAGTCCTACAAACAAAAGCCATCAAGCCACAATGATATAGTGAAAATATCTTTTAAAATTAAAGATAAAATGATATATTTTCAATAAAATAGAAACAAATTGGAGATAATTTATTAATAACAGATGAACATTGCCAGAAATATTTTCAAAAGTATTTCAGACAGAAGGAATCATTTTTTTGATAAAACTTGAATTAGTACAAAAAATGAAGATGTCTTGAAATGGCTAAATTAAAAGCTTGAGGGATTATCTTTAATCACTTTAAAAGATTATTTTATTGTTTAAAGCAGGGATTACAAACTTTTTCTGTTTGTTTTGAGTTTGGGGAATATCAGGAATTACTTCACATTATGAGAGAGCTCTGGTGTGTAATAACTAAGTAGGAAATATACATTTAAGATGGTTAATAACAGTTATGGGAGACACTCTGCTCTTTGTACATTTGAATTAAAGAAGCATGCTGTTGGCCAGGTGGAAGGTATGACAATGTCCCCACCCGCCACTGAGAGATAAGACTCCCTTGAGGGATGGGCTAATTACAAAATGGACTCATTTGCTTTGGGTTACTTTGCAATGAAATGCACAGTAAAATCATTGCACTGTCTTGTTCCATAGCATTTCACTTTTGGAGATTCAGGGTCCAGTATTAAACTGGGACCCTGAATTTTTGGGGCTTTGCTTGCCTTCCAGCTGTACCTGCTTATTAGGCCCTAGAAACGAGTGTTTTCCTAGCTCTATTCCTCAGAGAACTCCATCCTGAAGCCAGTAATACAATTAAGAAACTAAAAAAATGGCCAATGAAAAGTCTTACAGTTCCCGGTTCTTCTTTTGTCTGTCTGCATGTGTGTTTATATGTGGTATGTGTATCATGTTTATATATGAAAGAGTTTTAATTGCCTTAAAGAAAAATAAGGACTTAAATCAAATATCTCATCAGAAAAATAAAAACTAATGCCTTTTAGCTCATGTGACTTTAGTAAGCTTTTGGAAATAAAGAATTTTAAAGACTATTGGTAAAATAAAGATATTTGGTCTAAATTAGGTAGGTCAGATATTAGGTTGCTAAATGCTTTGAGGTCATAAACTGCTTCTTTGACTTTTGAAAGTGGTTCAACTCATTTATTTTTAAGCCATTAGAGTCTATGTAAGGCCTGGAGACATGTGGAGTTAGCCTTGCCCCCTTACTATGCTGGAAAGAGTCAGAACTTATCTACACTTCAGTCTGGTATCCTAGGCTTCACATCTAGTACATAAATAAAATAACTTACCAGGTTTTTCACCAAAAATAAAAATCTCTGAGAGTTAACATTGTAACATGAAACAAACTACTGAAAAATATCAGTTTTACAAGCAAGGTATGCAAAGAAAGTGAAATGTGCTTTTGGAAAATGATTATAAGAAGGTATGGGAATGTAAATATTTATCTACTTTGGAGGTTTAAAGGACTGTGTAAAATTAGATAGAAAAAAGCTGAAAGTTTCAGCAAGTTGTGGAAGATTTGTGCAACATTAATATTGTCAAAAATTATATGTACGCACATATTGGCTAAACTTAAAAAAGTATTATTCAGTTTTTTTCTACTGCTTTCCAGTGGGTTTCAAGACCAGTTAAGTATATTTATGATAGTGATGGTGACATATATGACTAATATCTGACTAATTTTATATTTACAATAGTGATGGTGACATATATGACTAATTTTGGTCAATATCTCAAAATTGAGAAGACCAACAGCAGGGAAATGTTAAATCAGGATTAGACTAAAGCTGCCTCCTTACATATTTTAAGTTCAGCCTAAAGGTTTATCTGTACATTGTGAACTATAACAAATGGAGGTGTAAACAGACCATAGCCTACACTTGTGTCAATCACTATGTTTTGGCTGATCAAATGTAGCCAACTCTTTGAGCTGTGTTCAAATAAGGCAAATACTGAGCTGTAACCAATTCAGCTGTTTCTGTACCTCACCTCCATTTTCTGTACCTCACTTTCCTTTTCCTGTTCATAAATCTTTTATCACCTGGCTGCACTGGAATCTACGAGCCTTTTGCGAATTATTCATTGTTTAATTAATTTCCTTTAAATTTAATTTGGCTGAAGTTTTTCTTTTGTCAGTACACAGAAAAACACAGAATACTATATCACTGTAACTATTGTGTGTAAACTACTCTTAAGTAAAAATACTAAATGAAGAGTCAGTCAAAAATAATAACTACAACAATCTTTTAAGACATAGTACAATAAGATATAAATAGAAATAACAAAAAGTTCAGAAGTTTAGGAACAAAGGTAAGGTTTAGAATTTTCATTAGTTATTTTTTGCTTGCTTGTTTGTTTATAAAAATCGTGTTAAGTTGGTTATCAGGTTAAAATTATGAATTACAAGATAGTATTTGCAAGCTTCATGGTAAACTTAAAACAACATACAATGAATAAACAAAAAATGAGAAGCAAGAAACTAAGTCATATCACCAGAGAAAATAACCTTCACTAGGGGAAGACAGGAAAAAAGAAAGAAGAAAGAAACGACCTTTAAAAAATAACAAAATGGTAGGAGTAAGTCCTTACTTATCAATAATAACATTGAATGTAAACTGACTAAACTCTCCAGTCAAAAGACATAAACTAACTGAATGGTTAAAAGAAATAAGACCTATCAATCTGTTGCCTACAAGAAACACACTTCACCTATAAAGACACATATAGATAGAAAAAAAAAGGGATGATAAAAGATATTCTATGCCAATGGGAACCAAAAAAAATCAGGATTCACTACGCTTAGACAAAATGGATTTTAAGACAAAAAGTATAAGAAGAGACAAAAAGGTCATTATATAATAATAAAGGTGTCAATTTAGCAAGAGGATAGAAACATTTAAAATATATATGCACTGAACACAGGAGTATCCAGATATATAAGAAAATATTATTAGAGAAAAAGAGAGAGATAGGCCCCAATACAAGAATAGCTGGATATTCCAACACCACACTTTCAGCATTAGATAAACCTTCCAGACAGAAAATTAACAACAACAACAAAAAAAACAGACTTAATCTGCACTATAAACTAAATGAATCTAATAGATATGTACAAAATACTTCATCCAATAGCTCAGAATACATATCTTTCTCCTCAGCACATGGATCATCTTCTAAGGGGGAGCATATGTTAGGTCTCAAAAGAAGTCTTAAAACATTCAAAACATTGAAATAATATCAAGCATCTTCTCTGAATACAATGGAAAAATACTAGAAGTCAATAACAATAGGAATTTTAGAAACTACACAAACACATGAAAATTAAACAATATGCTCCTTAATGGACAGTGGGTCAATGAAGAAATTTTAGGAAATTAAAAAATTTATTGAGACAATTGATAACAAATATGCAATGATATGGTTTGGCTCTGTGTCCTCACCCAAATTATGGGAGCTCATCTTGTAGCTCCCATAATTCCCACGTGTTGTGGGAGGGACCCAGTGGGAGATAACTGAATTATGGTGGCAGGTCTTTCCTGTGCTGTTCTCGTGATAGTGAATGGGTCTTACAAGATCGGATGGTTTTAAAAAACAGAGTTGCCCTGCACAAACTCTCTTTTCCTGCAACCATCCACGTAAGATGTAACTTCCTCCTCCTTGCCTTCCACCATAATTATGATGCCTCCTCAGTCATGTGGAACTGCAAGTCCAATTAAAACTCTTTCTTTTGTAAATTGCCCTGTCTTGGGTATGCCTTTATCAGCAGTGTGAAAACTGACTAATACACATAACATACCAAAACCTATGGGATACAGCAAAAGCAGTCCCCAGAGGGAGGTTTATAGCAATAAGCACTTACATAAAAAAAAAAAAAAAAAAAGAAAAAAAAAAACCTTCAAATAAACAATCTATCAATGTATCTTAAAGAGCTAGAAAATGAAGACTGAACCAATTTCATTTATTTCTGCTGGGATGTTTATTATTTCTTTTTTTCTATTAAAGAAATAAATGAAATTGAAATAAAATAATACAAAAGATCAATGAAACAAAAGTTGTTTTTTTGCAAAGTTAAATGATATGGATAAACCTTTAACTAGAATAGCTAAGTAAAGAAAGAGAAGATACAAACAAATAAAATCAGAGATGAAAAAGGAGTGATTACAACTGATACTGCAGAAATTCAAAGGACCATGAGTGGTTACTCTGAGCAACTGTATGCCCATAAATTGGAAAATCTAGAAGATATTGAAAAATTCCTAGATACAAACAAACTGCCAAGATTGAACCAGGAAGAAATCTAAAACCCCAACAGACCAATAACAAGAAACGAAATTAAAGCCGTAATAAAAAGACTACCAGTAAAGAAAAGCCAAAGACCTGATGGCTTACTTCCTGAATTCTACCAAACATTTAAAGAAAAACCAATACAAATCCTACTAAAACTATTCCAAAAAGTAGCGGAAGAGGGAATACTTTCAATTTAATTCTTTTTTTTTTTTTTTTTTGAGAGGGAGTTTCACTCTTGTTACCCAGGCTGCAGTGCAATGGCACGATCTCGGCTCACCACAACCTCTGCCTCCTGGGTTCAGGCAATTCTCCTGCCTCAACCTCCTGAGTAGCTGGGATTACAGGCACGTGCCACCATGCCCAGCTAATTTTTTGTAGTTTTAGTAGGGACGGGGTTTCACCATGTTGACCAGGGTGGTCTCAATCTCTTGACCTCGTATCCACCCGCCTCAGCCTCCCAAAGTGCTGGGATTACAGGCTTGAGCCACCGTGCCCTGCTCAATTTAATTCTACAAGGTCAGTATTACTCTGATTCCAAAACCAGACAAGGACACATCAAAAAAAGAAAACTACAGGCCAATATCTCTGGTGAATAATGATGCAAAGATTCTCAACAAAATTCTAGCAAATCAAATTCAACAATACATTAGAAAGATCGTTCATCATGACCAAGTGGGATTTATCCCCAGGATGCAAGGATTGTTCAACATATGTAAATCAATCAGTGTGAAACACCACATTTACAGGATGAAGGATAAAAACCATATGATCGTTTCAATTGATGCTGGAAGAGCATTGGATAAAATTCAACATCTATTCATAATAAAACCCTCAAAAACCTGGGAATAGAAAAAATGTACCTTACCGTAGTAATAGCCATATATGACACACCCACACCTAATATCATACTGAGCAGGGAAAAACTGAAAGTCTTTCCTCTAAGATCTGGAACACGACAAGGATGCCCTCTGTCACCACTGTTATTCAACATATTACTGGAAGTCCTAGCTGGAGCACTCAGACAAGAGAAAGATATAAAAGTCATCTAAATTGGAAAGGAAGTAAAATTATCCTTGTTTGCAGATGATATAGTTTTATAATTTGAAACACCTAAAGATGCCACAAGAAAACTATTAGAATTGTTAAGCAAATTCAGTTAAGTTGCAGGATACTAAACTAACATACAAAATTCAGTATCATTTCTATATTCCAACAGTGAACAATGTGAAAAAGAAACTTAATAAGCAATCCCATTTACAATAGACACACATAAAATTAAATAACTAATAATTAACCAAAAAGTGAAAAAGCTCTACAGTGACAACTCTAAAACAGTGATGAAAGAAATTGAAGGACACACACACACACACACACACAAAAAAAAAAAAAAAAAAAAAGGACAAAAATTCCATGTTCGTGGATTGGAAGAATCAATATCATTAAAATGTTCATACTATCTAAAAAAATGTACAGATTCAATGCAATCCCTGTAATAATACCAATGATATTCTTCACAGAAATAGAAAAAAACAATTATAAAATTTATATGGGCCACAAAAGAAGCAGAATGGCCAAAGTTATCCTAAGCAAAAAGAACAAAACTGGAAGAATCCCTTTACCCGACTTCAAATTATACTACAGAGCTATAGTAACCAAAACAGCATGATACTAGCATAAAGACAGACACATAGGGCAATATAACAGACTAGAGAACCAAGAAATAAATCCACACACCTACAGTGAACTCATTTTTTATGAAAGTGCCAAGAATGTACACTGGGAAAAAGACAGGCTCTTCAATAGATGGTGCTGAGAAAACTGGATAGCCATATGCAAAAGAATGAAACTAGATCCCTATCTCTCACCATATATAAAAATCAAATAAAATCAATTAAAGACTTAAATCTCAGACCTTAAGCTATGAAACTACTACAAGAAAGCACTGGGGTAACTGTCCAGAACACTGCTCTGGGCAAACATTTCTTGAGTAATACCCCACAAGCACAGGCAACCAAAGCAAAAAGGGACAAATACAATCACATCGAGTTAAAAAGCGTCTGCACAGCAAAGGAAACAATCAACAAAGTTAGGAGACAATCCACATAATGGGAGGAAATACTTGCAAACTACCCATTTGACAAAGGATTAATAACCAGAGTATATAAGGAGATCCAACACCTCTTTAGGAATAAAACTAATAATACAATTTAAAAATGAGCAGAACATCTGAATAGACATTTCTTAAAAGAAGACATACAGATGAGAAATAGGCATATGAAAAGGTGCTCAACATCATGAATGATTAGTAAAATGCAAATCCAAACTACAGTAAAATATCATCTCACCTCAGTTAAAATTGCTTATGTCCAAAAAAAAAAAAAAAAAGACAATAACAAATGCTGGCAAGCATGTAGAGGAAAGGGAACACTTGTACGCTGTTGGTGGGAATGTAAACTAGTGCAAGCACTATGGAGAACAGTTTAGAGGTTTCTCAAAAAACTAAAAATAGAGCTACCATATGATCCAGCAATCCCACTGCTAGGTATATACCCAAAAGAAAGGATACCAGTATACCGAAGAGGTATCTGTACTCCTATGCTTGTTGCAGCATTGTTCACAATAGCCAAGATTTGGAAGCAAC
Organism: Sapajus apella; assembly: GCF_009761245.1. Lineage (NCBI taxonomy): Eukaryota > Metazoa > Chordata > Mammalia > Primates > Cebidae > Sapajus > Sapajus apella. Next base: position 8,943,588 of record NW_022437013.1, read on the forward strand.
CTAAGTGTCCACCAATAAATGAATGAATAAGGAAAATGTGGTACCTACAGACAATGGAGTTTATGTTATTAAGGTAATGAGATCCGGTCATTTGCAACAACATGAATGAAACTGGAGATCATTATGCTAAGTGAAATAAGCCAGACACAGAAAGACAAATATTGCATGTTTTCACTTATTTGTAGGATCTAAAAATTCAAACAATTGAACTCATGGAGATAGCGAGTAGGAGGATAGTTACCAGAAGTTAGGAAAGGTAGTGCAGGGTTTGGAAGAGATGGGGACGGTTAATGGATTAAAAAAAAAAAAAATAGAATGAGTAAGGCCTACTATTTGATAGCACAACAGGATGACTATAGTCAATAATAATTTAATTGTATATTTGAAAATAGTTTAAAGGATATAATTGGATTGTTTGTAACTTGAAGGATAAATGCATGAGGGAATGTGTATCCCATTCTCCATGGTGAGATTATTTCACACTGTACACTTGTATCAAAACATCTCATGTACCCCATAAATATAAACACCTACTATGTACTGACAACAATAAAAAATAAAAATAATAATGATTCATGTTCATTCATTGCTCTTAGGTTGAAATAAAATGACTAATCAAAAAGTAGTTATTAGTTATTCAACTGATAGCCATGATCTATAGAATTATTAATTTGGAGGCTATATTCTGATAATGCTTTATCCAGGTGGGTAATTAACATATACGTTAAGGAAAAGAAATCCTAGAATTTCTTTTCTAGTCCTTTCTAAATAAGTGCACTTTCCTTAAAATGACCCCTATGAACACTAACACCCATAGACATTCACCCCAAATCCAACCCCAAACTTCCAAGCTATTGTTACTTTAGGCCTTCTGGTACTATGTAGCCCATCGAAATGTAAAGGCACCTGAATGGAATAATTAGTAAGGAAATATCAACAAAAGAGTCAAACTCTGTAAAATATTTGAAGAGATGTATTCTGCGCCAAATATGAGTGACCAGTGGCCCAAGGTACAGTCTCAAGCGGTCCTGAGAATATGTGCCTAGGGTGACCGGGCTACAGTTTGGATTTATACAATTTAGGAGGACATAAGACACCAATCTATACATGTAAAATGTGCATTGGTTCAGTCTGGAAAGGTGGGACAATGTGAAGTAGGGACTTCCGGGTCATAGGAGGATTCAAAAACTTTCTAATTGGTAATTGGTTGAAACAGTTAAGTCATTGTCCAAAGACCTAGAATTGGTAGAACGGAAAGTCTGGGCCAAGATAAGGAGTTGTGGAAACTAAAGTTTCCATTATGTCCATAGAATCAATAGAATGGAATGACTGGTTTAAGATAAAAGGTTGCAGAGATCAGAGTTCCTATCATGCGGATAAAGCCTCTGGGTAGCAAGCCTCAGAGAGAATGGATTGTAAATGTTTCTCGTCAGACTTTTTTTTTTTTTTTTTTTTTTTTTTTTAAGTGCTAGACTCTTAGTTGAGTCTCTCCTGGATCAGGGAAAATGCCTGGAAAGGGAAGGGGATTCTCTACACAATGTTGACTTTCCCTTTGCTAGGTTATTTCAAGATGTGGCAAAGAAACATATCTGGGGTTATCTTTATCTGTCATGTGATGTTATGCTAGAGTCAGGCTAGAAACTAATCCATGATATACAGGGTTGAATAAAACTCCTATTTTGAGATTTTATGGCTTGTAGGACACGGCTCCCTGGGCCCCTTACATAGGAATTTGAGCAAGAGAAGAAAAAGGTCAGGGTTTATCCCTCAGAAACTTCTTTAATGTGCTAAATAGGCAGTTCAAACTGGTTTCATGTAATTGAAGCATGGCAGAATGTGCCACCCCAAAATATGTCATTTTGACATAAAGATTATTTTAAGCCTTAAGGCACTTGAGTAACAACAGATGCAAGAAGGACATTCTTATTTTCCCCTTTCTTCCTGAAAACAGGATAAAAACTGCCATGTGAAAGACGGCCAGAGGTCAGAACAGTTTGCAAGCACGGCATGTTCTCATTTATAAGTGGGAGTTGAACAATGAGAACACATGAACACAGGGAGGGGAACAACACTCGCTGGGGCCTGTCAGGGGAGGCCGGTGGGGGAAGGGCACTAGGGAAAAGAGCTAATGCATGTGGGGCTTAATACCTAGGTGATGGGTTGTTAGGTGCAGCAAACCACCATGGCACATATTTACCTATGTAATAAACAAGCACATTGTGCATATGTACCCTGGAAATTAAAAAACAAAAACAAAAACAACAAAATAATGTTGAAAAGAAGAAAAACAAAGAAACAGTTTGCAAGGTTATTTACCGGATCTCCTTGTACCAGTTAAAAGGAACATTCTCCTACAGGGAGTCACAGCTGAGAGAATTCTGTACAAACAGTCCTTGTTATGTATTTCTTATCTTCCTTTAGCCTTCCTAGATAATTTAGTTACTTTTCCAGAATTGTCTCCTTTGGCTCAACCTAATATTAAAACACTTAGATTTTTCCACTTCTTTGGGTCTTCATTTCCTTATGCGGGCTCCTATGTCACATAAAATGTATACATGTTTTTAATGCTTTTATCCTGTTTTATCTGTTTTATATCAATTTAATTATCAGACCAACCAGAAAAACTAAAAGAAATATAAACCAAAAATAAAATTCTAAGCCCCCCCACAACGGACTGATGGACACCCCCCCAACAGGCCCTCAGTCAAGAGTATTCCAAAGGAATCTGAAAAACTAATTCAGTCTGTAATCTGGGAGGGGGAGGTTGGACATGCATCGTTATACCCTCCTGCTTTTGGAATTCAGGCAAAACTGACCAGCATTAACAAAAAAACAGAAATTTTCTTTTGTTGTTGAAAATGGCAGAATTTTCTTCTTTAGTAAAGCTAAAATTACATATACATATATATATATATTTATCACAGTTTCTTCATATATTCATTTATATTTGCTAAGTAGTAACCCCACTGATTTGTCAAATTATCTTTTCTTTTTTAAATTTAATTTAATGATAAGTTGCAGGATACATGTGCAGGACATGCAGGTTGGTTACATGGGTATGCATGTGCCATGGTGGTTTGCTGCACCTACCAGTCCATCACCTAAGTATTAACCTCCACAAGCATTAGCTATTTATCCTAATGCTCTCCCTCCCCCCACTACAAAGACACTCCCACGTTTGTGTTGTTCCCCTCCCTGTGTTCACATATTCTCAACTTTAAGCTTCCAATTATAAGTGAGAACATGCGGTGTTCGATTTTCAAAATAGAGATCCTAAGACTGACAAAACAGATTCTTTGTAACAATAAGATACCAACATGTCAGATAGCAGTCCCTGAAAGAAATTGAAGTATTTTACCCCAAAATATATTTCTTTGATATATTTTGAAATGGCCCTGTAAAGTTATCCTTTGCAGAAAAAAATCGACATTCTGTAGAGAATCCCCTTCCCTTTCCATATCTATTCCTTGATCCAGGGGAGAATTACCAATGAGTCTGGCACTGTTTTGTTTTTTTTTTTTTTTTAACTCTGATAAGAAACATTTATAATCCATTTTCTCTGAAGACTGCTACCTGGAGGCTTCACATGCATGGTAAAAAAACTTGGTCTCCATGACCCCGTGTCTTAACCCAGGTCTTTGAATAACAACTTAACTCTTTTATCCAATCACCAATCAGAAAATCTTTTAATTCACCTGTAATCTGGAGGCCTCCCCTGCTTCAAGTTGTTCTGTCTTTCTGGACCAAACCAATGTACACTTTACATGTATTGATTGATGTGCTATGTCTCCCTAAAAGGCATAAAACCCAGCTCTAGCCTGACCATATTGGGCACATGTTCTTAGGACTTCCAGAAACTGTGTCTCAGACCATGATCACCCATATTTGACTCAGAATAGATCTCTTCAAATATTTTACAGAATTTGACTGTTTATCCAGAGAAGGCAGAAATAAAATTTTACCTCCTCTGCATGATACAAATATTTTGACTATTTTGGCACCTTAGTGACACTAAAATTTTAGAATTGACTGTGTAAGTAAAAGGAACTTTTGTTAATTATTTTGATATTTATTATACAAAACAATTTACAGAGAATTTAGGTCTTCACTAAAATTCCATTCCCCCCCCCCAATAAGCAATACCCATTTGTCAGGGCAATTTGTAATAAATAATGTTAAATGAAAATAGTATAATAATTTATAAAATCATAAAATTGATTTAGACCTCCTTAGATCTTCTAAATTTTGTTTTATGTCCACCAATGAAATCAAACTGCAATTAACAAAGGATAACTAGGCTCTTCCTGCACAGGTGTTAGGCTATTTTTGGACATAGAAACAAGGGAATTGAATGAGTAACTGGTGACTCAGTTACTTACAGCTCTCCTCTTTAGTAGCTGGCAGTTTCTCTCAAGTTACAGGAGGATCATACCCAGCTTCTCTAAGAAAATAACTCAAGGCCTCAACCACACACAAACAGAAACACACTAAAAAACACAGTCATAGTGATGCTCAACCACCAACAGGCATGTTATATATGCATATACGCCATTTGTTTTGCCTGTAAATATCCTTGCAAGCTGTTTCTATGTCTGGCCATTAGAGACCATATACCAGTAGTCATAGAAACCAGAATATCACCATAACATTCAAGTTTATATTAGTTTTCCAGAGAAACTGGGAAGTGTAATTCATCTTCTCAATCAATGCAATTAATGAATAAATTAATACAATATTAGAATACATTATACTATCAATTTCCCCAAAATTACCATTGGCATGAAATAAGAGGATTTTAAAGCAATGGTTAAAGTGAAAGAAAAAAATAGTTAATTTTTATGTGTTTTCTTTCAGATACAGCAAATCTGGTCTCAGTCTCTGTCCAGGACCACTTTAAAACTTTAAATAACAGATACTTGTAATGAAACTGTCTCAAAATCCATACAGTTTCAAACGTGGCCCAAACACTCAATAGTTACTGATGATGTGGTTCATAAGATTCACATGTGCTGTCTATTACACCTTAAATTTGACCTCGGAGTCAGAGCTTTGCATCACAGCTCAGTGGTTCACATATGACTCACAATACTAAAATTAAATGAATGAATAAGGTAGAATAAAAAAGGTTAGAAACTGGATATTGAGATGCCTCTAATGAGGAAGCAAAATCTAAGTAATATGTAAGAATGAGATTTTCTCTCCACCAAGGTCTTCATTGATGATAGAGATACCTGAAACCTGACTATAGTAGTCCCCAGGAATATAATGAGGCCATGTCCAAGGACTTTTGGCGATTTTGGATCAACATGGGAAGGAGAAAATTCAGTAAATATCAACCCTCCAGATATGACATTAGGGAAACCAGCCACTGAGGAGCTGAGGTAAGGACACTGGAAACATTTTTGGACAAACAAATATTTATGAAGATGGTAGTATGAAGGAAATAATTTCAGAAAAGATACACTGACATTCAGTCCCAGGACAAAATGGTATAGACTGACTTTACTTTTACCTTCCCTCTAACTACCATGTAAACAACTCAGTACAGAATCACAAAAGGACTCTGAAGGTGTAAGGAAGAAGTTACAGGCCAAGGAACTCAAGACTTGAGGAAAGACACCATGGAGTCCCTTGACTTTCTTTTTATCTCTCATATATTCCTGCCTGGGCCCAAGAGAGTCCTATAACCAGGAAGCCACAGGCATGGAAGAAAACAAAATGAACCAAAAAAAAGCCTACTTTTTTTTTCTGGCCAAAGGCATTGAAAAAAGGCAGCCCAACAAAGACATAGTAGGGAGATTCATACTGCCCAACACCTAAAGCTGTGGTGGTTCTGTGTATCACAGTAGTATTGTCAGGAGGGCTCAGTCAGGGATGTATCCCACACTCCATGCATGGAGCAGTGGTGAGTCAGTCCACAACAGCATTAGCAATCAAGGCCCAGAGTTTCATGAATTACAACCAAATGACGTTGGGTCCATAGGTAGCACTTGCAGAGATCAAGTTGGGGACTAGCACAGCCAGAATGAAGTCAATCAGAAAAGCATCAGCCCAGGCTCTGGATACCAAATTTCCATTTGAACTAAAGTTCACAAAAGTTGACCAGTATATATCAGCTAGACCTAAGTATGGTGACTGCCTATTGAAATGTAATATTTACATACAATCAAGAATCTCCCAACATAAGTCAAAATGTCCAGGTTTGGATCAAAAATCAGTCATCATACCAAGAACTATGGAAAACAACTTGAATGACATTACACTAAGTGAAATAAACCAGACACCAAGGAAAATACTGTATCATCTCACTTGTGTGTGAATCTATAAAAGTTAAACTCATAGAAGCAGAAAATAGAATAGTAGTTACCAGGAGCTGGGGGGAAGTAAGAGATGTAGGGAGATATTGGTCAAAGGGTATAACACTTTAAGTTACAGGATGAACAGTTTCTGGGGACCTAATGTACAGCATGAATGGTGATGGATGTGTTGATTAATTTGATTGTGATAATCATTATGTGAAGCATACATATATCAGATCATGTTGTATACCTTAAATATATACAATCTTTACTTGCTAATTAAATACTTTAAAATAATAAAGTACTCCATAGTGCTTTGGTATAAGGAAACATAGGAAAGAAGATAAATTATGAGACTGCCACTTTAGGGATTATGCTGTTCCTTAGACATGGTGAAATCTATAGACTAACATGGATAATACATTTATAGGTAGGTGTTTTACATAACACTATTTTAAGATTATTTTTTAAAATAATAAAATTCAGATACATTTGATAATGATCACACAAAATTATTAAAATAGGTAGGTACACACACAGTTTCTGTAATACACAGTTATTCAGGCTAGAGAGACTGAGCTACAGTAACACACAGCTCTGCTTTCTATCAACAAGCATAGAAGGCACTCCTCTGTGGTTGGTTGAGGGACTCAAAAGCAAGAGGAACCCATCTCAAACTCCCTGAGATCCACAGCATATGTTCAGACAAGTCCAGAAATATTCCTGTATATAAAATGAGTGAATGTTTTTAACATACTTTTAATGAGGAGAAAATGGAGAAACCTAGCCACACATTCCAATCTTTACAGAAGACAACTATTGATAGTATTAAGAAATTTAGTAAATAAAATTATAGGATTTCTAGTTAAATTTGAATTTCAAATATACAACAAAATTACATAGCACATGCTTGAACTAAAAAAAGTTATGTATCTGAAATTCAAATTTAACTGAGTGTTATATGTTTTACCTGGCAATCCTCATATGGGGGTCATTTGCAACTGTGCTTTCTAATCAGGGATATCGAGAAAAACATATATTGGCTTGAATCCCAGCTCTTCCAGTCACTGTTACTTTCACTATAACTTTTCTGTTCCCTAGTCTCATAACTGCAGGACTAGCCCAAACTGACTCTACTCTGATGATAACAGAATATTGAGTTACCTTGTAGATATAACAAAGCCAAAACAGCAAGTCATATATTCTGGGTATGTGCAATGAAAAATCTTTGACCTCTAACAACTCCCAGAATCAACATTTTCTGCCCCCAGAACCAAGACTGGGATGTGACTAGAACCTGAATGCTAGAACCCTTTCAGAAGTGAAGGGTCCATTAGAGAGAAAAATTCGGTACTGAAATCTACTCCATCATACCTTACCATAAATGGTCAAATGTGAAGCCCTCCAATTGGAGCCTGCCAAGCCAACATTTCTAATACATTCTCTTGCCCTCTAACCGCTTAAAATTTGCCCCAAACTCCAAATTGGGGATACAGATGTAAGCTGTGCCTCCTGTCTCCTTGCTGGTTGATTTCTCAATAAAGCCTCTTTTTTTCTTCAAGACCTGGTGCCATAGTATTAGCTTCTGTATGTGTCAGGAAGTGAACCCATTGCTCAGAAATAGTCTCTTCTTGATTTCATTTACAGGGAGTATTTTTTGACTCCACAGAGAAACCTCTCAGTTCAGCATTCCCTTTAACAGTTCTCTTCGTAAAACTCACAATCAGCCTGTGGTTCAACAGACCAATTTTCTTTTAATTATTCTTTTTCACTTCTTCCTTTCCCTGTAACCTGAAAGCATGGAGATCTCATAATGCACCTGTAACTGTAAATGACTCAGGCATGAGGCTCAAAGCTTAGAAACCAATGGTATTTCCTCTTCCTAGAGGGCCGTCCTTATAATGAGAAATTTCTAGGTATGTGAACTGAGTGTGTGGTTCTTTCATCATCTGTCGATATCTCTCTGTTGTGCTCAAAAATAGCATTGACCATTGTCACAAGATTATCCATTGAATTGCTTTTATAACAAAACAATGAAAACAACTCAAACCCAAGTGCCATTAGAGGGGATAGAATAAGTAATCTAAGGTCTAGGCCAAAATAGATTATGCTGTCAACCAAATAACAAGATGGATCTAAATATTTTAACATGAAAAATCAGATTAGCCAACAAGGAAGAAAATGATATCATTAATGTAAAAATCTCATATGGATGGAAAACAATATTCTATATTCTTCTCTTACAGCATGAAAAAAATACATATCCATAGAAAAAGGTTTGGTGTGTGTGTGTGTGTGTGTGTGTGTGTGTGTGTGTGTGTGTGTGTTTGTTTTTGAGATGGAGTCTCGCTCTGTCTCACCCAGGCTGGAGTGCAGTGGTGTGATCTTGGCTCACTGAAGCCTCCACCTCCCAGTTTCAAGCGATTCTCCTGTCTCAGCTTCCCAAGCAGCTGGGACTACAGGTGTGTGCCACCACGCCCAGTTAATCTTTTTGTATGTTTAATAGAGATGGGGTTTCACCATGTTGGCCAGGCTTGTCTCAAACTCCTAATTTCAGGTTATCCACCTGCCTTAGCCTCCCAAAGTGCTGGAATGACAGGCATGAGCCACCACATACAGCCTGAAAAAAGTCTTGAATGGTATATAATAAACTGATAAAGTGAATTTGATCTGAAAGAAGTGATGGAAGAGAAGAATAGGCAGGTGATGGAAGTCTATTATTACAATAATATTTTAAGATACAAGTAGAATAGTGCATTTCTATTTACTTATGCACTTAAATAATGCCTTCTGAAAATGTAAAAATATATTTTCAGAAGATATTTTAACAATAAAACAATGGGCCACTATTAATACAATATTTAAAAAATTGAAAGGCAATATCCTTGAAAAGTACAGAAATATAATTTATATTGATTAAAGAAGCAATTCACCCAAATTGTAGATAGCTAGGAACATAGGTTAAATTAAAACATTTTTTAAAAAGTAATAGAATTACATGGAGATAGTTGCATACCCAATAGTAAATAATATTTATTGAAATGTGAAATATAGAAATACAGAATTTAAAAATAACAGATAGGCAGAGTGAAAAGGAAAAAAAAGTAAATGGATGATAGATAAAAAGAACTGGTTGGTCATAGTGGCTCATGCCCGTAATCCCAACACTATGGGAGGCCCAGGCTTGTGGATCACTTGAGCCCAGGAGTTCAAAACAGGCCTAGGCAACATAGTGAAACCTTGTCCCTAAAAAAAAATAAAATAAAATACAAAAAATTAGTTAGGTGTGGTGGCACGTGCCTGCAGTCCCAGCTACTCAAGAGGCTGATGTGGGAGGGTCGCTTGAGGCCAGGAGGTGGAGGTTGCAGTGAGCTGAGATCATGCCACTGAACTCCAGCCTGAGCGACTGGGTGACAGAGCAAGATCCTGTCTCAATAAATAAATAAATAAATATTTTTACTGATGAAGGCCGAGAAGCAAACATTGTATGTTCTCACTTATAAGTGGGAGCTAAACTATGTGGATGCAAAGCTGTAAGAAAGATATAATGGACTCTGGGGAATAGGGGAAAGGATGGGAGGAGAGTGAGGAGTAAAAGACTTATACACTGGGTACAGTGTACACTGCTTGGGTGATGAGTTCACCAAAATCTCAGAAATCACCACTAAAGAACTTATCCATGTAACCAGACATCACCTGTTTCCCCAAAACTATCAAAGTAATAAATAAATAAATAAATAAGCCAAAAAAAGAAAATGCAAAGAATAATATAAATTTATAGGAAATACTGCAAAGGAGAGTTGAAAGGGATTGTAGAGGAAGTAATATTTGAAAACAAAATCGCTCAAAATTTCTACAAAAATAAATCATGAGAAAAGCCATGCAGCAGATTCAAGAAGTGACTCTGAAATCCACATGCCCAGAAGAAAACTGAAAACAGCATAGGGGAAAAGATAAGAGTATAATATTAGGCAAGGTCCTTTCAGAAACACATATATATCAATCAAGATGCTGTCAGGGAAACGGAGACAACACAGATGAATAAGACTGAGGATTTAATAGAGGGAATTGTTTAAACAGATTTGGCATGTCTAAATAGACATAAAGGAAGGCTAACGTTGTGCAAGATGGAACTTCCACCCCTAGAGCGGGGCAAACCAAGGGAAGATCTAGGTGTTCTGATAACCCATAATAGGGGAGGATGAACCCTCAGAGCTAGGACTCAGACCTCTGAGGAAAGCAAACTCCCCAACTAGTGGTGGTTTCTAAAGCGACTCAAGCAGGAAAACCACCAACTAGGGAATTCTATCTCTGAGGAGGGAGTGCTGCCTGGCTTGTGCTAAGCCTCAGAATCTCAGAGGAGGACCTTGCCCTGCATACCAGTTTGGACCCAGACTTCTGAGCAAAGAGACATCACAGCAGACTGCTGCTGTGGAACTTTATGAGCAGGCATAATTGATTGCCTTGATGTTTGAGGATAAACAGTAAAATTGATATTCCTGAAGGTACTCTATTGGGACAACACTAAGCAGCATGGAAAGCAGAGCAGGGTGTACTCTCCCTCCTCCCCTTACTCTCCCTTTTCTTCCTTTTTTCCCTTCCTTATTTCTTCTTCCTCTCTCTCCCCCTTCCACTCTCTTCCTCTCTGTCTTATTCCGTCTCATTCTCTGTTATATACATATACACAGAGTTATTAATCCTAATTGATTTTATACACTAGTAACAGTAATTTGATCATTAAAGTATGATAATGAATAAAAATCAACTAATGTTCATCTATTCCAAAATCCTCAGGGTTGTTGAGTTTTAACAAGCATAAAAATAGCTCTATTTAGCTTTAACCCAAATCCATGCAAACTAGCCAGAATGGTTACATACAGGCAAATATTAAAGCTGGAAAATCCATGCTCTATATTTTTCCAGTACGTTGTCAATTCTTTTCATCCAAAGACCACCAGGAACAGACATTTAGATAAACAAGTTGGGTTTATTACTTCTTGAGGGAAAAAGAACACTAATGGGAAATATGGTAGTCTCAGTAAAAGAGTATTAGAAAGGATATACACGATTTAGGGTTTGTTTCAGTATTTTGGAGGAGGGTATAGAGGAAGCAGGGATTTCACTTCAGATGTTAGAAAGTGGGCACAATTCTGAATGGGAATTTTTGTGGATACCACAGTTACCAAGGTTTTTTTCTGTGGTTAGACAAAAATATAAAGTAGTCTTATTTTGTCTTACTATATCATGATCTCAGAGTGACCTTCTCTGAGAACTGTACTCTGTGAAATTTTTTTTATCTGATAGAAGAACATGGACTACCTGGTAGTGCCAGGTCAGCTTTCTAATGTCAGATACTGCTTTCTCTCTCTTTCTATTTCTTGCTAGTCTATATCATCAAGAAATAAAGTGAGTGGCTTATCATTTCTTTTTTTAAACATGGTAAATGTTTTTAATAAACAACAATTAACAAATATTGTTAACAAACAATCAGAGAAAGAAGGTCTTAATTAAAATGAAAAGATCCTTAGCCATAGAACGCATCTTTCCTGAAGCAGAGGCCTGGAACTTTAAGATAGATTGGATTTTAAAAAATTGAAGGAAATCCAAAATCCAAATGATGGTGACAAAAGTTAAAAAACAGAGCTTGACATGGCTTGCTTTGGAGTAAACAGAAGATGGCTTGAGGAATAATAACCTTGATAACGACACCTTCAAGTTTCACAACATTTGCAAATGCCAGTTATAGTTCATTTTTTCTCCTGTAAAATACAATGAAATATAAATACTGAAAATATCTTTAGATAGCTCCTTATTTTAAAAATACAAAACCAGCATTTTAGCTAGAAATGATCACTTCTCTGACCTCTTTACTTTCTGAAAATATCACTATCAACAATTGCAGTTATTTATCTTGCCTAAGCCAGTCTACACAAAGTGAAAAAACAATTTATCAGGTCTTGGGAACTCCTATATAATTAATAAGAAACAGACTATATATGTATATATATATTTTAATAATTTATATTCTTCTGGGTATACACCCAGTAATGGGATTTCTTGGTCAAATGGTAGTTCTGTGTTTAGCTCTTTAAAGAATTGCCACACTGCTTTGCATAATCGTTGAACAAATTTACATTCTCACCAACAATGTATATGTGTTCCCTTTACTCCACAACCTCATCAGCATCCTTTAATTTTTGGCTTTTTTATTTTTCCATAGATTATTGGGGTACAAGTTGTGTTTGGTTACATGAATAAGTTCCTTAGTGGTGACTTGTGAGATTTTGGTGCACCTATCAACTGAGAAGTATAGAATCCACCCTATTTGTAGTCTTTTATCCCTAACCGCCCTCCCACCCTTCCCACCAAGCCCCTAAAGTCCACTGTATCATTCTTATGCCTTTGCAACCTCATAGCTTAGCTCTCACATATCAGGAAGAAGATACGATGTTTGATTTTTCATTCCTTACTTGCTTCTCTTAGAATAATAGTCTTCAACTTCATCCAGGTCACCACAAATGCCATTAATTCATTCCTTTCTATGGCTGAATAGTATTCCATCATAGATATATACCACGGTTCCTTTATCCACTTGTTCATCAGTGGATATTTGTGTTGGTTCCACAATTTTGCAATTGTGAATTGTGCTGCTATAAACATACACGTGCAAGTAATTTTTTTTTTTTTTTGTATAATGACTTCGTTTCCTCTGAGTAGATACCCAGTAGTGGGATTGCTGGATCAAATGGTAGTTCTACTTTTAGTTCTTTAAGCAATCTCCACAGTGTTTTCCATGGTAGTTGTACTAGTTTACATTCCCATCAGCAGTGCAGGAGTGTTCCCTGATCACTGCATCCATGACAACATCTATTGTTTTTTGATTTATTGGTTATGGCCATTCTTGCAGGAGTAAGGTGGTATCACATTGTGGTTTTGACTTGCATTTCCCTGATCATTAGGAATATTGAGCATTTTTTCCTAAGTTTGTTGGCCATTGGTATATCTTCTTTGCAGAATTGCCTACCTATGTCCTTAGTACACTTTTTGATAAGATTGTTTGTTTTGTTTTGCTGATTTGTTTGAGTTCATTGTAGATTCTGAATTTTAGTCCTGTCATACGTATAGATTGGGAAGATTTTGTCCCATTCTGTGGGTTGTCTGCTGACTGTTCCTTTTGCCATGCAAAAGCCCTTTAGTTTAATTAAGTCACAGCTATTTATCTTTGTTTTTATTGCATTTGCTTTTGAGTTATTGGTCATTAAATACTTGCCTAAGCCAATGTCTAGAAGGGTTTTTCCAATGTTGTTGAGTTTTTAGATATTATTTTACACTAAATTTTTAATCTCCCTATTGAGTTCTGAGGTTTTTAAAATGTATTCTGGATACATGTCCTTTATCTGGTATATGATTTGAAAGTATTTTCTCCCTGTACCTTATCTTTACATATTCCTAACAATGTCTCTTGAGGAGGATAGCTTCAATTTTTATAATGTCCAGTTTATTTATTTGTTCTATTATGAATCTTGCTTTTGGTGTTACATCTAAGAAAACTTTGGCCTATCTTTTCTTCTAGATGTTGTACAGTCTTAGGTTTTACATTTAATTTGATGATGCATTTTGACAAAATGTTTCATATATGATGTGAGGTAAATATCAAAGAAGGAAAGAAAAAGGGAGATTATCTGTGCTTTCTCAGAATGTTAGTCATTTGCGATTCCTTGAGCCAGAACTAGATGGTTTTCTCTGGAGTTCTCATTTTCTGTACCACAATACTCACTTCTGGGTTTTAGAGTGCATTACATTTGAGTTGGAGGATGCCAAAACAAGAAAATATTAAACTTTCTGCCAGCTCAGGATACTTTGAATGTAGGTGTTGTTTCTCAAATTGCCTTCTCCTATTTACATTTCAGTGTCCTTACATAACTGTTCCATGCATTCTATTCAAGTTTTATAGTTGTATTCAGTAGCATAGTTGAATGAAGTGTCTTTATTTTATATTAACTGGAACCAGGACTGACATTCCAATTTCCAAACATTTCTACCACTACTTTTATCTCACAAACACACATACAACCAACAAACAAATAGCTTCTTTCCAAAAAGAATGAAATATCAGTGGTGAGCATACCCGGAAGCCAATAACCAAGGCTGGCATTAGATGACAGAAACCCTGGCAAGTAAAGATATGTAAAATATTCTCCACTGTTCAAGGAACAGTCCCAGTAATGCAATGGAAGAATTCTGTTTCTCACAAATGTGCCACATAAAACTCTCCCTTGCTTTAAAAACAAAACGCTCACATTTTATTATACTAAGTAGTTCAACCACATATTTATCAGCTGGACTGTCAATCCAGAAGCAAAATGTTTTATTTTATAACAGCCCATGCCAACAATTTATCACAAACTTTCCAAATTTAGAGAAAGGGTTTTTAAACTTCTCATTTAATACTTCTTTGCATCTTAAAATCCCAAATAAAATCGAATGTTTCCTTTTAATACAAAGGCAGATTTATATTAAATGATACGTAAATACACTTGAAGATAATTGCTTTTGAAGTGCACTTTGGGATTAGAAGTATCTCAAACTACTTGTTTCATCTTGCTAATTAAAGAACAGAACTGACAAAAGCCTTTCAAGGGAAATCCCACAGAAAGAGGAATATCCTCATATGTCCAGTAGAGTGATTTATTTTTCTCTTAATTTGTTTTTATTTACAATAACATTAAATAAAAAATAAAGCTACCATGAAAATCAAAGGAGAGAGCACAGGAAAAAAAGAATGAATTTTATATGTACTATTGGCAGCACTTTTACTTGACATTAAAACTAAAAGCCCTGCATTTTCATTTTACACTGGGCCCCAGAAATTATGTACCTGCTCTTGCTTGATGTCTCCTATTTTCTGACACTCTGGGACACACACCACCAGCCAAAGGCCCACTGGCTCTCATCTTGCCCCAGCATTTCATTCTCCTACCCCAATGTGGTTTGCCACTTTTTTTTATTATTTTGTTTTTTATTATACTTTAAGTTCTGGGGTACATGTGCAGATCATAGGTATACACATGCCATGGTGGTTTGCTGCATCCATCACCCTGTCATCTACATTAGGTATTTCTTTTATATTTCAAACTTTGTCTGAAATATCCTCAAAAGTTTCTAAAACAGAATAATCCACAGAAATTAAATTTCTCACATTTATCTTCATGTTTATTATTTACATTCATATTAAGCCCTCCTGTAAAACTCATGAGATTTAAACTAGTTTTTTTTCTTTCTGAGATTAATACAACAGAGATATGTTAAGTACTTCTTTATGTTCCCTGGGTCAGAATCAACAAAAAAATAAGACATGAGTGACAGAGAGATAGACATCAGAACGTTAGCTTTATTGCTAATAATCTGTACTCGAAATGCTTGCAAATACTTGCTCTCTGAACTAAACAGATTTACTTACCCAGTCTTTGGCATCGCTAGAAAATCACTGCTTTCACCGCCTTTCAGCAGCATAGGATAGGTCTCTTTTAAATTACGGCACAGAGAAAACCAGAATGAACCCTCCTCGCAGAAAGCCCCAAAAACAAAAGAAGGAGCTAATCCAGTCATACTTAATTTCTTCTTCCAAAGCTCACCAAGCTCTTCAATTATCCTACCTAAAGAAGGAAAGCTGGGAGAGAGATTAGGAGTGTTACTCTGAAATCAGTTTCTTTCAACAGCGAGGCAAGCAGTAAGGAAAATGGAGGATCTCCAACCCAATCTCATTCCAATGTTCCACCAGGGTTTTGTTATTGTAACACATATCTTAACCATTAATTAAGCTTTTGGTAAACCAAGAGTGTAGCTGCACCCTCCCATCACCAGATCTTATTAGAAGTACCTTTCCTTCCTATCCAGCATATTTAAACTTTCCTACTTGTCTATTGAGCCTTGTGTTTCTGGCACTACAGTCCTGAATTGACTGTGAACTTCATCTAGCCACTTGACCTCCACATTCTCAGAAGCAAGATTTCCCACATCTCTAGCAGCAGACTATCCGTTTACAAGCATAGTCTTGCTGTCCCTGTAGTCTCAGTCTCTTGCTATAAGTTTACTCCCTGTTCTACTTCCTATTCTATGTCTAGCTATGCTTCTCAATGTGGTATATTATAGGTTCTAAGATTATAAGATCACATTTATATAGACCAGTAATAAAATGGCAATAATATAGAGATGCTCCAAATTTGAAAAGAAATACTCTTTTTCCTTATGAATTTCCAATAAATAAATTCCAAAAATTAATAATATTATTCTGCTTTTGTATGAAAATAAAACTCAAAATCTTAAAGTCTTGCACTGTCTTTTCTTCTGTTTACTTTTGCCCAAAAGTCTTCCTGATACTTGGATGGTGGTGAGCTTGCTTCAGCAGCTACATTCTGAGATATGTTCTATTGGAATTGGACAGTGCTTTTAATGTCTCAGAAATCACAGGAGTTTTACTTTTTTTCCACGTATACAAGAAAGAGCAGGACTCAAGAGATTTGATTTCTATACTACACATTCATTCAATTTATTTAACAAATACTTACTGGGTACCTCTTATGACAGGCAGTGTTCAAGGTATTATTGATGGAACAGAACAATAGTAGAAATCCCTATGGTCCTGAAGCTAGTATTCTAGGAAGTTCTTCATAGGTATGAGTAAAAAACAGAAGCAACTTCCAGAGTTTAAGATGATTATCCTATACCAAATTATGTTCCGAGAACATGGTACATGGTTGTTGCCAAAGACCATAGCAGCAATTGAATGATATTTAATTAAAGGAGGATACATGGACAAAATATTGGCTTCACTATTGCCAAGTTGTTTTGATGATGAAACCTAATCAATTCAGTGTGAGATTCAACTCTAGAGTTCCAGAAAAGGTTTATCCTGACAGTTTTTGATAGCATTTTTATTGCTCCCATGGGTTGACAGATACTTAGAGTTCTCTACTCCACAATTTCAGTGACTCCAGTATATATATATGTATGTGTATATATATATATATATATATATATTTTTTTTTTTTTTGAGATAGTCTTGCTCTGCCGCCCAGGCTGTAGTGCCGTGGCACCATCTCGGCTCACTGCAACCTCCCCCTCCCAGGTTCAAGTGATTCTTCTGCCTCAGCCTCCCAAGTAGCTGGGACTGCAGGCATGTGCCACCACACCTTACTAATTTTTATATTTTTAGTCAAGACAGGGTTTTACCGTATTTGTCAGGCTGGTCTTGAACTCCTGGCCTCGCGATCTGCCTGCCTCAGCCTCCCAAAGTGCTGGGATTACAAGGGTGAGCCACTGCACTTGGCATCCAATGAACAATTTTTAAAGTTCTACATCACATTGAAATTAACATTGTAAATGTGTATAATGTACTATAATTTTTATTTGCAAATATCTTGAATGACTGTCTTCTATTAAAACATTAACTTACAAAGTGAAAGGAAAGTGGGTAATCTCCCATCCAACAGGAAACACAATATAGTCTTTATTAAGGGAGATTCTGCAAAGTGAAAGGGAAGTTAGAAAAGAGATCTTATTCTCCCCATAAATCCGGGAGAATATATCTTCAACTATCATAGTCATTACTGAGAAAAAAAAATGTGTTAATGTCATCACAGATGAGGTGCAGCTGACTTATTTTACAAAGTAAAAATGTAGGTAGGTCTGGGTTAAGACCTTAGCATTTGTTTTTGCATTCAGTTTTTAAAATAAATTAGACTTTCTGACATTTATTCTAGCAAAAATAATATTCCAAGTTAGAAAAAAAAATTCATTGGCTTTGCATTTTAACTTTTTAATTGTGTATATTTAACTACATTAAGATAATTGTCATATTTCAACAAATGAAGGCTTTTTCTGTAAGCTATTTTCAAAATTCTAGATTCTGGTCCATATACTCCTTTTAACAATTTGGAATGACTTGCTAGTCAGCATTTGTATTATTGGAACCAACTGAAACTATTCTACGAATAAGCAAGATTATAAACCTTGCTTGGTTTGTGACAAATGACTATTTGGAGCTAAAAGACTCAAAACAAAGTACTTGCTTTTTCTACAGTTTATATTAGACTATAGGAACTCTTAGGTCAGCCTGGAGTCGTAGGTCAGGAGCAGCCAGTTCATGAAATTTAGTGATGCTAACTGCCTTCCACATATGAGTAGATGACTATATTAAGGGAATTTCCCTCAGTGTCAGTGAGGAAGACAGCCAAAAAGGGCTGTCTATTTTAAGAAACAATACAATTGTTAAAGAATGGATACTCCCCAAAATGGAATTTCAGGAAAATGTGGATGAACAATCTTGCTGAAGGCTGCCAAAATGATTTATTGCATCCTGAGATTTATTCACACATATATAGACTGCATACAGATAATGCATCAACTTTATCTTTTAATTGCAGGCTGTTTTGTTGCAAAAACCATTGAGATTAGTGATAACATATAACAAAGTATCTCTGTCATTGTTTTGATATTTTAGGAATTATCTTAAAAAGAAATCTAATAGTTTATATCGATGAGGCAAAAAATTCAATTAATATTTCTGAAAAAATACACATTGAATTTTTAAAATTATTGTTGCTTACTATATGACACCAGTGCCTTTTCATGTAAAAAAATGTGAATTCCGTATTAAAATATCAAGAGTAGTTCAACGAAATGTTATAAAATAATATTTTCTTTAAAAATATTTGAGTACTTCATCCATTTTATTTAAATTATTAAATTTGTGTGCATAATGGTGTTCATAATATTTTATTATCCTTAATGACCACAGGACTAGTAGTGCTGTCTCCTTTTTTATTTCTGCTATTGGTAATTTGTGACTTTTCTTTCCCTTTATTTCTTGGTTACCCTGGCTAAGGTCGTATCAAATTTATTAATCTTTTCAAAGAAACACTTTTAGTTTTACTGATTTATTCTATTTTTTCCTGTTTTCAGCTTTGTGGATTTCTTCTCTAATATTTATTTTCTTTCTTCTGCTTTAGATTTAATCTGCTCTACTTCTCTAGATTCCTAAAATGAAAAGTTAGATTACTGATTTTAGTAGCAGGAATGGGGTGGAAATGAATACTTTGTCTTATCCAGAAACGGAAAACTTACCAATTTTCAATAGCTTTCATTTATGAATGTTTAAAATGTTATAATGCATTACTATACAGTGGTACTTAGTTATATTTTCTAAAATATATGCATCATTATTTTTCTTTTGTCTTTGCCTGAGTGTCCACAAAACAGAGCCTGATACAAGAGCTGCATGTGAGTAGTTTATTTGGCAAGTGGTTTTAGTGAGTCAGAATGAGAAAAATTAGTGGTGAAATAAAGAAAGAAGAAAATTCAAACAAGGTTGTGTTATTAAATTGGACATCACTACAGGCAGGTAATTCTCAATCTTATAGGAGAGAAGTTGTTATCCACTTTTGTTAGGATGAATAACTACTATGGGTGCAGTGCATTCAATGTGGAACCATGTAGCTAGATGGTGTCTTTGATGGAAGGTATAGAATTGAGGGCAGAGCATCAGATGTTGCTCTTGCAAAGATATATATTCAGCTGCGACAGTAGTTTGATCACCTTTGGCAAGAGCAAACCAATGCTGTTGAGCTCATGCTTAGGCTTAATCCCTGCCACCAAGACAATTCATGGATCTATGTGTCAGAAATAAGATAACTTAGGAAAGAAGTTGTTTGACATTCCTGGCATGTGTCATTAGATCCACTTGGTTGTTGAGTGCCTTCTCTATAGTCAGTTCTCTTGCATGGTCATCAATAATGAGGCACAGAGATACATATGATTTGTTTCCATTTCCATAATTCCATCTATGTGTCTCTTATCCAGATTTATTATTATTTTTTATTTCTAAACCTTCTCATTCCAAGACTCAGACACACCAGCCAAGTTGTTCTCCACAGTTCAGGAAACAACTTCAGGCCACTACTCCCTTTGTAAAGGGAAGTAGCAGATGTACTGTTCACAGCTTTGCCAACTAAGAGTTTCTCCTTCAACACTAATCTTTAGGGCTACTCCAGCTGAAGCTAAAGTGTAGAAGCAGGACATTTACAGCTATCTGCAATGCTGACATCTGTGCATTCAGCTTGATGTTTTTCTCTTCCATTAGTTGGTCATAGATAACCTCCTGCCCCATGGTCATAGAAGTGTTTTGAGAGGGGTCATTATTGCAACAATGGTCAATGTCGTGGCGGTTTTATGTAATCTGCTGATTTATTGGTGCCTTCTCACACTGGATCTCATATATGGCATTTCTATCATGAAGTGGATTGCTGTTTACCCTGTCAGACCTTATCACTTTGTGAATCTTAATGTACAGCTTATTTATGATGGGCAGCTTATGTCATATTGTCACTTGCTATCTCTTGATTAGGCACTCCATTCCTTTTATGCCTTAATAGCATATGAGGATATGTTTTTAAATGGCAAGTAGTTTACAGGAGATACGGGTTTTCTTCCGGACCTCAGAATTCTGTGTTATAGTACCCATATGATGGTTAGATACTCCATTCTTAATCACCATAGATACCTTAAACATTATGAGTTATGCTGAGTCATATGGCTTGAGTAACAGGGCAACTGGCACTGCAGATCTGCAAACTTGGTGGGGAACCATAATTTTCCACTGCAGCTGCTAACATCAGACTTTGACTTGCCAGGACACATCTTTTATTTTTGTATAAAAGAAATAATACATCAGCCAGCCAGCTATCTGTACGTCTAGCCCTAGAATACTACTATCTATAAGGCATTGTCACAGCTTCTGACATTTCTGTCTGCCAAGTTAGCCGGACTCCACTCTGACCTTGTTTTCCATTATAGTAATGATACCTACAATGCCCCTGAGGTTTTATACTGTCACCTGGGCCCTACCATTTTGGAATCTTATTATCTCCATTGCAACATAGTTTATATCCAACCATGGTTGGCAGAGGAGAGCCAACATCAAGCTTCTAAAAATGGTTAGCATTCCTTCTCATCAACACATTCCCTTTCGAAATGTCTTCTCCACCCTTTTAGGGAAAGTAGTTCAGAGATAGGTTGTCTTGTCTCACCCAATATGTCACTTCTAATATTGACACTTCATTTGACCTTCTCACCAATTCATCAGTACTCTGGCAAGAAAGTTCGAATGGGCTGTCATGGTCCAAGCTTAAAGATGACACCCCAGCAGTATATTAGGCCAGCTCCAAGTCAGTAAAATCTGAATCACAGGTGTGTGATCCCATGCCAATAAGTTCTCCCCTATGATTGCATATTCTGCTCCCTTTCCTTGCTAGTTTTACAACCTCAAAATCCATTCCAACATATGATTATCCTAGTTGATAATGTATATTAGCCAGTTCCTGTGCTTCCTTCCAAATATAAGATATTTTCCACCTGTTTAGAGATTTTACCTTGTTCCTTGTGCTGTGATAACACCTTACCTTTGGCATGGGTTGGAAGCAATTAAAAATATCAATGCTGGATATTAAAACAAGCAATTTCTTTGGAGGTAGGTGTCTTAGATGAGGTTATTGTCCTGTCTCCAGGAACAGGGAGGCTGCTCTCCAACAGGATGGGGGCTGCTTCTGCTAGGCTGAGGGTGGAGGGGATTGATTCTTATCTCAGCTATTACCAGATTCATGGTTTTATTCTTTCCTTATCAAGATATCTCTATATGTATGTATGTATGTATCTAAATCTGTAAACATTACGTTTGTGGTGTTCTTGCAGCTCTATAGACCTGGGCCAGATTAGAATCTGGGCCTGATATTCAGCAGTCTGCCTTATGACTAGAAAAGATAAGGGTTTCCTTAACCCAGTGGGTTAGGGTGGATAACAAGTCAGGCTCCCCAATCAGATACACAAAACTACATTAGAGATCCAGGTTAGGGCAATCTCAGAGTTGCCTTAACAACTGCTCAGGCTGAAAGGGATCTGAGTCCACAGTGAGTTGGAAGCCAAATTCATCCACTTTCACATCTCAAATGCAATTCAATGATTCATTCAAAGAGGAGAAAAGATGCATGCTTGAGGGATTCCTCCCTCACTTCAATATGCCCCAAGATAAATGACATCTCAAGAGGTATCAGTCTTTACCACAAACCTAACAGACGCTCAGAAACTCACAAATATGAGAAAACTTGGGCTCTGGTTTTCAAGTACAGGCAGTCAGTGCACATGTTTAATCAATATTTCTCACTATGATGATGTAGTACATCCTAGTCATCTTAGAAATTACATTTTCATCTGGGTCACAGAACTAACATCTCCTTTCTATGGCACCTGAAATCTACCCTCAGAGGAGAGCTTTAGCCACAGATCACTTGCTCTCCTGACTCAAAACACTGTGAATGAGTCAATGAGGTAATAAAGAAAATATTTGAACCAGGAGACAGCTCCACTGAGAGACCTAAAGATGGGTATTATATTGGAATAAGAGACACAATATTACTGATATGGTTTTCTGTGTCCTCACCCAAATCTCATTTTTAATTCTCATGTGTTGTGGGAGGGACCCAGGGGGAGATAACTGAATCATGGAGGGAAGTCTTCCCAATGCTGTTCTCATGATAGTGAATAAATCTAATGAGATCTGATCTTTTTATAAAAAGGAGCTCCCCTGCAGGAGTTCTCTCATTGCCCGCTGCTATCTATGCAGGAAAAAGTGGTTTCCTGGGACAGGCCCAGGGTCCTCGTGCTGTGTGCAGTGCTGGTGCCCTGTGTCCCAGCCACTCCTCCTTACTCCTCCTTGCCTTCTGCCATGATTATGAGGTTCCCCACAGCCATGTGGAACTGTAAGTCCATTAAACCTCTTTCTTTTGTAAATTGCCCAGTCTCTGGTACGTCTTTATTAGCTGTGTGAAAACAGACTACTACAGTAAATTGGTAACAGTGGAGTGGGCGCTGCTGCCGATACCTGAAAATGTGGATGCAACTTTGGAACTGGATAACAGGCAGATGTTGGAACAGTTTGGAGGGCTCAGAAGAAGAGAGGAAAATGTGGGGAAGTTTGAAACTCCCTAGACTTGTTGAATGGTTTTGACTAAAATGCTGATAATAATATGAACAATGAAATCCAGGCTGTGGTCTCAAATAGAGATGAGGAACTTGTTCAGAATTGGAGCAAAGGTTACTCTTGCTATGATTTAGCAAAGAGACTGGTGGCATTTTGCCCCTGCCCTAGAGATTTGTGGGACCTTGAACTTGAGAGGGATGATTTAGGGTGTCTGGCAGAAGAAATTTCTAACCAGCAAAGCATTCAAGATGTGACTTGGGTGCTGTTGAAGGCATTCCATTTACAAGGAAAGCAGAGCATAAAAGTTCAGAAAATTTGCCGCCAGACAATGCAATAAAAAAGAAAATTCCGTTTTCTGAGGAGAAATTCAAGCCAGTTACAGAAATTTGCATAAGTAATGAGGAGCAGAATGTTAATCCCCAAGACAACGGGGAAAATGTCTCCAGGACAAGTCAGAGGTCTTTACAGCAGCCACTCCTATCACAGGCCCAGAGGCTTAGGAGGCAAAAGTGGTTTCCTGGGCCAGGCCCAGGGTCCCCACGCTTTGTGCAGTGCTGGCGCCCTTCATCCCAGCCACTCCAGCTGTTGCTGAAAGGGGCCAACATAGCGCTCACACCATGGCTTCAGAGGATGCAAACCTCAAGCCTTGGCAGCTTCCATGTGGTGTTGAGACTGCCAATACACAGAAGTCAAGAATTAGGGTTTTGGAACCATCCCCTAGATTTCATAGGGTGTATGGAAATGCCTGGATGCCTAGGTAGAAGTTTGCTGCAGGGGTGGGGCTCTCATGGAGAACATTTGCTAGGGCAGTGCAGAAGGGAAATGTGGGGTCAGAGCCCCAACACAGAGTCCCTATTGGGGCACCACCTAGTGGAGCCATGAGAAGAAGGCCACTGTCCTCCAGACCCCAGAATGGTAGATCCACTAATAGTTTGCACCGTCCACCTGGAAAAGCTTCAGACTCTCAACCCCAGCCCATAAAAGCAACCAGGACTGTTGTTATGCGCTCCAAAGCCACAGGGGTAGAGCTGCCCAAGACCATGGGAACAAACCTCTTATATCAGCGTGACCTGGATATGAGGCATGGAGTCAGAAGAGATCATTTTGGAGTTTTAAGGTTTGACTGCCCTGCTGGATTTCAGACTTGCATGGGGCCTACCACCCTTTTTTGGGGGTCAAATTCTCCCATTTGGAATAGTTGTATTTACTCAATGCCTATACCCTATTGTATCTAGGGAGTAACTAACTTGCTTTTGATTTCATAAGCTTGTCGCGGAAGGAACTTGCCTTGTCTCAGATGAAACATTGGACTGTGGACTTTTGAGTTAATGATGAAATGAGTTGAGACTTTGGAGGACTGTTGGGAAGGCATAATTGATTTTGAAATGTAAGGGCCTGAGATTTGGGAGGGGCCAGGGGTGGAATGATATGGATTGGCTGTGTCCCAACCCAAATCTCATCTTGAATTCCCATGTGTTGTGGGAGGGACCCAGTGGGAGATAATTCAATCAATCATTGGGGGATGTGTTTCCCGTGCTGTTCTCATGATACTAAGTCTCACGAAGTCTGATCATTTTCTAAAAAGGAACTCCCCTACACGAGTTCTCTCTCTCTGCCTGCTATCATCCATGTAATATGTGACTTGCTCCTCCTTCCCTTCTGCCATAATTGTGAGGCCCCACCAAGCGATGTGGAACTTTAAGTCCATTAAACCTCTTTCTTTTGTACATTGCCCAGTCTCTGGTATATCTTTATCAGCAGTGTGAAAATGGACTAATACAATTATAGAACAAATAAAGTATGTTTTATCGAGGGTATAAAATCCGCATATAGTGTGATGATGGTTTGTTGTAAATTACGTCTTAGGGCAATGAGGAAGGTATGTGGATTGATAGAGGCTGTATGTCCAAGAATTTTTTTTTTTTTTTTTTTTTTTTTTAGCCAGGGTCCAGAGAAGGTTTTGTGGGACATGCAGCTTATAAAATGTGGTAGGCTCTCTATTAAAGTAATACAAAATCATCATTAAAGGGAATAATTATTTAGAAGATAACTTATAGCAAGTGTTAAAACAATGGTAACTACAACAATAAAAATTCCAAACAAAACATACATATGTAGACATTTTGTGTGTGTGTGTGTAATAATTCTGGAGAAACACCACTTATGTAGCTGCACAATTTCAAGTAGAATGAAGTAAAAATTTAAGGTGAGTAATATAATGCTTTTATTGAAAATCAAAACACCAAACTCCTGCAAACTTTACATAAACAGATAGCCATGTGAATGTATAACAAACCCAAGAGTGACTATTGTCTAGCAGGTAAAAATGCAGACAGCTTCACATTAAGCTCTTAGAATTTCCTTTCACAGCAAGTTTCTAAAATAAACTAACTTTTCTAACATTTATTCTCACAAAAATATATTTCAAGTTAGAATAAACAACAACTGGCTTCAGACTTTTAATTGTGTATATTTAACCGTACTAAGAAAATTATCATATTTAGCTAAATGGAGGCTTTTTCTGTGATCTATTTCCAAATTCTCAGATTCTGGTCCATCTATTCCTTGAAGCAGTTTGGAATGACTTGTCAGTTGGCATTTACATTGAAACTAATCTACAAATAAACCATTTTGATAAAGCTTGCTTGGTTTGAGACGACTATGTATTTGGAGATAAAAGACTCAGAACAAACTGCCTGCTTTTTCTACAGTTTATATCAAATGAGATGGGCACTTAAGCAGTCAGCCTGGTTTCACAGGTCTAGAGTGGCCAGGCTGTAAATACAATAAGTCTAGCTGCTTTCCATATGTGGTCAGACAGCTATATTAAGAAGATCCACTCACTGTTAGTTATGAAGATAGCCAGGAGCCTGATTTAAGGAACTATTCAGCCATTGAAGGACAGACACTCCCAAAAATGAAATTTCAGGGAAGTGTAGATTGAACAATCTTGTTCAAGGCTGCCAAAATTATTTTCTGCATGCCAAGATGTTATTCACACACATAAAGACTATATGCAGATAATCTTCATTTTTGAATTTCAAGTTGTTTTAATGCAAAAGCAAGTATAATTATAATATATAGCAAAGCAAATCTATCTTTGGTTCTATATATCAGATAACTTTTTGCAAAAATAAATAGACATGGCAAGAAAAATAATTCAACTATCTTAAGGGAAAACCCAATATTTTATACAAAATAAGCAAAGAATATAGAAATGATGTTTCTTTTAGACTTTTTCTAATTATCTTGCTTAATATCTAACACTAGTGCAATTTTAACATTAAAATATTTGTGCACAATATATTTAACAATACAGCATGGACTCAAAACTGTCATAAAACAAAATAGTACTTTCCCTTCAAAATCATTTAGGAATTATGCTTTCTAAAAATGTACGAGAAAGTAGAACTGCTGAAATGCGTTGACAAAATTAACTTTGAAGAAGCGCAAGAAAAGGAAATAAAGATGTAGTTATAATCACAGATTCTAGAAATCTCAAAAAAAAAGTGAACACATTATCCATTCTCCCATTTGCAGAAAATATGCATAAGAGAGAATTGTTCAGATATTTTTTTAAAACTAGTATCTATGAGAGCTTCCTGTCATGGTTTCAACTTTCAGCACATTTAATGAGCTTGATTTGCTGGTGGTTTTCGTCTCTTTCCATATATGATTTTTGCATCAAATAATTCTCTTTCCCTGTAGCCTAGACATGGTCCTTTTAGATACTTTGCTTCTGCTGCCTTGTAATCTAACCCATCAACAACAGAAATTGAACAAATAATTGCTTCTGGCAGAAGAACTTCTAGAATAAATTTAATTTTATCATCTTTTATCCAAGTTGGCATTCTTTGCTCTATCTGACTGTAGACTTCTTGTAAATATTTCACCACCGCATCCAACTGATCTTCATCCTCAAAGTATGTTTCAATACAGGGTGTGAACCTGCTTGCATTCAAAAATGATTTCAGCCATCTGGATCCTTTTGTGCCATTTACAATGGCCAGAAGATGGTCCTCTGTTCCCTTTTCATTCACAATGAAGTCCACTAGGTTCTTATTGGCTCGGACCCGAGCAGACTTCATCCGGTCAGGGAGAATTTTCTGGAAGGACATTTTCTTGGTCTGGGAAGTCACAGCCAACCGTTCCCTGGCATCTTCATTATGCAGCTTAGGAAATTTGTTCCTGAAAGT
The DNA here is from genome assembly GCF_009761245.1 of Sapajus apella. Taxonomy (NCBI): domain Eukaryota; kingdom Metazoa; phylum Chordata; class Mammalia; order Primates; family Cebidae; genus Sapajus; species Sapajus apella. The sequence continues at coordinate 8,971,115 of NW_022437013.1, forward strand.
ATCCTGTTTGATTTCTTTCCTAACTGGGTAACTAATATCAGCAGCAAAATACTCAAGCAAAGAGCCTGTGAAAGAACCACAACCTATTCTAACTCTGTAGTCACAAATCAGTGATATGCACCAATCAATACTTTCACTATAATCCTCCCTGGCTTTGTCCACTAGTGCTTGTTTCTCTTTACAATCAAATTTCTTCAATCTTCTAAAATTTACTCTAATGCCTTTCTTTTCAGAATTCATGTTTGCCTCAACAAAAAGCACACTTGCTTTCCTCTCTTTTCGTCTGATACTTTTTATCACTGCTGGCCAAAATGGATATTTCTGATATTTAAACCAGACTATCATTCCTGTTTCAAATGGACGTGTCTCATAATGTAAAATGAAGCGTGGAAGTTCTTCTTCTTCCTCCTCATCATCTAATAGAGAAAGATTAATGCGACTTGAGGCTTGACCTTCTTCCTCAAGTTCTTCAAAATCCAGTCTCTGAAAATTTATTTCACTATTCCTAAGAAGTGAATAATCCAAGACAAGGTTAGAGGCATTAAGTGAAACCTGGTATTCCCATGAAGAACTCTCGGGGCATGCTGCAGCCTCCATCTCTGATTCCACAGAAGGTTGATTCTGGCTGGTACCTAAGCATGGATTTGAGGGACCCTCTCCAGGATCCTCAATATTTTCTGAGAAGGTAGAGCATTCAGAGGGAACAGCCAGGGTCTCTCGGCAGGTATCCTGGCTCTCTTCTTTCAAAGCTTTGGGCACAGTAAGGATATCTGATGGCAAAAGTGGTACACACTTTTCATCTTTAACACGCTCACTTTCCCCTTTGACTACAGAATGCACAGACATAACTGCTGAAATATCAATCTTATCCTTGTCCTCTTTTTCATCATTATCTTCTGAAAGTGAAGAGAAAGTCTCACAGCAGCTAGAGTTTTCTAATGACTTTGTTTCCATTTCACTTGGAATAGTACTGACCATTGTGTGCTCTTGCGATTTAACATCATACAGGGAATCATCACTTTCTGAAGATGCCAACAAGCATGCTGAGTTTTCACTTTCCTCAAGACACTCTTGTAAGTTGCCTTCATCCTTCCGATATTTTTTATGAGGGGGTGAATCGGACACTTTTTGTGATACATTTTGAGACAGCATAGTGGTCTCCTCTTCATCTGAAGTGCTTGCTTTACTCAAATTTGTTCCCTCATTTAGAATATCCAGAGCCACTTTTAGTGATCTTCCATAGGCAGTTTCCTCTGTAGGTGGAGCACTGGCCTCTGACTGTAGTGCTAATGAGGTGGCAATGGCTTCAATTTGAGATTTATTTAGGATCTTTGTTTCCATGCTGTCTACATTAATTTTTTCATTTAGTGAGAGTATTTGAACTTCTAGAGAAAGTGTCTTTTTTCTCTTACTGTTTGATGAAGTTTCAGAACTGGACAAAACTTTTGCTGGCCATAACTGGTCTTTCCACTTGCACAGGACATATTCAGACTCCATTATGATTTATTTTGTGTGCCAAGGGTTATTACCAAAGGTTGAGGTGGCTGTCTGTCTTTGTCACTGCTAACGCAAGTCCTACCCAAAACAATACTCTTAACAAAGTCTCTTTTGTCTTATGACTAGAAAAGGTTTACTGCTGACCTTTTCTCCACCTCAATTTTCCAAGGATGCTTGAACACGTTGTTTGAATAGGACGATACTGGAAGATACTGAAATAGGGAAAAGGAAAAGAAGAAAAGTGTAAACAAATACAATTATCTTGCCAAAACAGGAGGTGAGCAATTACAAATGGAGAAGAAATAAAAGAAAGAATATTGCTCAGTGGGGCATGAGACAGAAGAGGAAAATGCAGCATAATATAAGGTTGGGGGGATAAAAACTGGAAAAGTTGTTTTATAATACATCAAATTCAAGAACTTTCCCTCATTATTGAACATGCTTACTAAGGAGTGAATGTACGCACATGGCAGCAGAGATGAGAGAGTTTGTGATGGGATGTCAGAAACTCTATTATGTAATTACATACTTTGGTACTTTTGTGTCCCTAATGTGATACCTATAGCAATGGGCCTCCAAACTTAACCTGTGTCAGAATCATCCAGAGGACTTACATTTCTAGGCCCCATAGTAAGAGTTTTATTCAGAAGGTTTGACGTGAGCTCCAAAGTTTGTATTTCTAAAACATTCTCAAGTGCATCTAAGGATACATGTTTATGAAGAACACTTTGAGGAGCAGTGTTCTAGTTGAAAACACACCTTTATAATTTTTAAGCTGCAAGTGCTCCACTGTTCACCTGAAGCAGGCAAACAAAGACAACAGGGTCTATATCTCCTAGACCCAGACAAAAATACAATGACCCTTCTAAAACCATAAGCTTAGAAGGCAGAGATTCAGAATGGCTGCTATGACAACTTCTTGGATAGGATAGTTAAAAAGGATTAACAGTTGCCATTGGCCTGAACCTCAGGGAGACACCTGAATAGCCTCTTTGGTGATTTCTTCATAATGGCTTAAAAAGTAAGATTCTTTCCGAAAACTAGAAGTTATGACTTTTAATTATAAAGTGTCGTGGCTACACAACAGGGAGCAAAATAAATTGTACCCCAAATTCTCAACTTAACATGATTCTAACATGAAATATGGCTTTTAATTTAAAATCCTATGATGGCTGTAGAGGAGAGGCCAAAATACATTATTGTCCAAGTTCTCAACATGTTTTTACTGTGAAATGATTTGTGAAATAGGAAAAGTCTTACCCACTGTCACGTGGATCCTGATGGGTCTGGTCCTGTGGTCCAGCTGTCTTGATTCTCACTCCAACTGCTTGTCCAGCAGGTCCTTTACCCAGCTAGGCACTTCTGGGTTGCACTGTTTTTCTGGGGCTCAGCTGGCATCACATGCAGATTGCCCAGGTCATGTGCATCTCAGATATTAACCCAGGCTGTCCAAAAGGAAGGCAGAGAATAAAACCAATGAAATGGGAAAGGTGTAAAGAATTTTCTCTACCTAAACTCTAACAGGTATGTCATTCTAAAACAGTAATGAGGCAAAAATCTCATTCCTGATGTAGATGCCATGTTTATTTTCCTTCTTCTTTTTATAATTTGAAATGCTATCGGGGATAAATTTATGCTTTTTAGTTTATGTTGAAATCATCTCTCAAGGAAAGCATGGTGGAGTGGAGATAGACAAAAAAGAAGTAACTATTGTCTTATGTCTACTGTGAGTCAGACTGTAGATTTTGTTTGAATGCTCACATCAGTTACCATGTGGAATTCTTCTTCTTTATAGATAAAATCTTTTTCAATGGAGTTGCAATTACATGCTGTCTTATAGTTTACTAATACAAAATAGTTTCGTTGCTTTGTTTGTCTACTCCATAACAATGGTTAGCCGGAGAAAATTTAGAAAATCTGTCAGGTGCCCTCTTATGATGACAACCAGAACTGCTTATGAGTTGAAGGCGACTTCACTCACTATTAGATCTTCTTTCCATCCTTATGGGATAAGGATGGAAACTACATCCAGCCAGCCAGGAGCCTTCTCAGGCATCTAGAATTTTCTATGTTAAATTTAAAGGTTTTGTTGTGTGGAATTCTAACCAGATCATAATGTCTTCAACTACAGTGTTTCTGATTATGAAAACATCCAGAAGCTTATTAAAAATTGTGAAGATGCAGAAAGATATATGCAAAAGAAAGTACAACTCTAGACAAATAATCACTATGAATATTTTCTATATATATCCCACATTTTTTACATATAAAGATGAATGTATCACATTTGAAACCAGCTTCAGATCCCACTCAAGAGCATAGCTTGAACATCATTCACATATTTTCCACGATTTGCTATAAATTACTTTAAATGAAGTTTTCTCCCAAATTTGTTGCATTTTATCTCAATATTTCCCTGAAGATGTAACTAAATCCAAATATATATTAATAATTTCCAAAAGGAGAAAATGGTAAAGCCATCTCTGTGTCTACAACTATGCAAGTAATCCTGTTAACACTTTCACAGTTACGTTTTTTCTGATTTGGTTGTAGTAACATACATAGGTATACTAACATACATATTTATTCTTAAGTGAGAACATACAGTATGTGCTATTCTATAATTTTTTTCACCTTATACTGTTTCTCAGACATTTGCCAAATGCATGGTATTTCGTTGTATAGATGTACCATGCCATGTAATATTTTCAAAACTGTGTATAGAAATAAACCAAATCTTCTGTTTCTCACTCTTAAACTTAAATGATACAGAAAATGGTTCTTCCTGCCCACACTGGTATCTGTGATGTGAAAGAATAAACTGCAGGGAGGACACATGCAGGCATGTAGTTGAGACAACAACTATGCTACCCACTTGATCAGGTCCAGGAAAATTTCTATTATTGGCAAAAGACAAGGGGGATATGGGAATGTGTCTGTGTGTATCTATGTGTGTTTACATGTTTGAAACAAAATGCGTATGCCGTTTCAGCTTCATTTTTCTTTCGTGATTATAAAAATAGTCACTGAGAAATCTACTCTGAAGATGCTGAAATAGGTTAAAAATAATATTAAAATGGTGACCTGATCACACAGAAATGCTGTTAACTTGATATATTATTTTCTTCCAGATTTTAAAAATCACATATATACATGCATATATTATGTGAAAGTAACTTCACTCAACTACATATTTGATCCCTTTTCCATGCTTATGTACATGTGACACATATAGTCTTTTAATTTATCAACTTATAGATGTATTCCCCCCATGCTGAAAAATACTTCTAAGTTATTTTTCTGTGCAAATTAATAAATGTCTGAACATCCAAACTATAACAGACTGTCTAGCAATATAAACAGGGAATGCCAAGTCAATAAATTAGCATGAACGGCCATGCTGCACTGAAGCCTTAATTTAGAGGCAGTAATCTGATCACCTCTTCTCCCACTGTGGACTTGTAAAGCATTGGAAGATACAAAAATTCCAGAGGATTAACTCCTTCAAAATGCCAGCAATTCTCAAAACCACACACCTTTCCCACCACTCTAAGACTGCCATCTCTATTTTTCTAAACTTTAGGATCCCGAAAAGTCACTAGAAAATAACTAGCTTTAAGACAGCCATTACCTTGAAGCTTCTTGTCAGCTGCAGCCTGGTAAAATGCAGCTCCTCCACTCTAAGACTGGCCAGGCATAGCTCCCTTCCTAGCGGCCCAGAGGAGGGTCCGCCCCCGGGGTGTATGAAGACCTGAAAGTCCCTGCCTGGATCAGAGGAGGAAGAATTGCCAGGAGAAACCGCTGAAGTGCTGAACTGCAGGAATGTTCCCTTTTAAAAAAACTTTTAAGTGAAATGCCAACAAGTGTGCTTAGTTTCTATTCAAACCCTTAGGGTGTGTGATTTCTTGAAGAAAAGAGGTAGTGAATCACTTTATCATATAATAAAAACCCAGTTACTAATATTCCTTACGTTATTTTTTTTTCTTGCCATCTCTGGCATCTTACCCCTGTAGGTGAATTTTTAAACCCAGCTGGTCAAACTCCATTAAAATAGACCACTAAGGATATCAATTTGGATTACACAAAAACTGTACATTATTTGAGGGAGACTTTAATTCTTTATAATTATTTATTTATTTATTTATTTATTTATTTTTTTCTGTTTTCAGGACATGGTATGTCTCTACTTGTATTCATTCTTCTCTTAAAACTTTCAGGAAAGTTGCAGAGATGTCTTCACATACATGATTATTTCTGGCTAGATGTTGAAATCATTGGCTTAACAGGAAAGCACCCATTTCATATGCCCTCGTCATTAATTGACAATTCTGTTTCTTGTGTTTTGTTGTTTTCACTTGCGTGATTCAATGAGGGGAATTAATTTCTTAAAATTTATGTCTTTATTTACATGTCTGAAATAGATTTTGCATATTCTGTTCATCAAAATTCTATGTTAAATTTAAATATAGCTTTCTGATTTAACTCAGAAAGTAAATTTTAATTATCGCTAGTGATAACTGGGGAATAAAGTATTTTTTTAGCATCTGTATCATATAATATTACTCATATATAATAATTACAATTTTAACATTCACCTTTATATAAGCATTAATATTAAAATAAAATACCAATAAATCACTGAGAGCCATCTTTAAGCTGGTGTATTACTGGGGACTCTAATAATTAGAGTATATAATGCTTTGTGCTATAAACAACCCCTAAATCTCAGAGATTCAATATCCTAAAAGTTTATTTTGCTGATATCAAGGTTCAATATAAAGCATCAGTGGCCAAAAACAGGCACGGTTCTCTGTTTTAAACAGTCATTAAGAGACCCAACCTTCTTCTATCCTGTGGCTCTACCATGTCCTTGGGTCTTGCATTCCTTCATTAAATTCTTTGCATCTAGCTAACAGCCTAAACAAGAGGGAAGATAGAGAGTCATACGGAAGGTTTTAGCAGTCATGTCTGGCAAACATCACTTCTAGTTAACAGTCCACTAGCCAGAACTTAGGCATGGAGCCCCAACAGCCATACTGGCTGGGGAATGTAATCTCCCTGTGACCCCAGGAGAAAAATAAGACAGGTTGACAAACATGTAGCATTCTCTCTGCCACAAGAAATTTTGCCTTCCAATCTTTTATAGACTTCTGTTACTGGTTTAATGTTTTTTTTTTAGTCGTATATCACATTTATAATGAATGAGACAGAAACTTCTAGTTGCTCACCCAAGATCCACTCTTTGCATTCTTTCTCATTAGCAGAACCCCAGTTGTATTGAAGGTGGCAGTTTAATCTCCTAAAATATTGCCTTTCCCAGACTCCCTCCCTGCAAGCCATGGTCATGTGATGAAATTTCTTGCCAAAGAATGCAAGCAGAAATTGCTGTGAAGATTCTAGAGATGGCATCTCTAGAGGGTGATAAGTAGCCAGGATGGTTGTTTTTTTTTGTTTGTTTGTTTGTTTGTTTTTTCACTTTCCCCCTTTCTCTTGCTTCCCAGAATTTGATCATGATAGATAAGAGTTCAGGAAGCCTTTCTGGACCACAAAGTGACTTAGGAAAAGGATGCAACTCACTAGGAATGTGAGACCCTAAACCACTCAAAAATGGGATCACCTTATTCCAATCTCTTTAAGGTAGTGGAACATTAGACTTCTATTTTACCAAAGGCTCTGTGTTTTGCAGTCTTTCTTTCTAGTTGTAGAACAAAATAATTGATCCTACAAAAATTACAATGAAAATAACATAATTCTTGTTATAGAATTAATCCTTTCAATGCCTTCAAAATACTACTATATAATCTAAATAGGATTATCAGGCCAGTGTTATATGGCTTTTTTAAATGATGAGATTTATTTCATTATATATTTTATAATGTAATATTTTTTATTCTGTTTTCATCTCACAAGTTTGTAAAAAACAAATGTACACAGTATGATAATTATGTTAAAATGATTTTTTTTTGCTTTATTTTGGATATTTTTCATATTGCATATAAATCAGGAAATGTTATACTATGGAACCATTTTCAAAATGAAATGCAAAAGAAAAGATTAATTCCATGGATAATATTTTCTATTTCAGCCATTTGTAGAAGGAGGTGGAGAAGAATGATAACCAATAATAGTAAATGCTAATACTGCACATTAATATTTTTATGATAAAGATAGATAACGTTACAGATATAATAATATCTAATACCTATAAAAGTTTTCTATATGGCAGGCAATGTTCTCAGCACTTGATATATGGTCTCATTTAATAATTAGATGGTTATTTCCTGGAAGAGAGGGCTATAATCAACTCACTCTGCATAACAGCATTAATATTATTATTAATAATGACAATAATGACAGAAGCCGAAAGTGTTTTCTTACCATGGGGATTATATAAGGGAGTGGGTTACCTAGGATGTGTTCACCACAATACTTTATGATTTCTTTTATATGACATTTTCAAAAGGACAAAAGTATAGCTATGGTGAAAAGATAAGTGTTGCCAGTGTTACAAGTTGGGAAGGGTGTGGCTATAAAGGGACAGCTCAAAGATGTTGTGAGGGTGATGAAACTTTTCTAGAGTGGTGGTAGTTATATGAATCTATTTATATGTTAAAATCCAGAGAACTGTATACAAAAAAATGGTCAAGCATAGTGTATGATACTTTAAAGTATGATTTTAATGTATAGCAATTTAAATAAAAATTTAAATGAAAAATGTAATATTAGCCATTATATAAAAAGCAAGTCTTTGCAAGTATGCTTAGAAAGCATCTGCTTCTTCCTAAAGCATACTTAATAACAAAAACCCCCCAAATATCACCCATACACATATTTTTTCAAAAGCACCAGTTTTATTCCACTTAGGATATAAAAAGCCATAAGAGAATGTGACTCACAACTTAATAATGATAAATCTCGAGATAACGTACAAAATCATAACTTTCCTTGAGCTTAGCTGGGAACTGAGTTAAAGTGAATTCCAAAGGATGACCAGCTCCTTTAAAGAAAGACAAAACATATGAACCTTTGTCCAAGCATGGAGACAGAAGTGGCTGTCATACAAGCTGAAGTTTTAACGAACTTTTAAAAGTATGGGTTAACTTTGTCAGTTTGGAATATCTGGAGCACCAAAGACTTATACACTCACTATCAAGTTCTTTTTCACAATATTTAACCAGAAGCTCAAAAAAATGTCTCAGGACAAATCAAGAGACCTAAAAGAGTCTACATCACTGGTTCTGGTATGCAGAAGGTAATGAGCAGTTGCTCGGGGACAGACAAACAACCCCACAAAACCCGTCTGTCATGAGAAGCAAAAGCCTTAAAATGCTAGAGGAGAAGCAGCAAACCCTCTCCTGAACCCAGGTAAATATCCCTTGCTTTTGGTGGAGGGGTAGAAGCAAATCTTACTTGCCTAGGGAAGGAGAGATAGGAAACCCCCTGATTTCCAGGACAAAGGTAGAGATCCATTGCTGCTCAGGGAGAAGGAGAAGGAAAAAATACCTGTTCCTGAGGAAACCTTCTCTGGCCTAGGTCCTACATGAATGAAAAGTAGTGTTTGCCTATTGTTGAGAAAGAGGCAATAAAATATCTCTCACCAAAGACCAACCACATATACAAATCCGAGCTTAGCTGCCATGGGAGAGGAAAGAATGCTGAGAAAGCCTTACCCTAAGGTCCAGTGAGATTCATAGAGCCCCGCTAAGGCTGTGGCTACACAGGACAACAGGTAATACTTCCTGCCTCACCATGAGCCTCTAGCACTTGACAATAACAACAGCCAACTGCTGTCAAGTGAACAAGAGCAGGAAGAGAGACCCTCTCCTTGTGGCACAAGTATGAAGGGACTACTAAAAATTTTGAGTAGAGAATCATTGAGAAAAATCCTGTAGGACTGACTCCCGGCTCCAACTGAAGCAAGCCAGATGACAATTAAGTGAGGAAAGGGGGAAAAACTATCCAACATATTTTATAATACCAATTTTAACCTGCTACCCAAACTACAAAATAAAGTAACAAATGAATACTTCAGATCAATATCTCTAATAAACATAGACACAGAAATCCTTAACAAAATGCTGTTAATCAAAGCTGATGATAAAGAAAAAGAATAATAAATTATGACCAAATGGGGTTTATCCTGGGAATGTATGGATGGTTCGACATTTGCAAATCAATCAATCGATCAATGTTATTCACCATATCAACAGACCAAAAAGGAGAAAAAAAATCATCTCAATTTTTACCAAAAAAGAACTAATAACATTCTACAAATAATGATAAAAGACATTCAGCATAGTAAGAGTTTAATGGATCTTTCTCTACCTAAACAAAGGCATCTACAAAAACACCAAAAACCAAAAAACCTATGATTAACATCATACGGTAAAACACAGAATGCTTTTCCCCTAAAATCCCAAACAAGGCAAAGATGTTTGCTTTCACCACTTCTATTTAACACTACATTGGAGATTCTAGCCAATACAATAAGGACTAAAAAATAAATTGCTTATGAGTTTGAAGGAAAGAAGTAAAATTCCATTTACAGACAACAAGATGATCTATCTAGAAAATCCCAATGGATCTACCAAAAAACAACTATGAAGCTTTGAGACCTAATAAGTAAGTTTAATAATAATGCCAGACATAGGGTCAATATAAAATAATTGATTTTATTTCTATACAATAAAATCTGGAATTTTAAGTTTTTAAAAGTACCATTTGTAATAGCATCAAAAACTTGGAAATAATAAGTAACGGAGGATAACTATGTGCAAGATTTGTATGCTGAAGACTTCAACACACTGATGAGATAAATGAAATAAGACATAAATAAAGAAAGAAATACACCACGTTCTTTGGCTGAATAAGTGAAATACCAATTTTAGGATGTATCTCCCCAACATTTCTGTAGAATTATTGTAATCTCAATCAAAATCCCAGTAGATTTTTCATAGAAATTGAGAAGCTAACTCCAAAATGAATATGGAAAAAGCAAGGGAACCAGAACAGCTAGACACATTTTGAAAAGAAAATACAAAAGTTAGAAGACTCATACTACCTGATTTCAAGACTATGGTAATTAAGACAGTTTGTTATTAACATAGGATTGACTTATAGATCAACAGAATGTAAATAGACCAGCAAATATGGCCAACAGATTTTGAACAAAGGTAACTAAATAACGAAATGGTGAAATGGTGGTCTTTTCAACAAATGATACTGGAAAAACTAGACAGCATATGCCAAAATATTCTTCTTGACCCCTCAGCTAAGAGCATATACAAAATTAACTCAAAATGGATTACTGACCTAAATATAAAACCAAAAATTTTAACTTGTAGAAAAAAAATACAAAATCTTTGAGATTGTGGTCTAGGCAAAGATTTATTAGGATTAAAAAGCATGGACTATAAAAAATTAATAAATTTGACTTGAAAACTTCTGCTTTTCAAAAAATAAGATGAAAAGAAAACCCAAAGTGAGAGCCAACACTTACAAAACACCTATGTATTGAAGGACTTTTATCCAAAATATATAAAGAACTCTAAAAATTCAATGATAAGATTATTATTGAATAACCCAATAAAAATAGACAAAAAAGTAAATAGACACTTTATCAGAGAAGATGTATGAATGGCAAGTGAACACAAGAAAAGATGCACAACACTATTAGTAACTGAGGATATGCAAGCAAAACCACAATGAGATACCACTAACACCTTTATAAGAATAGCTAGTATTAAAAAGAAAATGAAATTCTGACAGTATCGACTTCTAGCAATGATGTAGAGCACTGGAACTCTCATACATTGCTGGTGGAAATGCAAAACATCACAGCTACTTTAGAAAACAGTTTGGCAATTTCTAATGTAATTAAACACATACCTACCATAAAACCAAGAAATTCCACTCCGATGTATTTTCTCAACAGAAATGAAAACTTATGTACATACAAAGACCTATTCTAGAATATTTAACAAGTTTAATCATAATTGCCAAAAACTACAAATTTACTGGTGAGTGGATACTCAAATTGCAGAACATTCATATGACAGAATACCTCTCGACTATATTAAGGAATAAACTACTGGTATATGCAACAACATTGGTGAATATTTTTAAAATATGCTAAGTGAAAGAAGCCAGATGTAAAAGCTATATACTTTATGATTACATTTGAATGACATCCTGGAAAATGAAAAACTATAGGGACAGAAATCAGATCAGTGGTTGTCAGGAACTGACATAGAGATACAGACTGTCTACAATGGGGCAGGAAGGAACATTTTGGAGTTATGGAAAGGTTTGACAGCTTGTCTGTACTGGTAGTTACATGATGGTTTATGTTTCTCAAAGCTCATTAAACTGTACAGCTAAAAGAGTGAATTTAACTCTATGTAAATTATACCTCTTTAAACTTGAGTCTTAAAAAGGCATCCCATCAGAATATGACCGATATAAGACATTTGTATTTTACTGTGAGAGTAATGGGGATACATATAGGGATTTTGATTTGTATTTTGAACCAATGATTGCCAAAGAGGCTGTGGGTTTCACAAGATATGTGTAAAAATATCCTCTGTAGTGCAGAAATAATATGTTAAAAATGTAAATTACTTTGATTTCTTTTATTAATTTTTATTAACTTCTCCTTCTGAATTTGCTTTAAAGCAGGGGGCGGCAGCATCTAAGACACTTGACTTTGATGCAGTTATATAACTTTCTTTAAATACATGTCTTCACTACATAAATCTTTCATTGAGAGTTAGTTAGCACAGGACATATGTCAAGAAACCAGATGACATCAGCATTGTACAGTACATGAAATTTATCCCCATTGGCAGAGCCTTTAACCACACTGAAGTTATCACATGCCACTAAACCATATGAATGGAAATAGAGGAAGAAAGTAAGGAAATATGGAGGAAGAAAGAAGTAGAAGACAAAATGCTGCAATCTGGAAATAGTGAGCTAGTTAAGAATATGTCCCCAGTTAAAAGCAGAAACTGAGTAACATATGACAGGAAAATGGAGTGGTCATAAAGTAAATAAATATCAATATTTTAGTGAATAAGGTTCATATAACGAGTATAGATAGTCCAGTTAGAACACTCCCAAAGACCATGAGGGAGCCACAGACATTGGTAAACAAGGAATCTTAGATATTTCACAGATACTCAAAATATTCAATGACCCCAAAGGCAGAAGTACAGACAAGTAACAACTGAATCTCTCTCTAAACAAAGAGTTCAATCTTTTTAATGTCAACTGGCTGAATATCAACCCACCTGAAGAAGAAGAACATCAGGAAAACCTTACTAATAACAAGCATCCCAGGTATAGAAAAAGGTAAGTCAGATATAGTTATTCACTGCCACGATAAAAGAGTCCCCATAATTCCTGGTAAAATGTATATGAATAAAAAAGAATTACCATGCAGTGACTTAGAGTTCACAGAGGGATAAACCTGCCACATTGGAGATTTTGTACTTCCAAGGCAATGTGTAGGTTTTCCCAGGCAAAACTTACACATGCCAATGAATAAAACTATTAGAAGTCAAGACACAGGGTGATGGAATGAGAAATATTTTAAAAAGGAATAAAATAGAAACAAGTTTGATGAGGACCTCACAACCCCATCATTACAGTGCATAGACAAACAAAGCTCTACTGAACTGTGCATATGCCAGTAGACAGACTAAACTGCAGTGTCCTTTCTGGCACAAACAAGCCCTATCTGGGGTTTGCCCTGGGGAATTTTAAGATAAAAGGAGTCCTCCCCTAACCCCACCATTCTCTGAGAAATCCACAGAAAAAGAACCAGACAGGACAAAAATTATTCCTCCCACCATTCTAAATAAAGGTAATTATCAGTTCTTTAGTAAGGAGATGTGAGAGACTGTTAAAGATCCAATGTCTACACCTCAGAGTTCCTCAGGCAAGTATTATGACAAGGCTGTTACGTATTCCAAATTCACAAACAGATATAGAGACAGGGGTTTAGGACCCAGTTCTAGCCTTAATAGCGGACTAGAGAGACAACTACTGGTGCCACCAGATATCAAAACATATTACAAGTTTAGAATAATTTTTTAAAGTTCAGTGACAGTTTAAGTGTGAAGCAAGAGGTAGATATGGACATAGAAAAGAAGGCAATAAGAAAAAAAAAGGTTTCAAATAAACCATAGATCTGAATTATTATGTGGATACAGGTTAGAAATCAGTGAACTTTCAATCATCTAACAAAATTCCTTAGGTTGCTGGTCTGTGTTTTTCTGGTTTAACTAGAAAAGCAGTGGTTTTAGAGGCCTCTGTTGCCTTAGGGCTACTAAACAGTTTTCTTCTTCTGTGGCTTTTTCATGCCTCCCTGAAAACTCACAAGGAAGCTTGAGTAAGTACTTTCAAATAGACAATACTAGAGTGTATACATTAAAAGGAAAGGCAAAGAAAAAAAAGAATAAGCAAAGGGATTTCTTCTCTCAAAGGAGAAGGAAGATGGATGATGAAAATGAAAAAGACAAAAGATGAATAAAGACTGTGCATAAGACAAATAACACTGTGGTTGGGGGAAAGTATTTAAAAATCTAAGAAAAGAGGAGTAGTTCTATAATATTCCAGTTTGTAGTCCTTCTTATAGCTATTACACCTAAGGAATGAATGTATGTGTGTATGAGTGGGTGGTGGGAGATGTCCAGGGAAACTAGGGAATATGTTGGGGACATATGTTATTGAATATTTTTGTACTTTGGAGCCTCTCAAGGTTTATTCTAGTGGAATCCTCTTTAGACTCTACTAAGCTAACAGCACTTCCCTGTCTACCCAAGGGAGCCAGACACAGATACTGGAAGTCTGCATCCCGTAGACTAATCCAGACAGCGACCTTGTTAAGAGAATAAGCTTAGAAGTCAGAGATTCACAATTGGTGTCCTGGCTACCCACTGGAAAGGATTGTTTTTAAGGATTTTTAAGAGTCAGGCAGATCGCTGGGACATCCAAGTCTTCCATAATTAGACATCATTATGACTGTTTGTATACTTTTCCTACAGGAGTTTAGCATATATTTCTTTCCCAACATTAAAATTTGTGGCTTTTAACTTAAAATGTTAAAATGTTATGGCTACTGAGCCAGAGTGAAATCACTTGTATTCCATGTTCTCAACTTAGAATGTTGTTACCATGAAATGTTTTGTGAAATGGAAAAAGCCTTACCCACTGTCACATAGATACTAGTGGGTCTGGTGCTGAGATACAGCTGTCTTAATTCTTACTCCAACTGCTTGTCCGGCAGGGCCCTAACCTCCTTGGCATGTCTGTGGTTGCACTGTTTTTCTGAGGCTCAACTGGCATCACATGCAGATTTCCCATGTCAAGTGCATCTCTGATAAAGGCAGAGAATCAAACCAACGAAATGGAAGAGGCATAAATAAATTTCCCTACCTAAATTCTAACAGGCATGTTATTCTAAAACACAGGAATGAGGCGAAATTTCATCTGTGGTGCAGATGTCATCTACTTGTGCATGTTCTTACAATATGAAATGCTCTCTTTGTCAGTTACGTTATTTGGCTTATGCTAAAATAATATCGTTTAGAAAATTATAAGGTGGAGAAAGGAGAGGATGGAATGGACAATTGACTGGTGTCTACTTTGGGCCAGACTCTATGCAGCAGCATTTTTTATGATTTCTGTTTGAGTCCTCACATCAGTTCTTGGGTGGGGCTTTTTATTTTATACACATATAATTTTTTTGAGGGGAATTTGAATCACATTGTACATGCTGTCTCATAGTCTGCTAATAAAATACATTTCACAGCTTTGTTTGCTCAATTCATAAAAATAGTTGTCTGGAGAAAATTTAGGATATTTTGCAAGCGCCATCTTGTGACAAGAAGCAGAACTGTTACTACAACATCCTTGTTGGAGAATGGTGGGAACTACATCCTGCCAACAAGCAGCTTTCTCAGGCTTCTAGAATATACCATGCTCAAATTTAGTTTTGTTATGCATTATATTAAAAATGGAATCTGAATGTCTTCATCTCCAATGGTCAGATCGTGGTTACTGAAAGTTGAAAATATGAGAAAGATATATAAAAAGAAAGTATAATTATGGAAAGACATTATTATTTCCTGTATATCTTTGCATAGTTTTTCTTTACATAAACATATGAATGCACATGATTTCAAATCAGCTTTTTGTCCTGCTTAAGCTCAAGGTTTAAACATTTTTCCATACTAATAAGTATTTTCAATGTGATTTTTTAGTGAATTGCGTCAAATGAAATTTTCCCCCAACTTTGCAACATTTTACCGCAATCTTTTTTCTAATTTTGTTAAAAAAAGGGCTAAATATGTATTAATAATTAAAAAAAAAATACTGATAGTGAAGCCTGCCCTAGCTCTTCAACTACACAAATAATTCAATTAGCATGCTGGTTTATATTTTTTTCTGATTTGGTTACATGTGGATTAATGTAGTCTTTTATGTTTAAATGACTTTTACGTACACATGTATTAATGTAGTCTTTTATGTTTAAATAATATGATGCTTACCATTCTGCAGTTTGCTCTTTTTACTTCTCAGACATCTTTTCAAATCACTACAAGTTCATATTTTCATTTGTCAGCTATATAACATGCATCATACTACATAATACTTTTAAAACTGTTTATAGAAATAAACCAAATCCTCTCCATTTCTCACTCTTAAACTTAGATGATACAGAAAAGTGGTTCTGAAAAGATGGGTTACAGGAAGGACACATGCGGGGCTGTAGTTGAAACAGCAACCAGGCTACCCACTTGATCAGGTCCAGGAAAAATTCCACTATTGACAAAAGACGAGGGGGTATGGGAGCGTGTCTGTGGTGTCTATGTGTGTTTACGTATTTGAAACAAAATGGGTATACTGTTTTGGCTTTAGTTTGCTCTTCTAATTACAAAAATGAGCACGAATAAAAACAATTCTAAAAATGCTGAAACCAGTTAAAAATATATTTTTAAAAATCCTCTGTAATCTGAACACTCATAAATGAACACTCAGAGATGCTGACTGTTAACTCGGGAGTCTAGTTCTCTTCCTAAGGAAAACGAATATACATCTTTACAAGTGTTATCACTCGACGGCATATCTGAATGCCTTTCCACGTTCATGTACATTTATATTTGTGTCCCTATATTTCATTCCCTTTATATGTTTACATTTTTCTATCATTTTTGTGTAGAGTAATACGTGTTTAAGTCAAAATATAATAAAATCTGTAACAAAAATAGAAATATGGAATGCCACGTAAAAAATTAACATGAACAGCACGTCTCACCGAAGTCTTAATTTAGAAGCTGTAATCTGATAGCCCACTCCCACACGGACGACTTTAAAAATATCGGGCGAAACAAAAATTCCAGAGGATTAATTCCGTTCCAATAACAGCAATTTAAACAAAACCATATTCTATTCCCACCTCTCTCAGTCAACAATATATATTTCTTTTTTTTACTTTAACACCAATGCCCGAAGAAATTCCCAGAAAATAACTGGCTTTAAGACAGCCATTACCTTGAAGCTTCTCGTCAGCTGCAGCCTCGTGAAATGCTACCCCTCCCCCAAGACTGGCCGGGTACAGCTCCCTTCGAAGCGGCTCCGACGACGCTCCGCCCCTTCCCAGTGACGGGACTAGCAGGGGGCCTTTCCCTCAAAGGGAAGAAAGTCACCAAGTTAAACTGAAATTCCCTTAAAGCTAAAAGATTATGATTTTTAAAGCAATTGAAAGTGGAATGGCAACACGTGTCTGTTTAATTTACATTCAAACCACAAAAGTGGGTGATTTTCTGGAAAACATAGGTAGAAATGCCTTTATCATATAATAAAGACTCAGTAAAGAAAATCTTTTACATATTTTTCTTGCCTGTTTCGGCACCTAATTTCTAAAAACGATTTCAAGATCCAACTGGTCAAGCTCTATTAAAAACCCCCCAGCATCCTTATTTGTACTGAAATGAATTAATATGTTTTTTGTGGATAAATAATTCCCCGAAATTTTAATTCTTCTGGCTCTGGCACATGATGTATATCTCTCTTTTTATTCAGGTCTTCTCATTTATCTTTCAGAAAGTTTCATCGTTTCTTTCAATTAAAATCATTTCTAAATATAAAACATCAACCAAAATCTTTAAAGAGATATGTACGTATCTGAATATCCTGAAATTGTCAACAAAAATATTTTTGTTGGTAAAAACACAATAAATCAAATTTGAAAATATAAGAACAAACTTGACAAAACTGTTTTTAATGCAAACATATCGCTAAAGTAGCTCTTACATATTAATAAGAAATAAATGGTAGGGTAAAAATGGACAAAAGACATAAATAGACAATTCACAATGTTCTGGGAGAATAATTTTTCCCCACTCCTAATCTTTACTTCCTTGAGAGCAAGCTTATACAGTGCCGGCACAGGAATCTTTTTCCTTCCCTGTACAGCTACAAACCTCTACGCTATTTGGGTGGGTTTGCTTAAATTTGGAGTTCTGTTGTCAGGCTTTTAATTCCAGTACTTTGGGAGGCTGAGGTGGGCGGACCACTTGAGGTCAGTAGTTCCAGACCAGACTGGCCAACATGGTGAAACCCTGTCTCTACTAAAAATACAAAAATTACCCAGGCGGGGTGGTGGGTGCCTATAATCCCAGCTAGTTGGGGGCCTGAGGTGTGAGAATTGCTTGAATCCAAAAGGCAGAGGTTACAATGAGCCGAGACTGCGCCACTGTATCCTTAAAGAGATATGTATGTATCTGAATATCCTGAAATTGGCAACAAAATACATTCTTTTTGTTCAGAAGGCCTTACATTTATATTTGTGTCCCTATATGTCATTCCCTTTATGTTCACATTTTTCTATTATTTTTGTGTAGAATAATACTGCACTCTAGCCCGGGTGACAGAGTAAGACTCCATCTCAAAATAAAATAAGAAATAAATAAACGGGCCTATTTGATTCTCACAATAATCAATACCCTGCAACTTCCTCTTCCCCTTGTACCAATGTTGACATTTTGGCTTCCATCTGCAACTCCATTTGTTTTATATCAATTTATCTAATTGGTTCACTGAAGAAACGGAGGTTCTATTTATTGGGGCTCATCGAAACCCAAACATTCAAAACAGAAATTAAAACTGACTAATACATAAAAGATATTCACCTTCCCTAATAATCAAAGAGATGCAAATATAAAACAACAATAATATGTCATTTTTCTACCTAAATTGACTGACAAAGAGGCAAATAAATGATATAATTGGTGGAGATGCAGGAAACAAAGAAATGAGCACTCTTGCTAATGCCCATGGTCACAAAGCTAGGAAGAGGGTGATACAAAGTCACAGCCAAAGTCTGACCCCAAAACAGGAGGTATGCCCTCTATCCACGAGTATTCACTGCCTCCAGGGCTTAGAATCCTGTCTCTTTGGTAAGAACAAAGATGATATTGTTCACTTTCGAACTGTGAGGAAATTGGTGAGTGAGTGTTGCTTAGTCTCATGTCTCTGTTGGACAACATATTGGTGAACTACAACCATCTTTAGCAACAACCATACTTATTATCCTGACCTCTTTCCATTTCTAACATTCATGTACATTACCACACATATTAAAAAATATTTTCATGTACTATGCTTTTTTTTTTTTTAGATAGAATCGTGCTCTGTCGCTCATGCTGGAGTGCGGTGGCAGGATCTCAGCTCACTGCAACGTCTGTCGCTCATGCTGGAGTGCGGTGGCAGGATCTCAGCTCACTGCAACGTCTGCCTCCTGGGTTCAAGTGATTCTCCTGGCTCAGCCTCCTGAGTAGCTGGGATTACAAGCATGTGCCACAACACCAAACTCATTTTTGTTTCTTTAATAAAGACGGAGTTTTGCCATGTTGGCCAGGCTGGTCTCAAACGCCTGACTTCAGGTGATCTGTCTGCCTTGGCTTCCTAAAATGCTAGGATTACAAGGCGTGAGCCATGGCTTCCAGCCTGCACTATGCTTTTGCAATGACCATTCTGCATGACAGCATTCATTTGGCCTTAGAGCATTTAGAAGAAGTTCCTTTTGCATTGTAGGGGCCTGGAAGCAACTTCCCTTTCAGATATGGCGATTCCTGGACAGGGGCTGATAATCATTCGTTATACAGAGAAATGTCATTTTCTTTTTACCCTCATTAACAGTTGGCAATTCCTTGCTCCTGTGCTTTGCGGTTTGCAACTGCCAATTCAGTACAGGAAAGTTGTATTTTTATACTCTTTAACTGAGCTTTTTTATTCACAAAATATTCACGAAATTAAGATTTAAATTAGATTTTTATTGCCTTTAACGTTCAGGTGTTATTTCCCAGGAAGCATTAAAACCTATACATTGCCAGTGCATAATGATTCTGAGGTTCAGGTGTCTTACAATAATGTTATGCTATGTATAAAAACAAAACTTGTAAAATTAGGTGAAGTTGGTGAGGCCCTCACAACCCCATTATCACAGTGAGCAGGTAAACACATCTCCTGCTACATTCTTGCTATTCAGGTTAGAGACACAGAGCTGCATATGACATAGCTCTTCCTATAATGATCAAATGGAAAGAAAGAAAACTGTCTGCACTGGGGACTCCAAAGAAAGAAGCCATCATTCTTCCAGATACTCATAACAGAAGGGTCAGCCTGGGTCAAAATTTTCCTGGTAACCACATTTAAAATGACATAAAGAGCTCTTTGATGAGATATGGATTTCTGTCGGCAAACCCTATGTTTAACATTTACTAGTTTGTCACCGAGGCATTATGACAGGGTTATGTTTCTGAAGTTTTCAGCCAGCCAGCCAAAAATTCAGACAATGTGGGTTTGAAACCTTTATTACCTCAGTGGACAGAAAACTTTCCAATACTTGGCAACAATGCTAGGTTGTCATCTCTCATAACCTAGATAGCATAGTCAACAAGGATGCATGGGTCACCTGTATCTCTATATTAATCTAGGTTTTCCAAATATTAAATATTAATATATTTAACACTACAATAATAATAAGAGTTTTAGCTACCTAATTATCTGGAAAAGTAATTTTTTTGGTTTGGTTTTGTTTGTTTTTTCAGACACCTCATTCTATTCTTTGTCTGTTTTTTAAGAAGTCTGATTCTATTGCCCTAGGGATAGTAAATGGTTCTGGCCTGTTGTAGCCGCTTTTATCCCCCTAGACCTTTACAAAGTAGCTTGAATAAAGTATTTTCAATGGATGATAATAAGATTACATTAAAAAAACATGGCAAAGAAGAAAAGGGATCAGATAAAAAATTTAGTTTCCTAAGTAGGAAGAAGGTAAAAGATGAGAATATAGACAAGATACAAATCAGAAAAATGAGTAGTGGGTATCAGAAAGGTGGGGTTAGAGATGTGGAATGTATTTGTGGGGGTGCAGAAAAGAGAAGTATTATAACACAAACCCAATATTCCATCTTTATTTTCTCTGTTGTATAATAAAAAGGGAATTGTGTGGGAGGAGCTTTGGCAGTATCTGGAACATTATTTTTGTTCTTGGATAATTTGGGTTTTTGCAACCCTCTGAGTTATCGTAAGTGAATGCTGGGTTCTAATCTTTTCTAAGCTGCCACTCAAGGCAATCAAAGGAGAGCTCACGGACACAATGAGATTGTTAAGGCTCAGCATCAACAATCTCACTGAGAGCCCAAGGTTATGAGTCACAGATTTCTGATAGTTGCTTGGAAAGAACTAAGTTTGTTAAACCACTACAAAATATTATTTAAGAGAATACAGTCATGTGGTGCATAATGACATTTCAGTCAATGACAAACTGCATATATGACGGTGTTCCTGTAAGATTATAATAAAGCTGCAAAATTCCTGTTGCCTAGTGATGTTGGTGACAGCCATCGTAACACTGAAGCACAACTCATCACTCATGTGTTTGTGGTGATGCGGGCATAAACAACTTACTACACCGATAGTGGCATAAAAGTATAGCACATACAATTATGTACAATACCTAATAATTGATAATAAATGACAGTAGATTATATACTTCCTATACTATACTTTTTAATCTTATTTTAGTGTATTTCTTCTACTTATTAAAAGAAATTAACTGTAAAACACCCACAGAGCAGGTCTTTCAGGAGGTATTCTAGAAAAGGGCATTGTTATTTTAGGAGACAATAGCACCATGAGTGGTACTGCCGCTGAAGATCTTCCAGTGGGACGAGATGTGTAAATGGAAGACAGTGATATTGATGATCCCGACCCTGCGTAGGCTAATGTGTGTGTTGGTGATTAACAAAAAACGTTTGAAAAGAAAAAAGATAAAGATTTTTAAAAATAGAAAAAAAAGCTTATAGAACAAGGATATAAAGAAAAGTTATTTTTGTACTGCTGTACAATGTGTTTGTGTATTATGGTATTATTACAAAAGTGTTAAAAGATGTAAAAAATTAAACATTTATAAAGTAAAAAATTACCAGAAGCTAAGGTTAATTTATCATTAAGGAAAGAAAAAAAATTTTAATAAATTTGATGTCACCTAAGTATTCAAGTCTACAGTAGTGTACATAATGTTCTAGGCCTTCACATTTACACGTCACTCACTCACTGACTCACCCAAACTAACTTCCAGTCCTGCAAGCTCCATTCATAGTAACGGCCCTATGCAGGTTTACCATTTTTTGTTTTTTATGTCATATTTTTACCATAACTTTTTTATGTTTCGATATGTTTGAATATATGAATACTTACTATTGTGTTGCAACTGCCTACAGTATCAATACAGTAACATGGTATACAGGTTTGTGGTATAGGAGCAATAGGCTATACCATACAGCCCAAGCATGCAGTAGGCTATGCCATCTAAGTTTGTGCAAGTACACTCTATGATGTTCTCAGATAAAATCGCCTAATGAAGCATTTCTCAGAATATGTCCCCGTTGTTAAGCCATGCATGACTATACAGGTGATTCAAGAAGGCCGTAAGACCTTAAGCAGGTCCTAAGAAACCTTTGTAACCATGTTATCTAGTATATGGTATGACAACCAAACATAGTCATCAAGGACTAGAGAGTCAGGTAGACACCTGAATAGCCACTTGCATGATTTCTTCATAGTGATATAATATATAAGATTCTTTCCCAAAACTAGGAGTTATGAGTTTTAATTACAAACATTATAGCTGTAGAACAGGAAGCAAAATGAATTATACTCCAAATTCTCAACCTAACATGATCCTTACATAAAATGTGGCTTTTAATTTAAAATGCTATGAGGGCCAAAGAGCAGGAAGCAAAATACATTATTCTCCAAGTTCTCAACATGTTTTTGCCATGAAATGTTTTGTGAAATGGGAAGAGTATTACCCACTGTCAGGTGGATCCTGGTGGGTCTGGTCCTGTGGTCCAGCTGTCTTGATTCTCACTCCAACTGCTTGTCCAGCAGGGTCTCTATCCCGATCTTCACTTCTGTGGCTTCACTGTCTTTCCTGGGGCTTGGCTGGCAGGAAGTCAAACCAATGAAATGGAAAAGGTGTAAATAAATTTCCCTACCCAAACTCTAACAGGCATGTCATTCCAAAACACAGGAATAAGGCAAAATCTCATCCATGATATAGATGCCATCTATTTTCCTTCATGTTCTTATAATATGAAATGTTCTCTGTGTCAGTTATGTTATTTCGTTCATGCTAAAATCATCCTTCAGGAAAATTATGAAGTGGAGAAAAGAGAGAAGGGAAAGGACAATTGACTTGTGTCTACTATGGGCCAGACTCTATGTAGCAGCACTTTTTATGATTTCTGTTTGAGTCCTCATATCAGTTATTGGTGGGGATTTTTCTTCTAGATATTTACAGTATTTTTAATGGAATTTCAATCACAATCTACATGCTGTCTCATAGTCAGCTAATACAAAACATATTTCATTGCTTTGTCCACTTCATAAAAATGTTTGCCTGGACGAAGCTTAGGCAACCTGGCAAGCACCATCTTGTGACCAGAACCAGAACTGCAGGCACTCAGGCTTCTAGAAATTTTCATTCTCAATTTAAGAGTTCTATGCATGTGTTATACAAAAATGGGATCATAATGTTCTCATTTAAAATCTTTTGACTATAATATCTCTCATGAATGTTGTATATCTTTTTTTATCTTTGGATTTCCAAGGAAGAAAGCAAATCCACACAATGGTCAAAATGTAATGGTTTGCTCTATATATTTCTATATATTTTTCTATAGATACTTATCAAAGTGGGTGATTTTTGAAACTAGACCCTTTATTTTTCCAGTAATATATTTGAACATATTTCCATATTAATAATTATTTTCCATATCATCTTTTTGTGAATTGGTTTACAAAATTTTTCCCACATTTCTAAAATGTTATGTTTTTCTTATGATGACTATAATTCAGGCTTGCTCTTTACAAAATGAAATTTTTAAAATGGGGAAATGTAATATATAGAAGATTAAAATATTCTCTTTATTAATTGAAGATATGTGTGGAGATATAAGAACACTTAATCTCCAATTAATAAAGTAGCATGTATATTTCCAGATTTCTCCAACTAATAAAGTAGCATCTATGTTTCCAGAATTTTATTGCATACACCGTACTAATGCATGCACATTCTTTTTGGTAAACAAATAGGATTACATGGTACAGGCCACCAATTTGCTTATTTTTAGAATCTACCTTGGACATTTTTTGTAACCGTTGCATTTAGCGTTAGCTCATTCCTTTTATAGCTGCGCAGTACTCAACACTATGGATGTACTATCCTATACAACTATGTCATAATATGTTTAAACCATTTTATGAATTATTCCTCATGAGTATAAAGATAAATATGTTCTGCTTGAACCAGAGTCTGGACTATAGCCTCAATAGTTGAACTGCAAGAAAAGCACAAGCAATCAGGTAATGAGCCTTCTTAGACCCACAGAAAAATCCTACCGCAGCAAAAGACAATGGAATGTGTGTGTGGCTATTTGCTCAAGTGTCTGCAACATAATTGATTATTTCCTTCTCAGCTCCATTTTCATTTCCAAAAGAATCAAAAGTACATAAAATCTAAAGATGAAAATACACGTCATCAGTACTCAAACCATGAGTTGTTCACGGCTTACATTTGAGTCTAATCTTTTTGATGTTTTCCTCATCACATATATATTTGAATATGCTATTTGAAATTACATTTATTTAGCCACATATTTGAACACCTTTCCATGTTTATATAAGTTTTCCCTATTTTGGGGAAAGTGGCTTTCCCCCCATGATTTTAAGTTCTCATCTCAGTTTTTATGCTGACATAGGAACTACATGCTAAGTAAAATGTGGAAGAAAGAAATGGAAATTTTCCTCCTTTTTCCCCTGACATCCTTTTTTATCAGGCATCCTTCATTACTAGGCATACTGTTTGTTGTGTTTTATTATATTAAGATATACCTGTTACTGTTATGGTCTTTAGATTTTTTTTCTATTGCAGTACAAATAGAAATATACAATTCTCTTGACAGATAGAAATACAAAGATCATATTTTGCACATTATTTAAAAAGCTATTATAATAAGTCATTATGTATCCCTTGACAAATAACCAGACTGCTAATTCTCAGAGATACTCGAATTTGCAGTTATGCATTACTTTAGATTACTAACATAGTCCACCAAAATAGGAAGATTTGTTAGAAACACAATCAACACATTCAAAGTAATATAAAAAAAACCAACATCCCCAACTAACAACTTAATTTTTCATTTAAGATTATCATAACCTTTTTCAAAATAAGGAAGATTAATCTCCCAACTTTTGTTTCATCATTTATCTCAGCCACCACTGCCTTTTGCTAGAAACACAAAATGCTCTGTTAAAAAGTTAGCTTTTGCTACCTCTTGAAGAATATTTTTTCGCAGGTGTAATGTTCATTACCACCTCCCCGACTGTGGACTTTTAAAATAATCTAACAGAACACAAAACCCAGATATTAATTCCCTCCCAGAAACGACTCTCACAAAACGACAGTCCTTTCCCGTAATTCCTAAGCAGCACTCTCTTCTTTTCTAACCTTTATTCCAAATCTTCGAGAACTCCTTGAAAATAACTAGCATTTACTAGCATTTACGACAGCCATTACCTCCAAGCTTTTCCGCGGAAGCCTTGGAAGCCTGTGTGTAGTGCAGCTCCTCCCAGAAGACTGGCTGGGCGCAGCTTGCTTCCAAGCTCCTAAAAGATGCTCCGCCCCCTCTCCGTGATAGGAAAAGCACGAGGCTCTTCATTTAGGGAAGAATGACCAAGTTAAACCGAAATACAGCTAAAGAGAAGAAATGTTCCTCTGAGGTAACTTTAAAGTGTAATGGTAACCTGTGTCTGTTCAATTTCCATTCAACCATCTAGGATAGGTGATTTCGTAGAAAAAAAGAAGCAGCAGCAAATCTCTTTTTCACCTAATAAAAGATGTGGTTAAGTTGTTCCTTACATATATTTCTTCTGACCCTCTTTTGTACTTTATTTCTGGCAAATTTAAGACCTACTGGCTACGTTTCACAAGAAAAACATACGCTAAGTATTTTGATTTGGATTATAGTGAATTACTACTTTATTTTAGGTAGAATTAATTATTTACAATTTTGAGTCTGAAACTGGGACATAATATATCTCTCCTTTTATTCAAATTTATTACACTTCTCTCCTTAGGTCATTTCCAAAGAAAAATCCTCAAACAAAATCTGATTATACCGAAATTGAAAAAAAAAAAAATGTGTTAATAGTAAAGTCACCATAGACAAAAGATCAGCCACAAACTTAGGAGTGCTCTTCAAGTGCTTTTATCTATCCATATGATTCTATAAACAAAAATATACCTAAGCTGGTTCTTATATTTCAATAAGAAAGAAATGAACAACAAAATAGAGAAAGGGGTAAATAACACAAGCAGAGAATTCACAACATTCTTCCCTACTTCTGATATTTCCCTGTGAAGAAAGCTTAAAGCAGTGTAACTTGAGGGCTCTCTATGTCTTCTAGACTGGAGAAATACGCTTTTAGGCTGTTGGATAGTTTTCCTTAAGTCAAGAGTTCTGTTAGTCTTTTTTCACTCTCAAAAGTCCTGCAATTTATCTTCCCCTCCTAATAAAGCTGACAATTTTGGTTTCATCAGCTATTCAATTTCTTTTTACCACAATTTCTTCATTATTTTTAAGATAGGACAATTGTAAACTTTTTGTACCCTTGAAATTACCTCAAAATGTATAATAATGCAAAAATGGGTAGAAATATATTATTGGGCAAGTAAGAAAAATTTGATTAACTCTTACAGAAGTAATGATTTAATATATGTGTACTCTGTGAAATGATTACCACAATCAAGTCAATTAACCTATCCATCACCTCACATAGTTTGTGTGAGATGAAAATCCTTTGGATCTATTTCCTGGCAAATTTCAGATATACACTATATATTATTAACTACCATCAACTTTTCATGTACCTTTTGACCATTTGTATGTTTTCTTTGGAAAAATAACTACCCAGGTCCTTTGCTCGTTTTTAAAATCAGGTTACTTGTTAGTTTTTTCTTGACATTGAATTTTGTAAGTTTCTTATATATTTTGGGTATTAACTCTTTATTGGATGCATGGTTTGCAAATATTTTCTCCCATTCCATGGGTTGCCTTTTCATTCTGTTGAGTATTTCCTTTGTTGTGTAGAAACTTTTTAGGTTAATGTAGTCCCACTTGTTTATTCATACGATTTCTAATAGCAAGTCATCTCAAGAGCACTGATATAATTTCAAAGCTCAAAGCTTCTCAGTATTGCAACTCTATAAAAACTGCTTCTGTTCATGAAATATTTTCCAAAATTGCAAGACAAGTTCTGTTAATATGTAACAAGAACATAATACCAAGAATAATTGTTCATTGAAATATAACAACATCAAGAACAGAGAACTGATCAACTGTGTTCTTTAAAGTCACAAGACCTTGAGAAACATTGCTATTCAGAATGAAAAGGCTCTGCTCTAAAGGATTGGTTTTTTATTATTGTTGACATTAGTTTTATTTTCTTTAGTATTAAAAAGTACTCTTAAAAACCAGTGGTTGTAGAACATAAACATACCAAAATATAAAATATTGAAAATACCAAATATTAGTGAGGATGAGGAGCAAATTGGAAGGTTCATAAACTCTTTACAGAAATGTAAATTAGAACTCACATTTTGTGAACTGTTTTGGCACTATTTACCTAAACTGAATATTATAGAGGTTAAGAGAGAGCTATTTAGTGTTTTAAGTAGCAGACTGGAATGTCTAAATTGGTAATATAGAAACGGTCTCCACAGAAACCAATGCATACCCAGATGACCCAGTGGGACATAGAAAGTAAATGTTTAAAATTCAATTTCTTCCATTTTGATTGATTTTATAAGCTTCTACTTGTAAATATGTTAAATTCACATAATAAATACCATAATGTATCATATATTTTATAAAAATATCAAATAATTGGGAGTTGTCAATTTTTTTTTTACAGTGGTGATAAAAATGTATGTGAAAATCTCTTCTTTATTTTACTCT
Source organism: Sapajus apella (assembly GCF_009761245.1). Classification (NCBI taxonomy): domain Eukaryota; kingdom Metazoa; phylum Chordata; class Mammalia; order Primates; family Cebidae; genus Sapajus; species Sapajus apella. The sequence goes on from NW_022437013.1 coordinate 8,999,206, forward strand.
CACCCCACATAGCCCTCCCACTTGTCCTTTCCCAAGCCATTTGCATGGTTTGGGATTACTTTCTCATAAAAAGACTCATTAATCTGAACTTGCTAAATTTCCTATATACTGATTTCACTGCTCAGGTCGGCTAACGTTACTCTCATTAAATGTTTAAGATAATAATGAGAAACTGGATTATAATAAGTCATCTTTTTGCAAAATGATTGCTTCTTGCAAACTTCAGATAAAACCGCAAATATGTGGGTATATAGTAATTCTATTTGGACTATGTAAGTGTTTTCACTGTAATATTATAAAGGCAAAAATATTTGTTTTATTTTATTTTAAGTTCAGGGTTACATGTGCAGGATATGCTGGTTTGTTACATAAGTAAACATGTACCATGGTTGTTTGCTACACCTAGCAACCATCATCTAGATATTAAGCCCGGCTTGCATAAAACCAAAATTCTAATACCGACAGTGATTGTATTTTTCTTTAATGTCAACCTAAATTTAATTTCTAAGCTCTCTAGTTGATTTTGAGACCTTGAAAATAATGAGTGATTTTTTTTGGATATCTGGACAATTCCTAAGAAAATCAGAATTCATAAACACAAAGCATCAAACATACCAAATTCCAATGCAACAATTTTTAGATTCTTAATTATATATGAAAGTATTTTTATAAAGCCTTTTTTATAAACCTCAAAATAAAATAGTAAAATCAATATTGTATCTGTATCATCTACTAATATGTTGAGAGGTTAATTATATTTTAAAGCTCAATTTATACCTTTCTATGATATGTATTTATGTGTGCATATTTGGGTCTGTGTTTAGATATACACATATAATTGTACACTAATTTAAATAAGAGTGGTTTCGGAACAATAGAGAGGATTAAATAATTACAATGAAAAGTGATCTTAGAATATGTAATTTGACCTCATAATGGGATTATATGAACTTATTATTTAATTAATTTTTTTATTGAGACAGAATTTCCCTCTGTCGCCCAGGATGGAGTGCAATGGAGCCATCTCAGCGCACTGCAACCTCTGCTTCCGTGGCTCAAGTGATTCTTGTGCCTTAGCCTCCTGAGTAGCTGGGATTACAGGCAGGCACCATCATGCCCAGCTAGTGTTTGTATTTTCAGTAGAGACGGGGTTTTGCCATGTTGTCCCGGCTGGTCTATAAGTCCTGACCTGTAGTGATCCACCTGCCTTGGCCTCCCAAAGTGCAGGGATGGCAGACTTGAGCCACCACGCCCGGCCTAAACTTATTATTTATATTTCACATATCCTATTATGATAGCAGAAGATTTAATATGCCTCACTTTCATCTACATTTTCAATCCACACAAGGTTATTCATATCCTTCTGTGCTACCTCTTGTGCTCACAGACTGTTCATTTCAGGAAGAGCTAAATTTATATTTATAATTGTGCTTCTTTCTGTTATGTTTATTTTGCTCTTAGGTTTGCTCTTATATTTATTTTGCTCTTAGATGTCTATTTTCTAATTTTAAGCAGCTGATTTCCTCTAGTAGCCTCTTTTGTTATTATCTTCCCCCAAATTTGACCCTAAAATAATTAACTAATTAATTATAAACATATTTTTTGTAGAGATGGTGTCTCACTGTCAGCCAGGCTGGTCTCAGACTCCTGGCCTCAGGCAATCCTCCCTACTCAGCCTCCCAAAGAGCTGGGATTAGAGGCATGAGCCACTACGCCTGAGCTAACCCTAAGCTTAGAATAATAAAACTGTCCCATTGTGTTATACACCCAAGTCATCTTTGACAGTTTTCAGATGGCTAGAAAATAATACAAAAGGCATACTCCCTCACCTAATAAAAGAAGGGATGAAAATATACTTAGGTATACTTGGCATGCTATTTTATAAGTAGATTCAGTGTTAGAAGAACTACTCTTTTCCTAGATACATATTTTGGAAAAACTGCCAAATCAGAAAATCAACCTCTGCTAGATTAATTTTGTATAGGTAAAGGGCTATTGATATAAAAGTTTTACTGACTGTATCTTTTTCAGATAGATATAAGCATGCTCTTATTAATGTGTACATGCTTACACAGTAACATTTTACAAATTAATGTACATTAACAAATTAATGTACATTACAAGATTTCATTCCTAGGTTCTTATTCCTTCCTGTTTAGTGATAATTGTGGTCCACACTTTATAGGAAGGTTTACAGAGCCCTAGAGATTTGCCAATCGCAGTACATAAAACATAGACTGACCGGCTTACACTTACTTATGGTAATTATCACCTAAGTTCTTAAGAAAAGGTCATGGTTTGGTCCATATATGTATTATACCCAATAGGGAAATCCATGCTTCTCCATCTGATATATTCAATCACTCTAATAAATTAGCCCAAATCTGTCAGTCTTGCATCTCCTCCACTGTCACAAGGGCATGTGTCACAAACTATAGGTCAAAGATCGGGTATTATGAAAGACAGGTCCAAGAAAGTTAGCCTTAAAGTCATAATGAAATGTATTGTAGAAAGGACCCAAGATTCAAAATTTCCCAGACTATGTCAGCCCAGAAGCAGGGGACTTCAGGAGGTAGACAGTGATTCCAAAACAAATGAAACAAGGATTTGCTACATGAGACTAAGAGAGGGCTGAATGTAAGGAGGAAAAAAATCTAATTATGATTATTTGCATGGGGATGTTTTAGACATTGTGTTTATAGGTATTCTCTATTCTGACAGTCTTATGTCACAGTGTTTTTCTCTTTCTCCCTCTCCTTTTCCTTCTCTTTCTCCTTCTCCTCCACTTCTTTTTATATTTTAAATCTCCAAATCACAGCATACCAGAAATATCTCACTCTTTAAGGTAAATTTCCTGGTCTTTACTCCCTAACTTTGGAGGAAGTAAGTTCATAAAATTGGTAAGAACATTTCTGGAGTAAAAGGGACTTTTTAAAATAGAGGTTTGGATTTTTTCACAATCTTCAGATAAATAGTTATCAGGGCTTGGTAGTTTCTCACCATGAAAGGGTTGGTAACAATATAATAAGGAGGTGTGGGTGAGTTCAGTAACACTCAATGCACTTATGTAAATATATCAAGATATGTAAACCAAATACTGTAAAAGCCCAGATGAATGGACAAAATTAATTTGTTACCATTAAGATTGATTTACTTGGTTATTTTATTTAGAAATTGTTCCTAGATGTTGGAAACTGAGTTAAATGATTCATATAAATAAGTACATTTCCTTGCTGATAATCATGGTTCTAACAACAGTGTGTAAAGTAAGCCTATGTCTAAGTTTCACTATATTAAAAAATTACAGCAAACAATTAATCAAACAATATGTTAAAATGTGAATGATTATTGCTTTTTGGGAGAGAAGACCAAAAAAATATATAGTCAAAAGGAAAAAAAAATATTGCCAAACTCAGAAATGGGCAAACTATATATTCTACATATTTATTTTCAGATTGAAAGAAAATCACTGGCAATAATTTGCTTTTTGGTGCTCTGCTTCCGATCTCTATTGATCTGATTTTATGCCTCCTTGTTAGATGTCCTTATTCCACACTGTTGCTGGAGGATGAAAGCTTTTAATCTCAAGCAGATAAATTCTGAACATTTGCTGCTTAAATACAAGATTTTTTTTGTTTTGTTTCCTGACCGATAGCATGTACTGAAGGTGCTTTTTATTTTCTGACTGATAGTCAGCATGTACTGTACTGCCACAAGCTTCCTTTGTAACAACTGGAAAGGACATTATATCTTAAGACTTTATGAAAGGACACCTTCTTCATTATTATGAAAACCTACCTGTTCATGTAGGCATTCTTAGTTCCCAAATTTTTAATCATTTCATTTCAACACCTATTCTCACCTGGCACACTCTCTTTTAAATGTTTCTGTTGTTTTGCTGGTTGCCTTGCTGGTAAGTTAACAAAATTTGACACATGGTAGAGATAAATTTGTCTAAAGCAAATTTGTATCAGTATGATATCCAAAGTATGTAACAACTCCCAAGGCTTAAACCTTGACCAGTATCTAACACTGGCTATGGACAAACAATATGTAAGAATGCCTACTGGCTGAATGTCAGGCCACCTTAAGCATAAGAGCAAGAAAATTTACTGGAGTTGAGCTGCTGAATACTGAGAAAGGCATACTAGTCAATCATTGCTAGGGCCCAAGGAGCCTGAAAAATCTCTGGGCAAATGTGTGGGAACATGGTGGAGAGGGAAAAAGTGCTTCCTAGAGAGATGAGCTCCCACAAAGAATCTGCTGACACATGGCCCACAGAAATATAAGTTTGAGTTTGCCATATTTGGGAATTTTTGTGTTTGAGTCAATATGTAAAACCTGCACATTGCCAATGGCTAATAATGATATGGGTTAGACAGCTTAGGTTAATGTTATACTAAGATTTTAAAATAAAATGCTGAGGTTTCTGAAGATCTGACAACTGCATCATCATGGTGTACACATAATAACAAACAAACCAACAAGCAAAAAATTCTAACTCTTGCCACATTCTGAAATCACATGTTAGAGAGACAGGGCTTCAGTGAGACACAACTCTTCTTGAGATTGACAAGCAAAGAGCAGGACTTTCTGCGATCAATCTTGGGGATTCTAAAGCAAAAAGAGTCATCTTATTACCTAGGGGATCCATAAAAGAAGGGCCAGCTTGGACCAGAATTATTTCTGTATCTACTCTGCATGAAGGTCATTATCATTTTCTAGTGAGGATATTTGGAGACTATTCAGAAGGTGAGCTGTTTAGCCTTAATAAATTGTCAGGGATGCGTATACCCAGATGGTTACATTTTTTATTCCTCAGTATTACAGGCAGTCTGATAGATACAAATTTATTTCCCAGCTCTACCACTCATCATGTCATCTTAAGTAAGTTTCTTAATTTCTATGTACCTCAGTTTCCTCATCTATAAAATGTGAGTAATTTTAGTATCTAACTCTAGAGTTGACAGAAGTAATCAAAACAATACTGTAGTTTACCTGAAATAAAAACATGGGAATTTCCAGGAAACTTTTGAGAATAAGTGTAAGTAGGGAAAACTAACACTGCCATACATAAAGTCATATAAGTGAAATTACAATAATTGAAAGTGTTTAGTACCACTAACCTACCTACGCATGGAGCAACCAGCTAATGAAGACATAGTGAGAATGGGAGAAAGGGAAAAAGAAATCCAAGTGAATCATGGATCATCTGAAGATACACATGGTCTTTTGTTGTATATTCATGCATTTCTCAATGACAAGAATGCATCCTGAGAAATGCATCATTAGGCAATTTCTTAGTTGTGCGAATATCATAAAGCGTACTTACACAAACTTAGATGGTATGGCCTACTAAAATCCTATGCTGTAAACCTGTACAACATGTTACCGTATAATATAGGCAGTTGTAACATAATGGTAGGTATTTGTGTATGTAAACATAACTAAACATATAAAAGGTACTTTTAAATACAGTATAAAAGATAAAATATGGTATACCTATATAGGGCATGTACAGTGAATGGAGCTTTCAGGACTGGAAGTTGTTCTGGGTGAGTCAGTAAGTGAGTGGTAAAGGACTCTGAAGACCTAGGACATTATTGTACACTACTGTAGATTTTATAAACACTGGACACCTAAACTACACTAAATTAATTAAAATTATTTTTTCCTCAGTAACAAATTAACCTTAGCTTACTATAACTGTTCTACTTTACAAACTTTAATTTTTTAACTTTTGATGATTTTATAACATTTAGCTTAAAACACACATTGTATAGTTGTACAAAAATATTTTCTTCTTTTATATTCTCATGCTATAAGTGCTTCCCTATTTTTAAAACCTTTAACTTTTTTTTTTTACTTTTAAAACTTAAAAACAAAACTAAAACACACACACATTATCCTAGGCCCTGTGCAGGGTCAAGATCATCAATATTACTGTCTTCCATCTCCACATCTTATTTCATTGGAAGGTCTTCAGGGCCGATAACAGGCATGGAACGGTCATCTCCTATGATAACAAGCCTTATTCTGGAATACCTCCTGAAGGAACTGCCTGAGGATGTTTTACAGTTAACTTTTAAAAATAAGTAGAAGAAATAACACTCCAAAATAACAAGATAATGTATAGCACAGTAACTCCATAAATGAGTAACAGTCATTAATTATTGCTATCAAATATGTACTGCACATAATTGTATGTGTTAAATTGTGCTTTTATACAATTGGCAGTGCAGTAGGTTTGTTTGCACAAGTGGATGAATAATGTACTGCTCTAGATGTTGCAACAACTATGATGGACTTCACTAGGTCATGGGAACTTTTTAGCTCCATTATAATCTATGAGACAGCTGTTGAATATGCTGTTTGTTGTCGACCAAACCACCATTGTTCAGTGCATGAATTTACGTAAACATAGACTAGAATTCTAACATAAATTATTTACATCCTGGAATAATCCTTGGGACATTAGCATGTTTTAAATTCCTGGTTCTCTACTAATGCAAGACTTTTAATACGGCTCTTTTGTTTTAGGACCACTAATTGATATCACCTTTGGTGCCCTCATCTTTTCCTCCTAAAACTCCAAAGGGGTTTACGCACTTGTTTTGAGTAGGTGACACTTGAAGATACGGGATTAAGTAAAAGAAGAAAAGGAGAATCAGAAAAGAAAAAAAGTCCCATATCAGGAAAGTAATCTTGTCAATGAAGATGCAATAGAGATATGAGAACAAAAAGAGTGGGGATCGTACAGAGAAGATCTCATACATGGAATATATGTTTAAAAAAGAACTATAAGAGTGCTATCATAATACCCTAAGACCTATATATTCTCATTATTGTTCACTTATTTTAAGTTGTGAGTATATTTGTACTCATGTGTGTGACAGCAACACTGATGTTACAGAAGCCCACATGCTCAAAGTCACCTGCCACTTTTGTCTTCGGAGCCAAAGCCCATGCGTGCCCTGAAGCTATAAAGATCAAAGTATGTAAGTGCTGTGTTTCCAAGCCTGCTAGAACTCCCACTGCCTCTGTCAGAGCCAGAGCCAGAGGAACACTGCTGCCTAGGCTGCCAGAGCATCTTTGATACCATAGCCAGGACCATTCTGCCTGAGCAGGAACCCAGGAGACTACGTTTCTACTGGGAAACCCACACTCCTACTGAGGAGTCTGTCACCCCACTCCTACTGCTACAGTTATTGGAAACTTATATTGCCAAAAAGCGTGGGGGGGGGGGGGAGGAGAGAGAGAGAGACAGAGAGACAGACAGAGAGAGAGAGAGAAACAATGGCTTTTCTCTTAATCCCACCTTCCAATCTCCTACCAGTTTCTCCCATTGACATAATCTAATAGATATCAAGGTTGCAAGGGAGTCTGGGCGAAGTAATCTGTGGGCTTCCATTACTTATACAGGAGAATAGAAAAAGAACTGAGAGAATCAGATACAATAGGATTATAATGTCTTTATTGTCAATATTTCTCTGTAAAATAATTATAAATGCTCGTAGAAAATGCAAAAATACAAGATATATAAGGAAGATAGTGTAACACGCCAGAGATGCTTACAGTTAATATTTGTGATTTTCATCCTTCATAAATTTTCACACATATATATCTCAATATTATTGGATACTATGGTTTTTAAATTCAACACCATATTTAAATATTTTTAAATCAAAAGTATTTTTTCATCATTTAAAAGATTATTTTGAATAAGACATTCTTTATGTTTTTAAAATATCTCATTTTTCTGGCAGCAAAACTAATGTAAATTTTTAAAGAAAAATTGAACCAGGAGAATGTTATAATATAGATGTTGATATAATCCTATATCTCCATCACCCCAGTCCCTGCCTGCCTATCCAGATATGCTCTATTAATTATTGGCAGATGTTTTCTATATTTTTTTACATATTGTTCAAACATATGTATTCTGCTTCGAAAATGGGGCCATATCATACATTCCATTCTGCATTTTGCCTTTTAAAAAACATAACATGACGTTTCCATATCGCTACGTATATAGCAACTTCATTGTTTTTAGAAGCGACATATTGTAAAATCTTATGGATAGGCTGTCTACTATGGTTTGAAAGTATGTTCCTCCAGAATTCATATGTTGGAACCTAAACCCTAAGGTGATGGTGTTAAGAGGTGGGGCTTTCAGGGAAGTGATTCAGAAGTGCTCTGCCCTTGTGAATGGGATTGATGCCCTTAAAAAAGAGACTTCGGGGAACTGCCTGGCCCTTCCATATCTTCTGCCATGTGAGGACACTGTTTCTCCCTTTTGCCCCTTCTGCCGTGTGAAGATGCAGCAAGAAGGTGCAAGCCCTCTTCAGACACTGAGTCTGCTGGCATCTTGATCTTGGACTTCCTAGCCTCCAGAACTGTGAGAAATATTTATATTATTTATAAATTATCCAGTCTACGGAGTTTCTGCTATAGCAGCAGGAAAGGACTAAGACACCTTACTTACTGTTTAATAACCTGCTTTTTCTTTAAACTGCTTTATTGAGGTATAATTGACCTAAAATAAACCACATGTATTTAAAGTACATAATATGTTTTGATATATATATATAAACTGTTAAACTATCACCACAATCATCATAGCAGCTCTTCCTTGCACCACTTTTTAATCACCCCCCACTCAATCCTTATCCCTAGTCACTTATCTGCTTTCTGTCACTATAGATTTATTTGTTTTTCTAGAATTTTATATGCATACACTTGTACAGTGAGTCACCTTCTTTATCAGCTTCTTTTACTCAGAAGAATTATTTTGAGATTCATTCTTCTTGTTATATGTATCAATAGTTTACTCCTTTTTATTGCTGATTAGTAGTCCATTGAATTTACATACAACAGTTTGTTTAGCCACTCACCTATGAATGGGCATTTTTATTGCTTCCAGTTTGGGGCTGTTACAAATAAAGCTGCTACAAAATTTATGTAAAAACTTTGTGTCATCATACTTTTTTTCTTTTGCATAAATACCTAATGGTAGAATGACTGGATCATATAGATGTATGCTTAACATTTTAAGAAACTGCCAAATTTTTCCAAGGCATCATTTTACATTCCCATCCAAAATATATGAGAGTTCAGTTCTCCACATTTTCACCAACACTTGGTGTACACAATTTTTAACTGCTATATTAAGTGTGTGCAGTTGCTTCCTTATTAATTATGATGTTGAACATCCTTCATGTGATTATTTGCCATTCATATATCTTCCTAGTGAAATGTTGATTCAAATATTTTCCCTATTTTTATTGGGCCATTTTTCCTTGTTATTTAATTTTAAGGATTCTGTATACATTCTGTATAGAAGTCCTTCATCAGATATATTCTTTTAAAATTTTTCTTGCAGTTTAGGAAGGGTTTTCATCCTCATAACACTTCAAACAGCACAATTTTTACATTTTGATGAATCTGACTTATTTCATTCCCTTAAGGATTATGATATGCCGTCGTATATAAGAAATCTGTGCCTAAACTGAAAGCCATAAAGGTTTTCTTCTATATGTTTTCAATGTTTTATGGTTTTAGATTTCACATTTAGTTCTATGATTTATTTTTAAATTTTTGAACAAAATGTGAATTTTTACATTTATATTCAATTGTTCCTGGGTCACTTGTTGAAAAGAATATGTTTCTTCCTCTGAATTGTCTTTGCATCTTTGTAAAATATCAAATGTCCATATATGTGTAATGTATTTCTGACATCTCTCTTCTATTTCATTGTTCTATTTGTTTATTTTTACAATAGCACTACATTATCTTGATTAATGTACCTTCAAAAGAAGTCAGGAAGCATGTCCTCCAACTTTGTTCTTTATCAAAGTTGTTTTGGCTGTTCAACCTTCTTTGCATTTTCATTTGAATTTTAGAATCTCCTAGTTAATTTCTACAAAAAGACTTCTAGGATATTGATTGGAATTGTAGTGACTCTATTGATCAATTTAAGTGGAATTGAGACCCTAACAATTGAGTGCCCAATCCATGAATATTATGTCTCTAAAATCTGTATTGTTGTATATCAATATAGTCATTCGAGCTTCCTTTTGATTAGTGTTGTCATGGTATATTGTTTCCATCCTTTCACTTTACTTCTTGGTGTGTCTTAATAACTACAGTGGGTTTCTTTCTAGCAGCCTATAGTTTAGTCTTGATTTTTAACCCAACCTTACTAAAGTCTCTGGTTTTGGGTTGTTTAGACCATTTACATTAAATATGGTTGTTGATATGATTGGGTTTAAACCTACCATCTTGCTAATTTTTTAAAAACATTTACTTTAAGTTCTGGGATGCATGTGCAGAACTTGAAGATTTGTTACATAGGTATACATGTGCTGTGGTGGTTTGGTGCATTTATAAACCTGTCATCTAGGTTTTAAGCCACGCATGCATTAGGTATTTGTTCTAATGTTCTCCCTCCCCTTGGCCCCCACCCCGCAACAGGCCCCAGTGTATGATGTTCCTCTCCCTGCGTTCATGTGTTCTCATTGTTTAATTCCCACTTAGGAGTGAGAACATGTGGTGTTTGCTTTTCTGTTTCTATGTTAGCTTGCTGAGAATGATGGCATCCAGCTTTATCCATCTTCCTGTGAAGGACATAAACTCATTCTTTTTTATGGCTGCATGGTATTCTATGGTGTAAATGTGCCACATTTTTTTTACCCAGTCTATCATTGATGGACATTTGGGTTGGTTCCAAGTCTTTGCTATTGTAAATAGTGCTGTAATAAACATATGTGTGCATGTGTCTTTATAGTAGAATGATTTATAATCCTTTGCATATATACCCAGTAGTGGGATTGCTGGGCCAAACGATATTTTTGGTTCTAGATCCTTGAGGAATCACCAAACTGTCTTCCACAATAGTTGAACTAATTTATACTCCCACCAACAGTGTAAAAGCATTCATAGTTCTCCACAGACTTGTCAGCATCTGTTGTTTCCTGACTTTTTAATAATTGCCATTCTGACTGGCATGAGGTAGTATATCATTGTGGTTTTATTTGCATTTCTCTAATGACCAGTGATGATGAGTTTTTTTTCATATGTTTGTTGGCCACATAAATGTCTTCTTTTGAGAAGTGTCTGCTCATATCCTTTGCCCGCTTTTAAATGGGGTTGTTTTTTTTTCTTGTAAATATGTTTAAATTCTTTGTAGATTCTGGATATTAGGCCTTTGTCAGATGGGTAGCTTGCAAAAATTTTCTCCCATTTTGTAGGTTGCCTGTTCACCCTGATGATAATTTCTTTTGCTGTGCAGAAGCTCTTTAATTTTATTAGACCCCATTTGTCAATTTTGGCCTTCGTTGCAATTGTTTTTTTGTGTTTTAGTCATGAAGTCTTTGTCCATACCCATGTCCTGAATGGTATTGCCTAGATTTTCTCTAGGGTTGTTATGATTCTGGGTTTTACATTTAAGTCGTCAATCCATCTTGAGTTAATTTGTGCATAAGGTGTAAGGAACAGGTCCAGTTTCTCTTTTCTTCGTATGACTAGCTAGTTTTCCCAGCACCATTTATTAAATAGGGAATCTTTTCCTCATTGCTTGTTTTTGTCTGGTTTGTTGAATATCAGATGGTTGTAAATGTGTGGTGTTATTTCTGAGGTCTCTGTTCTGTTCCATTGGTCTATATATATGTTTTGGTACCAATTCCATGCTGTTTTGGTTACTGTAACCTTGTAGTATAGTTTGACGTCAGGTAGCATTGTGCCTTCAGCTTTGTTCTTTTTTGCTTAGAATTGTCTCAGCTTTACAGGCTCCTTTTCCGTTACATGAAATTTAACGTAGTTTTTTTCTAATTCTGTGAAGAAAGTCACTAATAGCTTGATGGGAATAACACTGAATCTGTAAATTACTTTGGGCATTATAGCCATTTTCATGATATTGAGTCTTCCTATCCACAAGCATAGAATGTTTTTCCATTTGTTTGTGTCCTCTCTTATCTCCTTGAGCAGTGGTTTGTAGTTCTTGAAGAGGTCCTTCACATCCTTCGTAAGTTGTAGTCCTAGGTATTTAATTCTCTTTGAATTCTCTTTGTAGCAATTGTGAATAGGAGTCCACTCATGATTTGGCTCTCTGCTTGTTTATTGTTGGTGTATAGGACTGTTTGCGATTTTTGCACATTGACTTTGTATCCTGAGACTTTGCTGAAGTTGTTTATTAGCTTAAGGAATTTTTGGGCTGAGACTAAAGGATGCCTTCTCTCGCCACTCCTATACAAAACAGTATTGTAAGTTCTGGCCAGGGTAATCACGCAAAAGAAAGAAATAAAGGGTATTCAAATAGTAAGAGAGGAATTCAAATTGTCTCTGTTTGCAGACGACATGATTCTATGTTTTGTTAATTGTTTTCTATTTGTCTCATCTTCTCTTTGTTCCTCTTTTCCTCTTGTTCTGCCTTCTTTTGAATTAATTGGGTATGATTCATGATTCCATTTTAAATGTCTTTAACTTATGACAGTGTATCTTCAAGTTATATTACACAATTTCATGCCTTGATTTTTATTAACTACTGAATAATGCTACCAGGATGCTAAAAATGATGATGTTAACCCATTCCAGTACAGTATTGTTTTAAAATGAAAAAGTATTTAAAACCAAGAACTCTGCCTTTATGATGCTAAGCTGATACTATTTTTTGTCTTATCTCTCTTTTAAGCCCATCATCCTCTTTTTGCTTTGTTGCTATCACCTTCCATTCTCTTCTCATTGCCTCCCAGGCAAGTAGCTGGTCAGTCATTGTTCAGTGTCCAGCTTCCAAAGCCTAGACAACCTTGCTGTAGCCTAAAACTAATTGTCTTTGCTCCAAATAACTCTCTTTCCTTGAGCTGTTGTGAGCTTTGAGGCAGGTGGCTCAAGCTAGAGATAAAACAGAACCTTCTGGGCAGTCCCCTGTTAATTATTTTCAGCCCAGGCTTTTGCTAGATGGAATGGAAAAGTAACTTCATTTGACACAAAGCTTTTAAATCAGGTAAATTGTCAGGGGAGAGAGTTAGCATGTATGGATGTAAGGATGAGGGAAATGAAGCAAGAGGAAGCTCTTGCCATGATGAGACATGCAGCTGCCTACCTAACGAGGACTTCAAGCCCCACCACACAGCATGCTTTCTTTCTCTCCTGGCTTGGGGTAAGAAGTGGCTGTGGAGCTTGGCAACGCTAATCTCAATGTCATAACATATAGTTTAGGCTGACGATAAAGAAGAAAGATTTTAAGTTTGTAGTAAAAGTGGTCTCTGCTGGGGAAGGGATTTTTTTTTTCTTTAATAACAAGGAGATTTCTTAGTTCATATATCAAGAAGCCTTGAAGTTGGGTGTTTACAGAATTGGTAAATACAGCAACTCATATAGAATTTTGATGATTCCATGAGCTGCTCATCAAAATTATTTCCTCTTTCTGCTCTGCCATCTTCAGGATATTATTGGTTGCTCCCCTCATAGTAGTAAGATGTCTGTGGCGTTTCCGAACATCCAAAAAAAGAAAGAATTTTAGGAGGTGGAGTAGGGTCAAACATAAAATATATATACATATGTGCATTGTTTAGAACATTAAACTATTTCACTCAGAGTACTTCCCTCCCAAAGAGGGATGTTTGAAAGAACTCTGAAGGAGAGAAGGAATTAATTGGGTTGCTAATTTCCTCTCCACTGCTGGACATGACATGGAGAGGCTGTGGGACAGGATCTGTAGGCAGCTTCTAAGAGAGAACTTCACATAGGAAGGGATCTGAGAACACATTGCCAGGGGCTTGAGAAGGTTACTGAGTGAGTTATTGGGAGTCTTAATAAAATAAGTTAGATGTTAGGTCCATTCATTAATTAGTTCCAGTTTCTCGTTGAAATGACTAAAAGCTAGAAGGCTTCCCCCCACATTGTTGTGCCCCTTCATTCATTTTTTTTTTTTTTTTTGGCTCTGTTAACATCTACGCTAATGTATAGAACTGCCTGGGGGGCAAGGTTAGCAATCTCTTCACTACCCTGATTCTAGATTCCTGGCTCTACCCTGTCTGTCCCTTTTCTCTTAGCAGATCTTTCTCTTCCCTGAACGTTTTCTTCTTTCCCTGGACAGGCAGCCTCCTGTGTGTATATTCAGAGGCGGTGATGACTTGCTGTCCAGGCAGCTCCATCCTGCTGACAGAATGCTCAGGGTCAGTGAACCACTGCTTCTCTTTTGAAAGTACAGCTAGCTGCCACTTTCACATGGTCTCCAGAGTGTCTCCACCTACACCCTGTGCTCCCCTGCCACACTGATGGCTCAAGACAAGGCTGGCAAACCCTCCCAGAAACATCTCTGGCCCAGAGAGCCACTCTCATGAGGCATTGCCAAGCCAAGCGCTCACGTTGAATCAGTGAACCAGCCACAGAGCAAAAGAGCGTTTGTTTTCAGTCCCCTCTGTCTGGGTCAGAACCAGAGATCAGGTTGAATGCCCCCTGCTTGCTCGGTAAGGATGCTCCACCTGAGTCAGTGCTCTCAACTGGCAGTGCAATACTTGTAGAAGTAGGAGAAAACAGTCCCCATTGGGAAGAAGCAAGGGTAAGAACCCAAGTGCCTCACCTTGAAATGAGGCCCTGTTCCCTGGAGTCAGGGTGGACTGCAAAGCTTTGGCTGAGACTTGGGATTTGAAATACCATAAACGCTGCTGAACAGAGCGTCTGTTCAGCAAACTAACCAGCATTCCCCACGGCCTAGAGCAGACAATAGTATAAAAGTCTGGAAAAAAACAAAAACAGTACATCAGTGTTTTCAGAACCTTGGACGACTCCTGTCCCTTTACCTTAGTCATCAAAGCAGAAGCCTGGTTTTGCTCTAGCAAGATTGAAAATGTACACTACCGAACACGCAGTACACTGTTGAGCCCCAGTGGTGGAAGGGAGGAGGGCCTTTCTTCCTATGCTAATTGCATAGAGGCTACAGGGGTTAGCCTGGACTAAAGGCATCCTTGTCTTTTGAGCTATTCACCTCAGGAGAAAAGAATCTAAGGGAAGATCACTGTAGTTTAGATCTGTTGACCTGTGACCCCCTGGAAATGTCTAATTTCATAGGTCATCAGATGCCTGTTTGATAATATATGAACAATAAAAACAACTTTCACTTATTCCTATTGTAAAAAAATAAAAAAGAATCTTTCCACAGTACACTTTTATTTCTCCATCCCCAAACTTTGTGCTATTGTTGTCATACATTTTACTTATACATACGTTTTAAAATCCACAGTATCTTCATATCATTTAAATAGTTAATTCTGAAGACACTTAAATAAT
The DNA here is from genome assembly GCF_009761245.1 of Sapajus apella. Taxonomy (NCBI): domain Eukaryota; kingdom Metazoa; phylum Chordata; class Mammalia; order Primates; family Cebidae; genus Sapajus; species Sapajus apella. The sequence continues at coordinate 9,014,494 of NW_022437013.1, forward strand.
AGGAAAATATCTGTTTGATTTATTTATGTGGTTACCATCTCCAGTACACTTATATTACTTTGTATAGCCAAATTTTATCTGAAATCATATTCCACTTCCCTGAAGGACTTCCTGTGGCATATCTTGTAGTAGAATTGTGCTGGTGACAACGACTTTCAGCTTTGCATGTCTGAAAACCTATGTATTTCTCATTTCATTTTGAAAGTTATTTTCACTGAATTAGATATTCAGGTTAATTTTTTCTTAATTAATTTAAAGATGTAGTTACACTGTCATCTAACTTGCATTGTTTCCAATGAGAAATTGAAGATCATCACTTCCTTGGTACTCTGCACACAATGTGCTTTTTCTCTTGCTTTTTAAATTTACTCCGTCACTAGTTTTGAGCAATTTGATTATGACATAACTTGCTAAATTATCCCTCAATCCATTAGCAGTCCTTTTCCTCCTTTTTTTTTTTTGTCTCTTTGTTCATTTTGGATAAATAGTTCTATTGCTCTGTTATCAAGCTCACTAATCATTTCATCTTTACTGTGTAATCTGCTATTAATCCCATCCAATGTATTTTCAATCCCATAAACTGTAGTTTTCATATATTGAAGTTGGATTTGGACCTTTTTATATAATTCATGAGTCTCCTTGACAGATCCAATTGTTTCTCTAGTTTTTGGCACATCTCAATCCATGTTCCAGCACTTAGAATACTTGAAACTTATAATTTATAAAGAAAAGGAATTTATTTCCTGCAGTTCTAGGGGCTGAGAAGTGCAACATTGAGGGGCTGCATCTGGCAAAAGTTTTCTTGCTGGTAGGGACTCTTCACAGTCCCAAGGTGGTACAGAGCATCACATACTAAGCATGCTAACAGGGTAGCTAGGTCTTTCTGTTCTGAAATTGATCTTTTTAGGTGCTCAGTATTTGAATTGCTATACATATTCTTGTGGCTTGTTCTGAAATGTGGTTACAGTTTTTGAAAAGAGTTTGATCCTCTCAGGTCCTTTTTTAAAACTCTTCTTTAAAATTGGAATAAAAGCAGCCTTTAGTCTAGAACTAACTTGCCCTACACAGGTAAAACTTTCTGAGTATTCTTACTTGATGCCTGTAAATTGTGAAGTTTCTCACTCTAATTCATGGGAACAGAAAACGTTCCTTGTCCTGTTTGAGCTGTGGGAACATATCTTTTCCTTCCTTCCTTCCTTCCTTCCTTCTTTCCTTCCTTCCTTCCTTCCTTGCTTCCTTCCTTCCTCCCTCCCTCCCTTCCTTCCTTCCTCCCTCCCTCCCTTCCTGCCCTCCCTCTCTCCCTCCCTTCCTTCCTTCCCTCCTTCCTCCCCTCCCTCCCTCCCTCCCTTCCTGCCCTCCCTGTCTCCCTCCTTTCCCTCCTTCCTTCCCTCCTTCCTTCCTTCCCTCTCTCCCTCCCTCCCTTCCTTCCTTCTATTTTTGTCTCACTCTTTTCCAGGCTGGAGTGCAGTCACAAGATCATGGGTCACTGTAGCCTCAACTTCCCAGGCTCAAGCGATCCTCTCACCTCAGCCTCCAGAATAGCTGGAACTATAGGCACACACCACCAAAGCTGGCTAATCGTTTTGTATTTTTTTTTTTTTTTTTTTTTGGTAGAAGGAGAGTTTCACCCAGGCTGGTCTCAAGTAATCTGCCCACCTCAGCCTCCCAAAGTGCCGGGATTATAGGCATGAGCCACTATGCCTGGCCCCCTGCAATCATTTCATTCTTTTTTTTTTTCTGTAGAAAACTGTAAATATTACATTTATTTTTAATATTTACATTTGGTTCTGTAAACAAAGTTGGTAAAAAAATTCCCAAGAATTTCCATACATACTTATAAAAATTTCAAGAATATGATCCTTATGACTTCTGAAAAGTATGCATTTTTTAAAGTCTAAAAGCCAGTAAATGTAGAAGTTGAAGGGGAAGAGAAAAACATTGTCAACAGATTATTTGAATTTTCCTTTTCCCAAATATCTAAAACATTGCATATACCACTGTTTTCAGTGTAGCTTGTGAAACTCAATTCTGATTTCTCTTCATTAGTCTGAAACAAGCCTAGTAAAGACTGTACCAGTGAACTACAAATTCTGTTTTCTTCTTGTGTAATAAATTCAGTTGTTTTATCAAATTCAAATTTGGTTTCAGATATTATTTTCTATTTCATCAAAGTAATATTTTCACTTTTCAATGTATTTTACCAGAAGGTAAACTATTCATATTCTCAATAACACATTCATTGGGCTCCTCAGAAGTGTGTGATGGAGCCTTTGCCTGAACAGTTAGGTGCTCTTGTGAACTGTTTATTGTTATCAGACCAGAATCATGAGCAAATATTGAATGAAGGTCCTTTTCCTTGAGATCCTTTACTGGAAAACGCACAGTATCTGACTTTTGTTTTGGTTGAGATGCACTATTATCTGTATTGAAATCAGAAACATTTACAGATGCCTGTATGTTACAACAATGGTGATCTACCTTTAGTAATTCTAAGTCATTTTCATTTAATGTGTGTTCAGAAATGTCAAGAATGCATTCCTGTTTGATTTTATGTAGAGGTAGGTGTATAAAATTCTGTCTTATGTCATTTTCAGCTGTATTTAACATGGAACATTTATTAATTGTTTTCTTATTAAGTCCTCTCAATTTATTTGAAGGGTGGGTTTGGGCTCTGAAATAAACACAAGCTTTTTTTCAATTTCCTGGGTGTCTTTATACAAGAAATTCTGCTCCATTGCCTGTATATCATCTTTCCAGCAATCTTTCTGAGAAATATATTGCAATTCCACTTTTTCTTTCTGTTCTGTCTTTGTCAGGGCATTTGCAGAAACAGGAGAAAGAGATTCAACATTGTATTTTATTCTTTTCTTTTTAGGTGTGTCCTTTTCATATTCCACAAAGTCAAAAACTAACTTAGATACAATATCATCAACAACTTGATACTGGTTACTCTGTTCAAGGTTTCTGTGTTGCTCACTTAGAAGGTGCTCAAATCCCAACACCTGCTTTCACTAATTTTCCTTCTTTGTGGCAACCAATGAACATATTTTCCATTTTTTAGCCTCGAAATTTTCTGAGCACCAAATTAAACATCTATTCCAGATTGTTTTGTTGCTATACCAGCAAAGTAAAACTTCAGGACCAACAGTTTCTATATCTTCATATTTCTGCCAGCAACATTCACAATATCCTTTTCTCTTCTCTTTCAACTCGAGTTGAATTGAGGTTCCACCATATTTATCACCATCCATCTGGATTCTTAGTTTAACCTGAGTTTGCTTTTGCATACTAGATGGCTTTTCTACATCAAATGGACTGCAGGGCTTCTGTATAGAATAATTTATAAAAGGCATATTGGTCAGCTGAAGATAAAATAGCCTACAAAGTTGGCTCATATCTTCTACCTTTGCAAAAGGCTTTTTGAGTCTTCTTGTTCTTGGGTTTTTTTTTTTTTTTTTTTTTTTTTTTTGTGCACCAGTACCAACTCTTTCCTCCACATCCCTTACTTACTGAAGTACTCGATTTATTGAATAAATACAACTTTTGTTTTCTTTTGTTCAATGTAGCATCCAATGTAATCAACATGAAGCATTTTTTACTCCCTATGATAAGGCATTTGTTAATACACTATTCGAAGGAATAAAATCATGGTCCTTGATAGCCCTTTCAACTAATAATTTTCCTCTGCTTAAACACACCTGTAAAAAGACTGTGTCTGGTGACTTAAGTGAACTTCCAGCATGGCTGGGATGAGGTGATGTGGTTTCTGCAGATATGCAGATTCTGGACTTTCTACAGGAGAAATTCGACCCAAGGTTTGTGCAAATTTAGCTTCCTTTTTATTTGAAATAAAATAACTGATATCTTTGCTGAGAAATTCTTCAACTCTCTCTCCCAGATCCTTAATGTCCTTTTGCAGTTTTTCAGATATGGTGACAGAAGGTAAGTCAAGGTAAAATACTTTTCCCCGAAGTGCTTTATATTTTGATTTTTTCTGATCTGTTATGAGTTTTCAGAGATTTCAAAGATGGTCTGCTTTTATCATTTTTTATTTGTATTCCACCTGCCTGGAAAGATCCTTTACTGTGGATCCTCATGGCTTCGGAGTTCATGGCAGCTGCCCGGCAGCTACGTGCTAGGTCCGGAGAAAGTGTGGCACCAGGTGGCTGAGAAAGCACGGAAGGAGGACGGTGCAAAGCACAAACCCCCTCCAATCATTTCATGTGAGTCTGTCATCTGCCAAGGGGAACATACTCACACACACTTGCTGATCATTACTCAGCTGAAGACTACAGTAAGACTATGGCAGATATATGGAGCTGACTCTTTGCAGTTAGCTCTTCTTCAAAACTCTGCTCTCCCAACTCTAGCCTTTCACTTCTGATTCTGTATTCTTAACTCGGGGAGATTACTAAGATCTACTTGGGTACGTGCCTGCCATACAGGCCTGAAAACTTTCCAAACAGTAAGCTGGAGTAATCTTAGTGCTCACATAATTTATTTCCTGTATCTTAAGGATTGATGTCTTTTTTCATCCAATAGCCAATGTCTTAAAAAGCATTTATTCATATTTTTTTCTGGTTCTATAGGTGTTTCGGGAGGTACCAGTTTTCCAAATCTTGCAAAAATATAGTATAATATTACAATTATAATATTGACTTTTGACACCACCAAAATAGAAAACAATTCCATCAGTACAAAGATCCCTCATGATGTCCCTTTTATAAACATGCCCAACTCACTCTCCCACCCCATTCCTGACTCCTTGACCATAGACAATCACTAAATTGTTCTCGATTTTTTTGTAATTTTGTCATTTCAAGAATGTTACATAAAGGAATTATACAGTTTATAATATTTTAGGATTGGCTTTTTTTCAGTCAGTACAATTCCCTGGAGATTTCATCCAACATTTTGTGTATATCAATAGTTATTTCTTTTTTATTGAAGAATAATACTTCATGGTGGGGTATGCTACATTTGTTAATTATTTGCCCATTGATGGATATATGGGTTATTTTCAATTTTTGGTATGTTATATATTTGGTATGTTAATCCGTTAAATAAAGACGCTGTAAACCATATACAGATGATTTTGGTAATATGTTTTCTCTGGGACAAATTCCCAAGAGTATAATTGATGGGTTATGATAGTTGAATATTTAGTGTTATAAAAACTGCCAAACTTTTCCATAGTGGCTATACCATTTTACATTCCTGGTAGCAATGTATCAAGTTTCTCTGCTGTATACTCAACAGCATTTGGTATTATCATTTAAAAAATTAGCCATTCTGATATACAGATAATGATATCACATTGTGGTTTTAATTTGCATGTCTCCAGTGATCAGTCTTTTCATGTGTTTATTTGCCATAACAAATCCTACTTAGTGAAATACTTGCTTATTTTCTAATTGGATTGCTTATTTGTTACTATTAAGTTTTGAGAGTCCTTCATGTATTCTGAGTATTAGTCCATTATCCTATGGGTGTGTGCAAATATATTCTTGTGCAAATATATTCATATAGTGTATAGTTTATTCTTTCGTCCTCTTAACATGTCTTTGTCAGAACCAAAGTGTTTAATTTTGACAAGTTTGAGTTTTTTAATTTTGTTTTTATGGATAGTGGCATTTGTTTCAAGTCTAACAACTGCTTACCCTAAATATTGAAGATTTTCTTGACAAGTTGTGTAGATTTACATGTCACATTCAAGTTCATGACCCATTTGGAGTTAATTTTTATATAAGTGAAGTTTAGGGTGGATTTTGCTTCTTTGCCTATGGATGTCCAATAGCTCCAGGACCCTTTGTTGAAAAAGATTCTTCTTCTCCACTTAAATTGCTTTTGCTTGCCAAAACTTTATTAAGCATATTGTTTGGGTCTATTTTGGGGTTCTCCATTCTGTCCCATTGATCTTTGTGTCTATCTCATTGCAAATATCCTATTTTTATTGTTTTGATTACTGTGTCGTATATTAAGTACTAATGTCAGTAGAGTGATTCAACTATTTTAGTTCCCTCGATTTTCTGTACAAATTTGAAAATAAGCTCATCTATTCCTGCAAAAACATGCTGGGATTGCGAAATCAGTTAAACCTACAGATCCATTTGGGGATAACAGATATCTTTATTGAGACTTTCAATCCATGAACACAGTTTCCAATACTTTCCAAGCATTCAGGTCTTCTTTTATTTCTTTAAGCAGCATTTTGTAATCCTCAGCATACAGAATCTACACATGTTCTGTTAAATATATACCTATATATTTCATTTACTTTGAAGGGATTGCAAATGATATTGGCTTTTTAAATTTTTGGTCTCTGCATGTTTGTTGTTAGCATGTAGAAATATGATTACTTTTTTTTAATGTTGATCTTTCATCTTGAAACATTGCCAAACTCACTGATTAGTTCTAGGGGTTTTAGTAGACTCATTGGAAATTACTACTTAGATAATTATGTCATTTGCAAACAAGGACAGTTTTATTTCTTCCTTTACAGTACATATGTCTTTTGTATCTTTTCTTGCCTCATTGCAGTGGCTAGAATTTCCAGTACTATATTGAATAAGAATGGTGAGAGCAGAAATCCTTGCCTTGTTCCTAATCTTAGAGCAAAAGCATTGTCTTTCACCACAAGATATGATGTTAGTTATAAGTTTAATAGATCTCTTTATCAAGTTAGAGTTATTTCCTTGTATTCCAATTAGCTAAATGTTTTTATTATGATTGGATGATGGGTTTTTTCAAATGCATTCTGCGTCAATTGGTATGACCATATGATTTTTCTTTTGTTTATTGATATAGTAAATTATACGAATTAATTTTCAAATGTTGAATGAGCCCTTTTTTTATAATTTGATTTATAATTTGAATAAAATCTACTTGATCATTTTTTTAATTGTACTTTGGACTCTGGGGTACATGTGCACATCCTGCATCCTGCAGGATTGTTCCATAGGTACATATATGTCATGGTGGTTTGCTGTCTCCATCCCCACCCCGTCCGTCACCTACATCAGTCATTTCTTCTGGTGTTCTCTCTCCCCATCCTCCCCGCCCCGTGCTATCCTTTCCCCCCCCACTTCCTTCCATGCCCACACCTAGCCCAGTGTGTGATGCTCCCCTCCCTGTGTCCAAGTGTTCTCATTGTTCATCACCTGCCTATGAGTGAAAACATGTGGTGTTTGGTTTTCTGTTCTTGTGTCAGTTTGCTGAGAATGATGGTTTCTAGATTCATCCATGTCTCTACAAAGGACAAGAACTCATTGATTTTTATGGCTGCATAGTATTCCATGGCGTATATGTGCCACATTTTCTTTGTCCAGTCTATCATTGATGGGCATTTGGGTTGGTTCCAGGTCTTTGCTACTGTAAACAGTGCTGCAGCGAACATATGTGTGCATGTGTCTTTATAATAGAATGATTTATAATCCTTTGGGTATATACCCAGTAATGGGATTGCTGGGTCAAATGGAATTTCTGTTTCTAGATCCTTGAAGAATCACCACACTGTCTTCCATAATGGTTGAACTAATTTACACAACCACCAACAGTGTTAAAGTGTTCCTTTTTCTCCACATCCTCTCCAGCATCTATTGTCTCCAGATGTTTTAATGATCCGCCATTCTAACTGGCAGGAGATCATATCTAAATGTGTTTTTGATTTGCATTTCTCTAATGACCAATGATGATGAACATTTTTTCATATGTTTGTTGGCCACATAAATGTCTTCTTTTGAGAAGTGTCTGTTCATATCCTTTGCCCACTTTTGAATGGGTTTGTTTGTTTTTTTCTTGTAAATCTGCTTTAGTTCTTAGTAGGTTCTGGATATTAGCCCATTGTCAGATGGGTAGATTGCAAAAAATTTTTCCCATTCTGTTGGTTGTTGGTTTACTCTAATGATTGTTTCTTTTGCTGTACAGAATCTCTTAAGTTTAATTAGATCCCATTTGTCTATTTTGGCTTTTGTTGCCATTGTTTTTGGTTTTTTAGTCATAAAGTCCTTGCCTGTGCCTATGTCCTGAATGGTGTTGCCTAGGTTTTCTTCTAGGGTTTTTATGAAGCTTTTTACACCTTGTTGGATTCCTTTTTCTAATATTGTGTTGAGAATTTTTGCACCTAAGTTCATGAGCAATACTGGTTTGTGTTTTCTGTCTCCACTGTGTTTGGCTTTTATAGTAGAGTAATAGTAGTTATATCAAACCGACTAGAACATATTTTCCTCTTTTTCTTTTTTGGGAAAATATTGTGTAATATTGGTTTTATTTCTTCATTACATGTTTGATTAAATTATCCAGCTTGGCTTGGATATTTCTGTTTCTTGTATCATTTAAATTCATGTTCTTGAAATGTAAAATACTTTCTATTTTACTTATTTTTTTTAACTTGTAAGTTTAGGGATACATGTGTAGGTTTGTTATATAGGTAAACCTGTGTCATAGGGGTTTGTTGTACAGATTATTTCATCACCGAGATATTAAGCCTAATATCTAACAGTTAGTTTTCTTGATTTTCTCCCTCCCTCCACCTCCACCTTCTGGTAGATTCCAGTGTGTTGTTTCCCTCTATGTGTCCATGGGATTTCATCATTTAGCTCCCACTTAGAGGTGACAACATGTGGTATTTGATTTTCTGTTCCTGCATTAATTTACTAAGGATAATAACCTCCATTATCCTTAGTTATTGTCCTCCAGCTCCATCTATGTTCCTGTAAAGGATATGATCTCAATCTTTTTGATGTCTACGTAGTGTTTCATGGTGCATATGTACCACATTTTCTTTACCCAGTCTACCATTAATGGGCATTTAGATTGATACTGTGTCCTTGCTAGTATTAATAGTGCTGCAGTGAACATACACGTACATATCTCTTTATGACAGAATGATTTATATTCCTTTGGTTACATACCCAAGAATGAGATCACTGGATTGAATGGCAATTCTGCTTTTAGCTCCTCGAGGAATCATTATACTGCTTTCCACAATGATTGAACTAATTTACACTCCCAACAGCAGTGTATAATTTCTTTTTCTCCACACTGTGCCAGCATCTGTTATTTTTTGACTTTTTAATAATAGCCATTCTGGCTGGTGTGAGATGGTATCTCATGGTTTTGATTTGCATTTCTTTAGTGACCAGTGATGTTGAGCTTTTCTTCATATGCTTGTTGGCTGCATGTGTCTCCATTTGAAAGTCTTTGGGTCTTTTACCCCCTTTTTAATGGGGTTGTTTGGTTTATGCTTGTAAATTTGTTTAGGATTTTTGCTGGTCTCATTTTATTTACCAACTAAATATTTCATAAATAAAAATTAATATTATGTTTTCATATACAATCAAGATTATAAAACATAAATGATCTTAAGGTAGCAGAGTCCTGTGGGGAAAGCCATGACTGTGAACTCAGTCCCACCTGAGTTTGAATGCAAGTGCTAACATTTATTCATTTATAAACTTGGAAGATTTCCTAAAACTCTCAGCCTTCAGTTTTCTCCTCTGCAAAATGAATGTGATAATAAGCTTCCAATGTTATGTTTAGGTTCAAATAAAATAATGGATGTAAAATTTCTGGTATTTACAGGGTCCTCAATAAATGTTAGTCTATTTCCATTTGCTGATGAATTTGTTTTTTTATTATTGTTTTAATTTTTATTTTAAGTTCAGGGATACATGTGCTGGTTTGTTATATAGGTAAACTTGTGTCATAGGGGTTTGTTGTACAGGTTATTTCATCACCCAGGTAATGTTGTAGTCTCAGCAATGAAGCAGGATATAGCAGTCTCTTGTCTGAGATAATGCCTGGAGTTCTTTGTCCTACCTCCAAGAAAATTAAGGAGTGTGGACACAGAGGTGAGGCTGGAGTAAAAGTTTAATAAGTGAAAGAAGAAAACTTCTGCCAGCAGAGAGTGGGGCCTGAATGTGGTCCTTCCTATGAAGCTGGGGTCCAGAATTTTTATGGACTGGGAAGGGAAAGGAATGTGCTTAGACTGCAGGCTGTCTTGGAGAACGTGTGACTCAGCTTGGCACACAGCCTTGGCCCAGAACCAATCAGGAACTGAAATGATGATTCATAGATGCTGCTTAGCTTGGCCCAGGACCTATCAGAAGCTGAAGTGAAAGCTTGACCTGGGACCTTGGCCCAGGACTAATCAGGGGCTGAAGTGATGATTCATAGAAGCTGCAACACACTGGAGCCCACCATGCCCATGCCCACAAAAAAAGAAACATTTTTCCTGGGAGCCCACTGAGTATACAAGGGACAAAGACATTTTTATGTCAGACCTTGTTCCCTTATCTGAGTGAGCTGGAGGTTTATGCAAGTTTTTATCCAAATGGGCCAGAGGTTTTTCTATCTGTGCAGTCATGGGCATGTCTCCAGGCACAACACCCTCTGCTAGTTCCATTATCAGTGCCTGCAGCTTGAATTTTTTCCCCAGGCTGCTTTTTATGTTTTGTGGGGATGAAGCACTGACCCATGGGTTGGGGGCTCTCTAGGGACCCTTCCCTTGTTATCTACCTAAGGCAAGCTAACTAATTCTTTTCAGTAAGCCTAGTATCCATTAGTTATTTTTCTTGAATCTCTCCTTCCTCCCACCCTCCCTCTTCAAATAGGCCCCAGTGTCTGTTGTTCCCCTCTGTGTGTCCATGTGTTCTCATCATTTAGCTCACACTTATTTAGCTGATTGTTAGCTGATTGTTCTGCAGACCTGTTTGTGTGTTTGCTTTATAGTGTTACTGGTCTGTATGCCTATGTGTATTTTTTAAGTGTCTGGTAATTATTGTTCCTTTCCACATTTAGTGCTTCCTTTAGCAGTTCTTATAAGGTGGGTCTGCAGTTGCTCAGCATTTGTTTGTCTGAAAAGGGTCTTATTTCTCCTTTGTTTATGAAGCTTAGTTTGGCCAGATATTAAATTCTTGTTTAGAATTTCTTTTCTTTAAAAATGTTGAATACAGTCTCCCAATTTCTTCTTGCTTGTAAGTTTTCTGCGGAGAGGTCCACTGTTAGTCTGATGGGCTTCCCTTTGTAGGTGTCCTCTCCTTTTTCTTTAGCTTCCTTTAACATTTTTTCTGTCATATAGACCTTGGAATATTTGATAATTATATACGTTGGGGTTCACCTTCTTGTGAAGCATCTTACCGGGGTTCTCTGCATCTCCTGAAATTGAATGTTTGCCTCTCTAGGTAGGTTGGGGGAAATTCTCATGGATGATATCCTGAAATATGTTTTCCAAGTTGTTTCCATCCTCCCCATTTCCTTCAGGAACACCAGTGAGTCACAGATTTGGTCTCTTTACATAATCCCATATGTCTCAGAGGCTTTGTTCATTCCCTTTTATTCTTTTTTCTCTATTCTTGTCTACCTTATTTCAGAAAGCCAGTCTACAAGCTCTAAGATTCATTCCTTAGCTTAGTTTATTCTGCTATTAGTACTTGAGATTGCATTATAAAATCATGGTAGTGTGTTCTTCAGCCCTATCAGGTCAGTTACATTCTTTTCTATATTGGCTATTTTGTCTGTCTGTTCCCATATTATTTTACTGTGATTCTAAACTCCCTTGGCATAGGTTTCAATGTACTCTTGCATCTCAGTGATCTTCATTCCTGTTTATATTCTTAATTCTATTTCTTTCATTTCAGTCATCTCAGCCTGATTCAGAATCCTTGCTGGAGAACTAGGGTGGTCATGTGGAGGAAAGAAGGCATTCTAGCTTTTTGAGTTATCAGAATTCTCGCAGTGATTCTTTCTTATCTTTGTGGGTTGAAGTTCCTTTAGTCTTTCAAGTTGCTGTTATTTGGATAGGTATTTTTTTATCCTATTTAATGAACTTGAGGGTTTGATTTTGGTATAAGGTGCATTCAGACGTTTACTGGCTTTGTTGCTGGAAGATTTTAGGGGGCCAAGGCTCATCTCCCAACTACTCGACTGTATCCCCTAACTCTGGGGGACTTGTATCAAGCCCCAACTCTGTTGTCTGGCTCCTTAAAGTTAGGAACCCACTGCAATGGCTGGGGGCTGAGTGCTCCTGGACCACTTGTTACAATACTGCAATGTGTGGTGCCAACCAAAGTGTTTCATAGGGCAATGGCAGGAGAATCCATCCTCATTCACACATGCCAGCAGCAGTGGCTATAGCAGTGCTGCTAGGTGCATGCTTGCTGGCTGTGGCAGGGTGCTAGTAGGTGCTGGTCTCCATGCAGGCATTCACAACACTGGACGCAGGATGCTCAGGGGAGCAAGGGAGCTCCCACTGGTGACTGTGTGCACAGATGCACTGGTGGTGGTGGTGGTGTTAGCATAGTGGCTGGGAGCTGGCAGGCGCAGGTCTGTGTGCACCCTCTGTCAATGTTTACACAGGCAGGGGTGACCACTCAGGGTGAGGGAGGATCCTCTTTTCTCTGTGTCTAGTTTCACTCCAGTGGCAGTGTTGGCAAAGGGGTAAGGCACTGGCATGGGCAGGGCTGGTGGATTCTGTGCCCACTAAGGTTCTGACTGCAATGATGGTATGGTGGGGGGTGAGGGAGGGGGGCAGAGTGCACTCAGACTCAGGGTAGCAGCAGTGGCAAGGCAGGGTGCATGCATACACACACACACTGGTTGAGCATGGAATACAAGATCTGCCTACACATACGCCCACTTGTAAGGCAGTACAGGTACAAGGGGTGGTAGGGGGTGACCATGGGCCCAGGGAAACTGCAGTCCATGGAGGGAATGGGCAGACTGATGCTTGCCTGCAGGAACTGTTCTTCTGGGGTTCTCTGCCAGTCAGGTGTGGTCTGCCAGTGCAGGAGTTGTGATGTGGGCCCCCAGGTCACCAGAGGCTGCACTACAAGCAGACACACCCAGGCTGGGGTGCCTGGAGAGACCTGCAGACTGATGTTTGCTCAGGTTGGACTGGACTTGTCTGATGGGCAAGACCACCCTTCAGAGTTCAGGTCCAACAGTTTCTCCAGGGTTAAAGTGTACTATGGGAGCAAGTCGAGTGTAAAAGGGATGGGCATCCCTGGTTATGATCCAGCACAAACGCTCCTGCACCAAACCCTCTGGGATCCACACCAACTGAAGTGCTGCCCCTACCACTTCTCTAAGCAGGTCTCCCTTCCAAGTCAAGTGTCCGTGGTGGTCAGGGGGTCTCCTCCTGTGGAATTTCTTTCTTTTTTTCTTTTTTTTTTTTTGAGATGGAGTTTCACTCTTGTTGCCTGCCTCAGGCATGCATCATCATGCCCAGCTAATTTTCCTATTTTTAGTAGAGACAGGATTTCACCATGTTGGCTAAGCTGGTCTCAAACTCCTGGCCTCAGGTGATCCGCCTGTCTTGGCCTCCCAAAGTGTTGGGATTACAGATGTGAGCCACTGCACTCAGCCCGTGCCAGAATTTCAGAGGCCCATGAGATTTGTTTGCTCCTTTCCAGTTCAACTCACTTGTTCCCCCAGAGCCACTGGGGGCCTAGTGGGAGCCCTGTGTAGGGTTCTCAGCTTCCTCCCCATTCAGCCTAGCTCCTGTGTCTTCCCCTCTGACCACTCTCAGTGCTTTCCCTCTGAAGATCTGTTGGAAGTGCCCTAGTCATTTTGGCCCCTCAATGGCAGCTGTTCCATCTGGTTGTGTCTGGTTGGCCTCACTCAGCTCCTATTTTTTACTTTTTATCTCTTCAAAGTTTTCTTAAATAAACAGCATTTATAGTAGTGTGGAATAATTTAATGTACTATGGGAATAAATCTCAAAAGATTCTCAGGACATATGGTGAAGAATGTAGCTGGAGGGTGGGTGGTCCCAGCAAACCTAGAAGGCAGGAAGGACTCTCTTGGCTGGCAAGGCTGGCCTCCAGCAGCTAACTGCATATACTAGGTTTGGTCAACATAGAGCCACTCAGATTCATTAGGGCTGTGCCAGAACCTTGCCTTTTAATTTTAGATACAGTTTATTTAATCGTCATGGGGGTATTGTGAGTGCATACTTCATCTTAATTGCGTTTTGTTATTTTGTGTGTTTTGAGGAATTAGTCTGTTTCTTATAAGTAGTCAAAATTGTGAACATAAAATGTTTCATAGTATTCCTTTATTCTTCCTTAAATGGCTACAGGATCTATATTGATATCCCAAATTTTGTTCCTGATATTGTTGATTTGTGTCTTCTCCCTTTTCAATCTTCGTCAGTCTTGCTAGGGGATTATAAATTGTATTAAAGGAATCTGATTTTTGTTTTACCGATTTTCTCTCGTTTGCCTATTTTTTATTTCATTGATTCCTGCTCTTATTTTTATTATTTTGTTCCCTCTGCTCTTTTAGGTTTTTTGTTCTTTTTTATAGTTTACCAAGGTAAAAAATTAGATTATTCATTTGAGAATTTTTCTCATTTTTATTGAAAGCATTTTAGTGCTATAAAATCCACCTTAGCTTTGCCTAAGCTGTGGATAACATATTTTATATATTGTATTTTAATTTTCATTTAGTTTTATCTTTTTATTTCCTTTGAGACTTCTTATTAGATCCAGTGGGTTGCTAAGGTATATTTTTTGCTCAATATCAAAAGATTTGCAGATTTCCCATTGTCTTTCTGTTATTAATGTTTAGTTTGATTCCATTATGTTCAGAGAACATATAGTTCTTTTTTGTTTGTTTGTTTTAAAGATAGCATCTTGCTGTTGCCCTGTTTGGATTGCAGTGCCATGATCATAGCTCATGCAGCATCTAACTTCTGGGCTCAAACCATCCTCTTGCCTCAGCCTACTTAGTAACTGGGATTACAGGTGTGCACCACCACTCCCAGATAATATGTTTTTTTAAGAAATGGGGTCTTGTTATGTTGCCCAGGCTGGTCTCTAACTCCTGGCCTCAAGTGACTCTTCCACCTCTGCCTCCCAAAGTGCTAGGATTATAGGCATGAGCAACCGTGACTGGCCTATAATTCTTTTAAATTTGTTGAAATTTGTTTTATGGCCCAGGACATGGTCTATCTTGGTGACTGTTCCATAAACACTTGAAAAAATTGTGTATTCTGCTATTGCTGGGTGGAGTGCTCTATAAATGTTGATTTGATCCTTTTGGTGTTGTGTTGTTCTTTTATATGTTCTTGCTGATTTTCTGCTTAGTTTTTCTATTAATAGCTGAGAGTAGAGTATTGAAGTCCCCAAGTCTAATTGAATATTTGTCTATTTGTCCTTTCAGCTCTGTCAGTTTTTACTTCATGTATTATGGGGGTATATTATTTGGTGTGTACTCATTTAGAATTGTATCTTCCAGGTAATAATTCTTTTATTATCATCTAAAGTCTTTCTTTGTCACTAGTAATTTTCTTTGCTCTGAAGTATACTATATCTAAGATTTACACAGTTATGTCTGTTTTCTTTGTTTTTTTTTTTTTTTTTTTTTTTTAAATTGACAGCATGGTATACCTTTTCCATACCTTTGCCTTTCCATACCAATCTACAATTGCTATTGCATTTGAAATGAGTTTTTTCTTGACAGCAAAGTTTTGGGTTATATTTAAAAATCCATGTGCCAATATCTTTATTTTAATGTGTATATTTAGGCCCTTTACATTTAAGGCAATTATTGTTTTGTTTTGGCTTAAGCCTACCATGTTGTTATTTTCTTTTTGTTTTCTTTGTTTCTTGTTTCTCTGCTTCTCCTTTCTTACCTTCCTGTGTGTTTGAACATTTTTTGGGATTCGATCTTGATTTATAGTGTTTTAGCGTATAATGTTTTGCATAGTTTTCTTGGTGGACACTCTTAAGTACACTATGCATACATAACTTATTATAGTTTACTGGTATCAACATTTTACCACTTTAAGTAAAGTGACAAAACCTTACTTTCATTTAGGTCTCCTTACCCTATGCACTTTTTAAATATAATTTGCTTAAGTATTTCTTCTACATATAGTAAGTACCACATCAGATGGAGTTATAATTTGTGCTTCAACTATCAAATATTAAATAATCATAATTTTAGCCATTTTTAAGTACTAAAATGTTATTTCCTTGCTAAAATTCCAAATAGTTTTTTGTTATCATTTCATTTCTGTTCAGGTAACTTTCTTCAGCCATCTTTTATAATCTTAGATTCACGGGATGCATACCCAGGTTTGTTACATGGGTATATTGCATAATGCTTCAGCCATTTTTTAAGGATAGGCTTCTTAGTAACACATTGTTTTCATTTTCCTTCATGTGAGAATGCCTTTATTTTTCCTTAATTCATAAAGACTATTTTCCTCAGATATAGAATTTGCAGCTGACAATTATTTTCTTTCAGTGTGTGGAAAATATTTCTCACATCTTTTTGGCCTCCATATTTTCAGATGAAAAATTATCTGTCATTTCAATTGTATTCTCTTTGGCTGCTTTTAATTTTTTTCTTTCCAGTTTTCAAAAGTGTAATTATGATGTGTCCTAGTATAGACTTCCCAAAGTTTATCCTATTTGTAAGTGTTTCAGCTTCTTGAAATTATGGATTTACATATTTCACTAAATTTGGGTCGTTTCCAGCTGTTATACCCTTGAATACTTTTACAGTCCACTTTCCTCTTCTTGAAGTCTAGTGATATGAATGTCAGATACTTTGTTATGTTTCCACAGATCAGTAGATTGGCTTTTTTTTCAGGCTATTTTCCTCTGTTGTTAAGATGTTGTAAATTCTATTGAACTATCGTAAATTCACTGATTCTGTCCTCTATTTTCTTGCCTCTACTCAGCCCATCCAGTGAGATTTTTATTTCAATTATTGCATTTTTCATTTGAAAAATTTCTATTTTGTCTTAGTATATAACTTTAGTTCTTTATTGAGATTATCTTTCTTTTGTTTCAAGATAATCTTAGTTACTTATTGAAGCATTTTAATGATAACTATGTTAAAATCCTTGTCAGATCATTTCAACATTTGATTCATCTCAATGTCGGAATCTTTTTATTGTCTATTATCATTCATTTTGTGTTTTACTCTGTTTCTTGACATAATTTGAATGATTTTCAGTTGGATTTTTAACATTTTTCATAACATAGTATGAGAATGTCTATCCTATTTAATCTTTTTCTGTTTTTATTTTTGTGGGTACATACTAGGTATATGTATTTGTGGGGTATATGTGATGTTTTGATACAGGCATGCTATCAATGCATAATATTCATGCAATGGAGAATGGGGTATCCATCCCCTCAAGCATTTATCCTTTGTGTTACAAACAATCCAATAAAATGTTTAATTAAGTCATCATTAACCCTAGTCATCCCATTGTGCTATGAAATAGTAGGGCTTACTTATTTTTTCTAACTATTTTTTGTACCTATTGACTATGCCCATCTTCCTAACACCCTCCACTAACCTTCCCAGCCTCTGGTAACCACCCTTCTACTATCTATGACCATGAATTCAATTGTTTAGATTTTTAGATCCTACAAATAAATGAGAACATGTGATGTTTGTCTTTCTGTTCCTGGCTTATTTCTCTTAACATAATGATATCCAGTACTATGCATGTTGTTACAAATAACTGAATCTCATTCTTTTTATGGCTGAATAGTATTCCATTGTATGTATGTACCACATTGTCTGTATCCATCTGTTGATGAACATTTGGGTTGCTTCCAAATCTTGTCTATTGTGAACAGTACTCAACAAACAAGGGAGTGCAGATATCTCTTTGATATACTGATCAAAGTATCAGGCACCTTCTTCACAAAGCAGCAGGAAAGAAGTGAGTGATGGTGCAGGAAAAACTACCATTTATAAAACCATCAGATCTCATGAGAACTCGCTCATTATAATGAGAAGAGCATGGGGGAAACTGTCCCCATATTCTAATCACTTCCCTCCCTCATAGAAATTACAGTTCGAGATCAGATTTGGGTGGAGACACAGAGTCAAACCATATCAACATATGAATGCCTTTTTTAATTGACAGAGGTCCATAGAGAGAGTGAAAATTTCCCAATTACAACCATCATGATGAATCTAATTAGGAGCTGAGAATTTAATGAGGATGAGCCCCAACTCCAGGACCAAAGTATCTAGATAATCATTGGACAAATATTTGTGATGATGATGGAGAAAAAATAAAGTTTCCAGGGAAGAGAGACAAACTCCAACAAAAGATCTTACGTTCTAGTGACCACAGGGAGATAAACTGAGACTTTTCTATTTGGGAAATTATATTTCTCAAGCAATGCTAAAACCTATACCCTGAGAATTAATAATGCCTGGAGTTAAGTAACTTTTTATGATGCTATGGTGAAACAAACAAACAAACATGTAAGTAGCTTTTTTGAAAACTCACAACCTCACCATTAGAGTTTGCAAGTATGCAAGTGTTACAACACCTTGGGTAATTCTGTTTAGAGTGAAAGAACGGTAGTATAGCCTTGCTTGATTTGAGGAGATCAACAAGAAAATAGAAGAAAAAGACCTTTGTTGTTCAGGACTGGGTACTCCAAAGAATATGAATTCATCTCATATCACTGGGACCCACAAAACAAGAGCTATCTGGGACAATATTATACATTTGCCCAAACTGTAGTATTCATTACTCTTTTTGAGAAAAGTCTATATGAAGAGCCATCTTCAGAAATAAGTAGTGAGAAAATAAAAAGCAATGAGAATCCACTTTTTAAACCTATTTAGAATGACATACTAGATCATTAAGAAGGGTATGAGGCATACGCTCAAAGTCACGCAGCTGGGAAGTGAGAGCCCAAATAGGACCCAGGTCTTTCTTTCTCTATAGCAGTCAGGTGTGCCTTCTCCACTACTCTTTTCACTTCCTGAGTGAGGAATCGGGATTTTTAGTAAAAATCAAGATGATGTTCACCCATACATTGAGAAAACTCGGTATTATAGTCTCAGCATGGATTTTGTTTAATTCCATATCCCTCATGGTTACTTTTGGAAAACTCTGGCTGTGTTCAGGAATCCCTATTCATAATTTTTCACTCTTACTCTTACTCTCATACTTTCATTCTTCTACTACCATACTCACATATTCAGTCTTAAAGTCAGTCCCCAACTTTCACATATTTACATTCTCATACTTATACACTCACTCACATACATTCACACATTTCAAAACTCACTCTAAAACTTAAAACAGACTCACTCACATAAACAGAAACATTCTTTTAAATCCCTGTAAGAGCCTTTTCTCCTGATCTTAAAATGATCTAAGCTGTTACCTCATAGGCACTTTCAGACAGACAAAACAGATTCTATGGATCATAAGATTACATATCAAATTAAAGTTTAAGGCTTCTTAGGACCTCAAGGATGTGTCCTATGGAACCCTCGCAGAAGCCCAACGTAGAAAAAGAGTTTCTAAGTGTGGCTTTTGTTTATAAATTGATACACAGGAAGCCCCCAGAGATTTTAAAGGAATTGTCTTGCTTGAACTAAAAGTTTCAGAGGTTAAACAAAATGAAAAATGGCATTGAGATCTGCAAACTTTCAGAGTGTTGAAGACTGAGGTCAACCAGTTACAAACATAGGTCACTTTTTAGGAGAAAAGAAAGCTGACTCACAGAGTAGAAGCAAGACCCACAATGCAAAACTAAGAGTCACACAGAACAGATCCTCTGTAATAGAACTAATACTTTATCAAGGAATTGCAAGAGATAATTTGGATTTTTTAGAATTGCTATGTTCAGTGACTGCTATGTGCCTCCTATTTTGTCTTTTGATTGAGAATGTCTATAGTTAATTTTTCTGTGCCTGTCTCACATCTTATATTTTTAGAGGGTGCAATAACTTGTTTCATTAATTCACAGGTCATCATATTGAGAGGAATGGTATTCAAAAAGGTAAACCTAAGGAAAAATATCCAAAGAACCTCATGTATACTGGAACCTGATTGAGATGAGTCCTAGTCTTGAGCAGTGTCTTAATGGCATGAGGCTTGGCTAGGGGAAAAGTGAAGGGAGTGGTTCTTGAAGGATTTGAGTGTAATTTGTGTGCTGAAAGAAAATAAATAATTGTTGCCATAGGGAAGATCATGGCAGATCGTATTTTCCAAAAATATCCACTACCTCAGTTTCATGCCACATGCTCTTCAAGAACATTGCTGCACCCCATTGATAAGTGAGATCTATGTCTCTTCCTCATTAAGCTGGGAAGGTTTGGGGGAAATGTTTCATCCAGTAGTTTGGTAGAGGTGACACTGTTTGACTTCCAAACATCGATCATAAAAGTCAATGCAGGCTTGGCACAGTAGCTCACACCTGTAATCCTAATACTTCTGGAGACCAAGGTGGGAGAAGAGTTTGAAGCCAGTTCAATACTAGCCTGGGCAACATAGTGAGACCCCCCTCTCTACGTAACTGGGAAGCTTAAGTTCAAAATGCATTTCAAAACTTTTTTTTCTCTTATTCTTGGGTTTCAGGATATAACCTTGAGGCAAACTACAGAAGTCTTGTTTCTTAGCCTTAAAATAAATTCCATATCCCTCTCTTTCTCACCATATATACTCCCTTCACATTTGTCTAACTGTATGCTAGTATCTAATTATGTGTCTTGTTAGAAGTTCCAGGGGCTAAACTTGAGACAGACAGACCAAGTTTGGAGACCCAGTTGCAAAGTTACAGATATTACTTCAAGGTGGCTAGTTAACAACCCAGCTATTGTTGAGATGATGCCAGCCTGAGATCCAGGTGGACTGGGACCCAAAATAGTCACCAGAACAAGACACACAGACACTGTGCATATCCCTATTCTTGCATGCCTTTCTTGTTCTCTCTTTTTAAACCCCTATGTTCCCGGCTAAAAATCAAAGTTGTTACTTTCTATAGGAATCTGGCCACTTTCCCTTTACCAGTTTTGGTAACAGTGTTTCCACCAGACCTTGCTCTTGTTCACTGGACTCTGCAAGCAAAGAACATTAGGCTCTGCATTCAGTTATGTCTACACATACACAAAATTAGCCTGGCATGGTAGTGTGTGCCTATAGTCCTAGCTACTCTGGAGGCTCAGGTGGGAGGATCACTTGTGCCTGGGAGTTCAAGGCTACAGTGACCCATGATCATGCCACTGCACTGCAGCTTGGGTGACAGAGCTAGATCCTTTTCCCTCCCCAAAAATAAATGCTACTTCTATATGGCTAAGGAAGCCAAGCCACCTGGAGAGTTCATGTGCATGTTTGTGGTCTGATTGGCAGTTCTAGGTTTTGAGTTCTTCCAGTCCAGGCACAAATATGTGATTGGATGTGTTTCCATATTATTCCATTCTCCAGCAAATGAGCAACTCTTAGATTTCAAGTCTATCCAGCTGAGGCTCCATACATAATGCTTGACCCCTAAAATCTGATAGCATAATCAAGTTGTTGTTGTATATCATTAAGTTTGGGATAATTTATTATATCATAATAACTGGAAGAGTAATTGGTATCAGAAGTCGTTTTGATAGTGGCAAGAAGCAGACAAATGCCTGGGCAGATAGGTGTGAGTCCCTGGTGAAACCCCATCATCAAGTCAAAGACAGTCCCTGGTAAGTCCTTGGACTGGATTGAGAAGCTGTCTGTCTTCCCATTTGGCGTGCTTTCCTCTGATTGACCCCCACTCTTCACCTATTTTACGTATACCTACCTTTCTCTAATTGCTTTTATTTTTTTTTTAACACGGTTGTTCCACCTTTGTGTGGTGCCTTTGTTTGAACCTTTTGGCACACTCACAAACCAATCAGCATGCACTCCCGTATTCTGAGCACATAAAACGCCCTGGACTCAGCAACACTGAGAGAGAAACCACCCAACTGTGGGGGTGGGGGACCACCCCCATGTGCCCTCTCTGCTGAGAGCTGTTTTGTTGCTCAAAAAAATTCTTTTCAACCCATCTTCACCCTTCAATTGTCAGTGCATTCTTATTCTTCTTGGTCATAGGACAAGAGCTCAGGGACTACCCAACGTAGGTACAAGATATAACACAGGTGGGCCAAACGGGCAGGGCACCTCCAGTGGCAGGCCTGGAGCTTGAGCAAGGCCTAGTTCAGGTGGGGGCATCATTACTGGCCATGAAGTTACCCTGTTAGCAAAGTGGCCAAGAAAAATCCTGCATCATGTCTGGGGGCTTATGTGGGATCTGAGGAAGGGTGAATAAACATGGACCCAAAACCTCTTTCACTTTAATTTCCAAGCCTTTTCATCCTCAGACTTTTTCCAAAAACAGATGGAGCACCAGGTTTTTGTTAGCCAATTAAAAACAAATGGCATGGCTGCAGTGGAGGCTGCCACCTGCCCCATCACTCTCGGGGGTTGGGAATGTCAGCTTTGTTCTAATCCAGTCTTTTCCTTGGCATCTTTCTTCTAACTTTTAGGGATGTCACCTATCTTTTCTTTTACAATGTTAAGAGTGTTGTTGCAAACTACAGAGATATTACTGGGTAGAATGGGTACCTGGGCCCGACATCAAAAATTAATTCAGAACAATGTGTTTTCCATCTATTCTTAGAAGCGGAGAGGAAGCAGTAATTAAGAGTTTCTTTCCCTGTTGAAGGAACCCATTTTCATAAGAGTAAGAGGCTCCCCCCCCCCAGGCAACTTCCCCTCCCTGCACTTAAGCTGTTTATTTTACTTTACTTGACCAAGTCAGGAGTTAACACAGCCCTGAGAATATAGGGATCTTTTCTACCTATGTGAGAGTTTTTTTTTTTTTTTTTCCTTTTGGAAGGCATCTTATTAGGCCAGGACCCTAATTGATGGGAATCCCTTTTCTCTCCCTTGTTTGAGAGAACAAGGGTTGAGGACCCAATTCCACAGCTTCACCTTAGCATTTGGCTTATGATAAGGAGGAACACATGGGACTGTATTTATTGAGTCCATGCACCCTCCTGAGGCATCTTTTTTTTCCCAAAGTCACTTCCAAGCTTTGGGTTGAAGAACTAGAAAGGAAAACTAGATCTGAGTGATCCAGAGGCAGATGGCAATGGAAGTCAAGAGGCACAGCACAGTTGAGCATAACCGACTCCTGCCAATTAGTTCCCCCACTCATTTCATGGATGGAGGTCATGCTTGTATCCATAGCATACATGAGGTTACCAATAGCAGGAAGGATAGGCCAGCATGTAGGTCAGTGCAGATATTTCCTACCTTCAAGGCCTCCTTGTTACATAGATGAAAGCTGCATTGACACCCATGAGTAGCACCTGACGAGGTCACCAGGATTTGGGAATATAAAGATGGAAGAAAGAAAGGGAACACCTTTTCTTTATCTCCCTCATATGCCCTGGGTATTCACTGGGAAGAGAAAGGAACTAAGGAACACCTTTTTCCCCTCTTTCCAAATGGGTAAGCAGCCCTCTTCTGCTACTGTCCATACCAAAGGACACTCCCCTCTGATGCATCCCCCAAACTGGGAAAAGTTCAATTTTTCCAAACTTTAAACTGCTTGGCTTAAAATTGAGCTTGGGGTAAGGGAACCCAGAAGACTGACATGCCGGTAAAAGGGTAAAAGTTCTTATCAGTTTAACTTCTGGCCTCTCTCTCCCTATGCAAACTGGTAAAATCAATGATAAAAATATGTTTACATTTTCTATAAAGTTTTGATTAATGGAAAAAAGAATTTATGAGGCTAGTCTTAAGCTGTAGCAAATCTGTTGTACTTTGTGCTAAGAATTTATTTTTTATCTTTCTATCAGAAAGAGGGGTACCTTAGGAAAGAATAGTGGGCATAGGACCCATAAGCTCATTGTCCAAGCCAGCTCAGCAAACTGGTCAGTAACAAACTTTGCTACAGGTCTCTGAAGAAAAAAAACAAAAACTGAATGAGGTCTCCATTTTGTTTTACATCCATGGGAGCTTGACCTTGTAACCACATGACAGCACTTTCTTTTGATCAGTGCCATTTTATAATGGCAGACAGGTTCAATCCTGGCTGAGGGAATTAGTAATTTCTGGTTAATATCTGTGTAACTTTTACCATTTGCCAATTGTTTTCCCCTCTGTGAACAACTTCTAGCTTCCTTTCTTAAATCTTCCTTTCTCTGAGCTACCTTTAAAGATTCTAGATTTTGTAAAAACTGCTTACTACCTCTTTGAAAATACCTCGTATACACACAGTTAAGTCTCACAATCTTAGTTGAGGCTTGTTGGTTTCACCTGTGAGGTTACTTTTGGTAAAGTTTAAAAGCCAGAAATATCGGCTGCTTGGCATGGCTAACTAAAGTCAGGTAATAGAGAATTTAAAAGGATTTTTTTAAAGAGTGCTATGGCTAAATGTCAGCCTAATTAAAAGTGGATATCCAAGCTGTAGGTATTCTAAAAGGGCTTTATGTGTTTTCTTTTCTTGGATCTTGTTTTGCTGGATACAAAAAGGCTTTTTCTTTTCAGTTGACTGAATTATTTTTTCTCCATTTTGTCTAGCCACTCTTAGTGCACACATGAGAGGCCCTAAGATAACTTCTGAAAGCATGGGACTCCTTGGGAAAAACAGAGGAGGGACCATTGATGCCATTTTGGGGGAAAACTCTGTTTTCCTCGTGGAACCCCATGAATTAAAAGTGAATAGATTCATCTCAAAATCTGTTTTTGTCTTCCAGCTATACCTGTTTACTAGGCCCTAGAAACTGCATGCTTTCCTAGCCCTGCTTCTTGAAAGGCTCTACCCTGAGGCCAGTAATCCAATTAGGAGATTGGCAAATGAAAAATGTTACAACTACTGGATCTTCTGTCTGTCTGTATAGTCATATATATGCTATGTGTATGATGTTTATATAAAAAGCTTTAATTATTTGTCTTAAAGAAAATTAGTGGTTGTTGATCCAAGATGGCCGTTTAGGAACAGCTCAGGATTGCAGCTCCCAGTGAAAGCACAGAGGGTGAGTGGACGCCGTGTTTTTATTGCCCACAGACTAGGAAACTCCCGGGCAGAGGTGCTCCACGGTCGCCAGCGCGGCTGTTTCGGCCAGCGCGGCTGTGCCGGCCAGCGCCGGCCAGCGCCGCTGCTTTGCCCCGCGTGGCTGCTTTGCCCCGCGCGGCTGCTTTGTCGGCACCCCGGAGCCGTGGTTCTCCGTACAAAATACACCGGTCCGGGGGCCCTTTAGGCTGGCGATTGGAGCCACGTGAAGTCGCCCATACGCTGGTTCAAAAAGGTGACTGAGCAGAGAACCAGGACAGTAGATTCCAGGGCAAAAAAAAGAAAAAAAAGGGCCACAAACCTCAGTGCTGCTGTTTAAGCCAGTGCAGTGAGTGGCCACAGGGGAAAACAAACAGACCCCGGCGCCTCTTCAACAGGTGACTGGAACACCAACTTAAAAAAGGCTCTGAGGCAGGGAGCCAGGCGATCAGGCTCGGCTGGTCCCACCCCCACAAAAGAACAGCAACCAGAAACTCTGGATTGAGAGTTTCACAGCAAGTGCAGCTGAACCCAGGACGGTCCAGCTCTGTGGCGGAGGGGCGTCCGCCATTACTGAGGCAGCCCGCCGTTGCCAAGGCAACCCGCCACAGCAGAGACTCCGCCCCAACAGAGGCGGGCCACCATCGCCAAAGCAGTTCTAACTACACCCATATAAACAGGACTGCAGGGAAGTTCACTCGTCGGGGCGGAGCCCACAGCAGCTCAGCAAAGCTGCTATAGGCCGACAGTGACTAGGCTACCTCCTTGCTGGGCTGGGCAGGTCTGAAGGAAAGAAAAAAAAAAAAAAAGGCGTCAGCAGCATAAGGGAAACTCATAAATAAAGCCCTAAATCCCTGGGACAGAGCACCTGGGAACAAAAAGCAGTTTATGAGTTCTGCTGCAGCAGACCTAAAAGTACCTGCCCAGCAGCTCTGAATGAACAACAACAGAGCTTGCAGCTCACCATTTGAGCTACTATAAAGAAGAGACCATCTCCTCAAGCAGCTCCCTGACCCCGATATATCCAAAAAGACACCTCATGAAAGAGAGATCAGATTGACACTAGGTGGGTGTCCTTCTGGGACAAAGATAGCAGAAGAAGAAAACTGGTAACAACCCTTGCTGTTCAGCAGCTGCTGCAGGTGAACCCCAGGCAAGCAGGGCCTGGAGTGAACCTCAGCAGACCTACAGCAGAGGGGCCAGACTGTCAGAAGGAAAACCAAGAAACAGAAATAACCTCATCATCAACAAACAGAACGTCAATCTGAAAGACTTGAGACCCAATCTGAAAGCCAGCAACTACAAAGTCGACAGGTGGGTAAATCGTTAAAGATGGGAAGAAACCAGCGCAAAAAGGATGAAAACACCCGAAACCAGAACACCTCTCCTCCTAAAAGGGATCACAACTCCTCACCAGCAAGGGAACAAGGTTGGATGGAGAACGAGTGTGATGAAATGACAGAATCAGACTTCAGAAGGTGGGTAGTAAGAAACTTCTGTGAACTTAAAGAACATGTTCTAACCAAATGCAAAAAACCAAACTAAGAACCTTGAAAAAAGAGTTGACGAAATGCTAACGAGAATGGACAAAATAGAAAGGAATATAAGTGAATTGATGGAGCTGAAAAACGCAACACGAGAACTTCGCGAAGCATGCACAAGTATCAACAGCCGAATTGACCAAGCAGAAGAAAGGATATCAGAGGTCGAAGATCAACTCAATGAAATAAAACGGGAAGGCAAGACTGGAGAAAAAAGGGTAAAAAGGAATGAACAAAGTCTCCAAGAAATGTGGGACTATGTGAACAGACCTAATCTACGTTTGATAGGCGTACCCGAATGCAACGAAGAGAATGAATCCAAGCTGGAAAATACTCTTCAGGATATTATCCGGGAAAACTTCCCCAACCTAGCAAGGCAGGCAAACATTCAAGTCCAGGAAATACAGAGAACACCACAAAGATATTCATCAAGAAGAGCAACCCCAAGGCACATAATCCTCAGATTCACCAGGGTTGAAATGAAGGAGAAAATACTAAGGGCAGCCAGAGAGAAAGGACGGGTTACCCATAAAGGGAAGCCCAGCAGACTCACAGCAGATCTCTCAGCAGAAACCCTACAAGCCAGAAGAGAATGGGGGCCAATATTCAACATCCTTAAAGAAAAGAACTTTCAACCCAGAATCTCCTATCCAGCCAAACTAAGCTTCATAAGTGAAGGAAAAATAAAATTCTTTGGGAACATGCAAGTACTCAGAGACTTCGTCACCACCAGGCCAGCTCTACAAGAGCTCCTGAAAGAGGCTCTACACATATAAAGGAACAACAAGTACCAGCTCAACTAAAGGGCAAAACAGCCAGCTAGCACCAAAATGGCAGTATCAAATTCACACATAACAATATTAACCCTAAATGTAAATGGACTAAATGCCCCAATCAAAAGACACAGACTGGCAAATTGGATAAAAAGACAAAACCCATCGGTGTGCTGTATCCAGGAAACCCATCTCACATGCAAGGATACACAAAGGCTCAAAATAAAGGGATGGAGGAAGATTTACCAAGCAAAGGGAGAGCAAAAAAAAGCAGGAGTTGCCATTCTCATCTCTGATAAATTAGACTTTAAAGCAACAAAGATCATAAGAGACAAAGAGGGACATTACATAATGGTAAAAGGATCAATGCAACAAGAAGAGCTAACGATCCTAAATATACATGCACCCAATACAGGAGCACCCAGATACATAAGGCAAGTTCTTAATGACTTACAAAGAGACATAGACTCCCACACAATAATAGTGGGAGACTTTAACACCCCATTGTCAACATTAGACAGATCAACCAGACAGAAAATTAACAAGGATATCCAGGACTTGAACTCAGACCTGGACCAAGCAAACCTAATAGACATTTACAGAACTCTCCACCCCAAAGCCACAGAATATACATTCTTCTCAGCACCACATCACACCTACTCTAAAATTGACCACATAATTGGGAGTAAATCACTCCTCAGCAAATGCAAAAGAATGGAAATCGTAACAAACAGTCTCTCAGAACACAGTGCAATCAAGTTAGAACTCAGAATTCAAAAACTAACTCAGAACCGCACAGCTTCATGGAAACTGAACAACTTGCTCTTGAATGTTGACTGGATAAACAATGAAATGAAGGCAGAAATAAAGATGTTCTTCGAAACCAACGAGAATGAAGACACAACATACCAGAATCTATGGGACACATTTAAAGCAGTCTCTAGAGGAAAATATATAGCAATAAGTGCCCACATGAGAAACAAGGAGAGATCAAAAATTGACACCCTATCGTCAAAACTGAAAGAGTTAGAGGAGCAAGATCAAAAAAACTCAAAGTCTAGCAGAAGACAAGAAATAGCTAAGATCAGAGCAGAACTGAAGAAGATAGAGACACAAAAAACCCTTCAAAAAATCAATAAATCCAGGAGCTGGTTTTTTGAAAAGATCAACAAAATAGACCACTAGCCAGATTAATAAAAAAGAAAAGAGAGAATAACCAAATTGATGCAATAAAAAACGATAAAGGGGATATCACCACAGATTCCACAGAAATTCAAACCATCATCAGAGATTATTACAAACAACTCTATGCACACAAACTAATAAACCTGGAAGAAATGGATAAATTCCTGGACACTTGCCTCCTGCCAAGCCTAAACCAGGAAGAAGCCGAAACCCTGAACAGACCCATAACAAGGTCTGAAGTTGAGGCAGCAATTAAGAGCTTACCACCCAAAAAAAGCCCAGGTCCAGATGGGTTCACAGCTGAATTCTACCAGACATACAAAGAGGAGCTGGTACCATTTCTTCTGAAACTATTCCAAACAATACAAAAAGAGGGAATTCTTCCCAAATCATTTTATGACACCAACATCATCCTGATTCCAAAACCCGGCAGAGACTCAACAAGAAAAGAAAACTACAGGCCAATATCCATGATGAACATAGATGCAAAAATCTTCAATAAAATACTGACAAGCCAATTGCAACAGCACATCAAAAAGCTTATCCACCATGATCAAGTGGGCTTCATCCCGGGGATGCAAGGCTGGTTCAACATACGCAAGTCTATAAACGTAATTCACCACATAAACAGAACCAAAGACAAAAACCACATGATTATCTCAATTGATGCAGAGAAGGCCTTTGATAAAATTCAACAGTCCTTTATGCTAAAAACACTCAATAAGCTAGGTATCGATGGAACGTATCTCAAAATAATAAAAGCTATTTATGACAAACCAACAGCCAATATCATATTGAATGGGCAAAAACTGGAAGCATTCCCCTTGAAATGTGGCACCAGACAAGGATGCCCTCTCTCACCACTGCTATTCAATATAGTATTAGAAGTTCTAGCCAGAGCAATCAGGCAAGAAAAAGAAATAAAGGGCATTCAAATAGGAAAGGAGGAAGTCAAATTGTCTCTATTTGCAGATGACATGATTGTATATCTAGAAGACCCCATCGTCTCAGCCCCAAACCTCCTGAAACTGATAAGCAAGTTCAGCAAAGTCTCAGGATACAAAATCAATGTGCAAAAATCACATGCATTCCTATACACCAATAACAGACTTAAAGAGAGCCAAATCAAGAACACACTTCCATTCACAATTGCCACAAAGAGAATAAAATACCTAGGAATACAACTAACAAGAAATGTAAAGGACCTCTTCAAGGAGAACTACAAGCCACTGCTCAATGAAATAAGAGAGGACACAAACAGATGGAGAAACATTCCATGTTCATGGTTAGGAAGAATCAATATCGTGAAAATGGCCATACTGCCCAAAGTAATTTACAGATTCAATGCTATCCCCATCAAGCTACCAATGACCTTCTTCGCAGAACTGGAAAAAATCACCTTAAACTTCATATGGAACCAAAAGAGAGCCCACATAGCCAAGTCAATTCTAAGCAAAAAGAACAAAGCGGGGGGCATCACACTACCAGACTTGAAACTATACTACAAGGCTACAGTAATCAAAACAGCATGGTACTGGTACCAAAACAGAGATATAGACCAATGGAACAGAACAGAGGTCTCGGAGGCAACACAACATATCTACAACCATCTGATCTTTGACAAACCAGACAAAAACAAGCAATGGGGAAAGGATTCCCTGTTCAATAAATGGTGTTGGGAAAGCTGGCTAGCCATGTGCAGAAAGCAGAAACTGGACCCCTTCCTGACACCTTACACTAAAATTAACTCCAGATAGATTAAAGACTTAAACATAAGACCTAACACCATAAAAACCCTAGAAGAAAATCTAGGCAAAACCATTCAGGACGTAGGTGTAGGCAAGGACTTCATGACCAAAACACCAAAAGCATTGACAACAAAAGCCAAAATAGACAAATGGGACCTAATCAAACTCCACAGCTTCTGCACAGCAAAAGAAACAATCATTAGAGTGAATCGGCAACCAACAGATTGGGAAAAAATTTTTGCAGTTTACCCATCTGACAAAGGGCTGATATCCAAAATTTACAAAGAACTAAAGCAGATTTACAAGAAAAAAACTAACAAGCCCATTCAAAAGTGGGCAAAGGATATGAACAGACACTTTACAAAAGAAGACATACGTGAGGCCAACAAACATATGAAAAAATGCTCATCATCACTGGTCATCAGAGAAATGCAAATCAAAACTACATTGAGATACCATCTCACGCCGGTAAGAATGGCGAACATTAAAAAATCTGGAGACAGCAGATGCTGGAGAGGATGTGGAGAAATAGGAACACTTTTACACTGTTGGTGGGAGTGTAAATTAGTTCAACCATTGTGGAAGACAGTGTGGCGATTCCTCAAGGACATAGAAATAGAAATTCCATTTGACCCAGCAATCCCATTACTGGGTATATATCCAAAGGATTACAAATCGTTCTACTGTAAGGACACGTGTACACAAATGTTCATTGCAGCACTGTTTACAATAGCAAAGACCTGGAACCAACCCAAATGCCCATCGACGATAGACTGGATAGGGAAAATGTGGCACATATACACCATGGAATATTATGCAGCCATCAAAAACGATGAGTTAGGGTCCTTTGTAGGGACATGGATGAACCTGGAAACCATCATTCTCAGCAAACTGACAGAAGAGCAGAAGATCAAACACCGCATGTTCTCACTCATAGGCGGGTGTTGAACAATGAGAACACATGGACACAGGGAGGGGAGCACTACACACTGGGGTCAGTTGGGGGGAAATAGGGGAGGGACGGTGGGGGGTGGGAAGCTGGGGAGAGATAGCAAGGGGAGAAATGCCAGATGTAGGTGATGGGGAGGAAGGCAGCAAATCACACTGCCAGGTGTGTACCTATGCAACAATTTTGCATGTTCTTCACATGTACCCCAAAACCTAAAATGCAATAAAATAAATGGGAAAAAAATACAAAATTAAAAAAAAAAAGAAAATTAGTGCTTAGATCAAATATTTTAAAGGAAAAATAAAACCTGTAATACCTTTTAGTTCAGGTGACTTTAATGTCTAAGAAATAAAAAAAAAGTTTTAAAGATTATTGGTAAAATGCAAGTGTCTTCAAAATATAAACATGTGGTCCAAAGTATGTTCAGCATCTGCCTAGGTAGATAGGGGCAGATCCCTGGTGAAACCCCATCTTCAAGCCAAAGACAGCCCCAAGTAATATTTGGACTGGATGCCAAGAGAACCTGTCTTCCCATTTAGTGCACTTTCCTCTGATTGATTCCCACCCTTCACCTATTTCACATATACCAATCTTTCTCTAATTGTTTTTTCATACTGTCATGCCAACCTTTAAGTGGTGGCTTTGCTTTAATATTTTTGCATACTCACAAGCCAATCAGCATACACTCCCCTATTTTGAGCCGATAAAAAGCCCCAGCTTCAGCCACACTGAGAGAGAAACCACACAACAGCATGGGTAGGGGAGAACCCCCACATCCCCTCTCTGCTGAGAGCTGTTTGGATATCAATACAATTCTTCTCTATCCATCCTCACACTTCAATTGTCAGTGCACCTTCATTCTTCTTGGATGCAGGATGAGAGCTTGTGAACTGCCTAACATGGGTATAGTACAGTATAGGCAGGCCAAGTGGGTGGGACACCTCCAATGGAAGGCCCAGAGCTCAAGTTAGGTCCAGGTGATGAGGGGTTAGGGGGGCCAACATCACTGGCCATGGAGGTCCCTGGTTGGCAAAGTGGCAAAGAAAAATTCTGCATCAGTTTGCAGCCTAGGCAACAGAGCAAGTCCCTATCTGAAAAAGAGAAAAAGAAAATGTATTTTAAAAAGTAATAAATAAATAAATAATCAACAACTAATTCATTCTGATTTTATTTCGTTATTGTTATTTTTTGAGATGGAGTCTAGCTCTGTCACTCAGGCTGGAGAGCAGTGGTGCAAGCTTGGCTCACTAGAACCGCTGCCTCCTGGGTTCAAGTGATTCTTATGCATCAGCCTCCCAACTAGCTGGGACTATAGGTGTGCACCACCATGCCTGGCTAATTTTTTGTGTGTTTTTAGTATAGATGGATTTTGCCATGTTGGCCAGGCTGGTCTCAAACTCCTGACTTCAAGTCATCCACCTGCTTCAGCCTCCCAAAGTGCTGGGATTGCAGGCATGAGCCACCATGCCTGGCCAAGAACTAATTTAAAGAATCCATCAGACTCGCTCTTGCTTATTGAGAACTGGTTGTCTGATCTGATTTTATTTACTATAGCAATATTAATGACTGTTTCAATGGGTAAAGGGTACACTGGAAATTCATGATTTACAGCAGCAAAATAATTATTATCATTTGTAGATGCTTGGAAACAAATACATATACATGACAAGGTTTGAGGTAACCAAAGAACACTTGCAGCCGTGGTACACTTTAGTTAAGGCAATGAATATAATAGAGTTTCTTGTCTGCTTCGATATATCCCCAAGAACTTGAAAAGAAAATGATGACTTGAAGATGGTAAATTCAAAGATCAAGTTTTGGGTGGAGGACCAAGCCACATTTATGACTGCTGTATAAAAAATTGTTATCTCTTATAGCTGTCAACAAAAAGAGTCAAACTCTGTAAAACATTTGAAGATATTTATTTTGAGCCAAATATGAGTGACCATGGCCTATGTGGTACAGCTTGGTTACATTTTAGGGAGACATGAGACATTAATCAAATACATTTAAGATATACATTGGATTGGTCCAGAAAGGCAGAACAACTCAAAGTAGTTGGGAGTGGGAGTGGGCTTTCAGGTTATAGGTAGATTTTTAAATTTTCTGATTGGCAACTGGTTAAAAAAGTTACTATCAATAGAAAGGAATGTCGAGGTTATAATAGGAGGTTCTGGATACCAAGGTTTTATCATGCAGATGAATTTTCCAGGTAGCAGGCTTCAGAGAGAATAGATTGCAGATATTCTTACCAGATAAGGTCTGTGTTGATGTTAATGCTGAAGGGTATAATGAGGCATGTCTAACCTCCCATTTTCCATCATGGCCTCAACCAGTCTTTCAGGTTACATTTTAGAGTGCCCTGGCCAAGGGGGAAGTCCATTGAGATGGCTGGGGCCTTAGAATTTTATTTTTGGTTTACATAGTCATGGAGCTGAGATTTCTAATAGCAAACCTAAAATATAATTTTGTGGAGGACAGAAATGCATTGCAAATTAATTTTCCAATGGTTCTGTTTTGTTAAAACTTATAACATTGATAGGGAAAGAATTGAGCAATGAAAATTTAGACAGAAGCATATGGGAAGATCATGATGAAGCTGAGATCCTCGACACCCTAAATCCCAACTATCTACCTTTTGCCATTAGTAGCATCCTTTATGATCTTCCCTAGCAAGAAAAACCTGTAATGGTTTTATCTGGGTCAGTTGGCTTGCAGGGGACTACTGCTCCTCCTCAGGACCTAAAGCACACCAAGTATCATTGTTTTTAGACCTATAACCAGACTCAAGTCCCAGTAGAAAAACTGTAGCCAATGAGGAGGTCTGATGCACATAAAAATAATTGCATGATTTTGCCAATATATATTAATGGAAACCTGGGGAATATGTGTGGAAATAGATCCTGAAGTTGTCAGATCAAGATGACAGTAAATATGTTGATTGGGCCAAATGTATTAATATGATCTCACTAAGCAGAGATTCCACATTAAATATGTCAACTTGACTAGCTTAAGTGACCCTAAAAGTTTGCATTGTTGGTTGACTGAAACCCAGACCCAGAGATATCCTGCACTAAATGAAGTTAAAATGCCAAAACTTCCTTACAATGCTGGTAATGGAGATTTAGAGTTTGAAATGATAGAGTGTATTTATCACATAGTGTCTTCTCCCACCACCACTATGACCTCCAGAAAAATCTAGAGGATATCGTCTTTACCAAAGTTGCCAGAAACACATTCACAAGGGGAGCACCAGCATCACTGAAGTGCTCTGTGATGTATAATCCCTGTAAGGCTATAAATGAGAGAGGGAACTACCACCATCAAATTGGGCTTCCTGACTTGAAAGGGGATATTGTGTTCCTAGTGTGAAAGGAGTTAAGTGGCAACAAGTATTTGTCACAGACAAAGTGGGTATGGTTACTCTACTAGGTGGCAGAGGTTAAAGAGTAATAAGAATTGTCTGACTTACAGTTATCTTTGCCGTTGAAAAGTTGATCATGGTGTCACTGGAACTAAAAATAGATGGACAACCTACTAAATTTACTGGTAAAATTTATTTCATGGTAAACCAGAAATAAAATCCTAATGTCTGCCCAACCATCTGAATGGACTTCCTCCTCAGCCAGGGAACCCTTAAAATTTAACCTAAAAGATTGCTTCAGGCCATGATGGAAAGTGGGGGGTCAGACATGCTTCATTGTACCTGTCTAGCATTAACAAACACAGACTTCAAGTCTAATAAGAAACATTTTACAACATATTTTCTCTGAACCCTACTACCTGAAGGCTTCTACAAATAAGAACTTTGGTCTCCACAATCCTTTATCTTAACCCAGACATTTCCTTTCCATTAATCTTGTCTTTAATTAATTATGTATTTATTTATTTTTGAGACAGAGCCTCATTCTATCACCCAGGATGTAGTGCAGTGGCACCATCTTGGATCACTGCAACCTCTGCCTCCTGAGTTCAAGTGATTCTCCTGCCTTGACCTCCCAAGTAGCTGGGATCACAGGTGCATACTGCCATACCTGGTTATTTTTTAAATTTTTAGCAGAGATGGGGTTTCACCATGTTGGCCACGCTGGTCTCAAACTCCTGACCTCAAGTGATCCGCCCACAATGGTCTCCCAAAGTGCTGGGATGACAGACGGGAGCCACTGTGCCTGGACAATCCCAGGTCTTTAGATAAACTCAACTAATTGCCAACCAGAAAATTTCTAAATCTACCCATAGCCTGGAAGTCCCTGCTTTCAGTTGTCCCACCTTTCTGATCCAGAACAATGCATTTCTTAAATGTATTTGATTGAAATCTCATGTCTCCCTAAAATGTATAAAATCAAGCTGCACCCCAGCCACTTTGGGCACATGTTCTCAGGACCTCCTGAGGGTTGTGTCACAGGCCATGGTTACTCATATTTGACTCAGAATAAATTTATTCAAATTTTTAAATTTGATTCCTTTTGTTGGCAATAATTTGATGTTCCAATGCTTGGGCCCTCCAAGAAGACTCAAAACTCTGAAGGAGTTCCCCAAACTTAAAGCTAAGGTGCAATCATGGACCCATTGAAACCTTCCTAACTTTGAGCTTCTTCTCTGGTAGAATTGTTAAGTCCTCCTGAGCCTGTACCTCCTTTTGAATGATGGTCCCTGCTTTATTCTAAGCTACTTTTATTTCTCTTCTGAAAGGAAAATTAATCTTGGGACCCCAAAATTACTAAGCCAAAGGGAAAAGTCAAGCCTGGAACAGCTTAGAGCAAAACTGCCTCCCATTCTATATCATATTTAATGGGCAAAAACTGGAAGCATGCCCTTTGAAAAATGGCATAAGACAAGGATGCCCTGCCTCACCACTCCTATTCAACATAATATTAGAAGTTCTGGCTAGGCCCATCAGGCAAGATAAATAAATAAAGGGTATTCACATAGGAAGAGAGGATGTCAGAGTGTCCCTGTTTGCAGATAACATGATTGTATATTTAGAAAACCCCATTGTCTCAGCTCAAAATCTCCTTAAGCTGATAAGCAACTTCAGCAAAGTCTCAGGATAGAAAATCAATGTGCAAAAATCACAAGCATTCCTATACATCAATAATAGACAAACAGAGAGCCAAATCACGAGTTAACTCCTAATCACAATTGCTACAAAGAGAATAAAATACCTAGGAATACAACTAACAAGGGATGTGAAGGACCTCTTCAAGGAGAACTACAAACCACTGCTCAAGGAAATGAGAGAGGACACAAACAAATGGAAAAACATTCCATCCTCATGGTTAGGAAGAATCAATATCATGAAAATGGCCATACTGCCCAAAGTAATTTATATATTCAGTGCTATCCCCATCAAGCTCCCACATGGAACCAAACAAGAGCCAATATAGCCAAGACAATCCTAAGCA
Source organism: Sapajus apella (assembly GCF_009761245.1). Lineage (NCBI taxonomy): Eukaryota > Metazoa > Chordata > Mammalia > Primates > Cebidae > Sapajus > Sapajus apella. The sequence goes on from NW_022437013.1 coordinate 9,050,898, forward strand.
AAAACAAACAAACAAACAAAAAACAAGCTGGAGGCATCTCCTTACCTGACTTCAAACTATATTAAAAGGCTACAGTAATCAAAACAGCATGGTACTGGTACCAAAAGAGAGAAAACAGAGATATAGGCTAATGGAATAGAACAGAGGCCTCAGAAAGAATGCCACACAACTACAACCATCTTATCTTTGACAAACCTGACAAAAACAAGCAATGGGGAAAGTATTCTTTATTTAATAAATGGTGTTGGGAAAACTGGCTAGCCATATGCAGAAAGTTAAAACTGGAACTCCTGCCTTACAACCTATATAAAAATTAACTCTAGATGGATCAAATATTTAAACATGAGGCATAACACCATAAAATCTCTAGAAGAAAACCTAGGGAATACCATTCAGGACAGAGGCATGGGCAAGGACTTCATGACTAAAACACCAAAAGGAATGGCAACAAAAGCCAAAATAGACAAATGGGATCTAATTAAACTTAAGAGCTTCTGTACAGCAAAAGAAACTATCAATAGAGTGAATCGGCAACCAACAGAATGGGGAAAAATTTTTGCAAGCTACCCACCTGACAAAGGGCTGCTATCCAGAATCTATGGAGAACATGAAAAAATTTACAAAGAAAAAAAAAAAAACATCAAAAAGTGGGCAAAGCAACAGACACTTTTCAAAAGAAGACATTTATGCAGCCAACAAACATATGAAAAAAAGTTCATCATCACTGGTCATTAGAGAAATGCAAATCAAAATCACATTGAGATACCACCTCATGCCAGTTAGAATGGCGATCATTAAAAAATCAGGAGACAACAGATGCTGGAGAGGATGTGGTGTTATAGGAATGCTTATACACTGTTGGTGGGACTGTAAATTAATTCAACCATTGTGGAAGACAGTGTGGCAATACCTTAAGGATCTTGAAATAGAAATACCGTTTGACCCAGCAATCCCATTACTGTGTATATACCCAAAGGATTATAAATCATTCTATTATAAAGACACATGCACACCTATGTTTGTTGTGGCACTGTTAACAAAAGCAAAGACTTGGAACCAATCCAAATGTCCATCAATGATAGACCGGATAAAAAAAATGTGGCGCATATACACCTCAGAATACTATGCAGCCATAAAAAGGATGAGTTCATGTGCTTTGCAGGGACATGGATGAAACTGGAAACCATCATTCTCAGCAAATTGGACACTGTATGCTCTCAATCATAAGTGGGTATTGAACAACGAGAACACAAGGACACAGGGAGGGGAATATCACATACTGGGGCCTGGGGGCTGGGGTGGTAAGGGAGGAATATCACGGGATTGGGGGGATTGGGGAAGGATAGCATTAGGAGAAATACCTAACGTAGATGACAGGGCAATGGATGCAGCAAACCGCCATCATGGTATGTATACACATACCTGTGTAACAAATCTGCATGACCTGCACATGTACCCTAGAACTAAAAGTATAGTAATAATAAAAAAAAGATAGCTACTAAGATTAAAAAAAAAAAAAAGACGTTGCATACCTCCATCACAAGGAATTTCCGCGTGGACAAAAGATACACAGAACTCAAAATCATCCCTCTGCTCACTGAGATAAATGCATATATGATTACCTCCTTTGAAAAGGCTAATCAGAAATTCAGAAGAGCGCAACCATTTGTCTCTTAACTACCTATGACCTGAAATCCCCCTTCTCACTTCGAGTTGTCTTGCCTTTCTGGATGAAACCAATGTACATCATACATCATATATGTGTGTGTGTGTGTGTGTGTGTGTATGTGTGTATGTATATACACACACATATATATATATATATATATATACTGATGTCTCATGTCTCCCTAAAATATATAAAACCAGGTTGTTCTACAACCACTTTGGACACATGTTGTGAGGACCTTTTCAGGCTGTGTCACAGGTGCGAGTCCTTAACTTTGACAAAATAAACTGTCATAAACTGACTGAGGCCTGTCTCAGATATTTGGTGTTCCCACTCCTAGGAAGTTGTTTTTAAGGATCCTACTTCTAGTTTGGAGATTATTTCTAAAGGGTCTTCTCCATTGCTTTTCTCCCCAGATTAATCTTGATTTGACTTGTCTGTGTACATGTGTGAGGAACTGAACTGTTGTTTTCATAGGTAAAGAGAGACTGAGTTTCCTCAGCTGTGAAGAGAAAGGGCCTTTTGTTCCACCCAGCTGAAAGGCACCCATGGGTGAGTGTGGGCACTGTGGGAGTGTCAGGGTGGCTGTTCCCCTCCCATCACATGCAGCAGCCCTGCAGGGAACCCCCAAAAAATTAGTTTAAAGAAGGCTTTTCCAGGAAGGGCATATGGGAGCTGGTCACTCTATGCTTTGAGTCCTTCTGGAGGTGCTAGATCTCTGGAGAGAGAAACTGAGATATACAAGAGAATGTGATAACAACTCAGTGGTGACACACTATGGAGTCTTCCCACTAGCACCACACTTTAACCAACTCCACAAAACCCAAGGCCACAGCTCAGTTTCTCTGTTTAAGAAAAAAGGTGGAAACAAAATCTAAGAATTAGGAGAAAACAAGGAGAACGGCCCACTTTCATGCACTCTGTTGGATTTATGGCACCTCTACTTGTCAGTGTTTGTGTAAAATGGAAATATTATAGACTTTTTATGCACATGTACATCGAGGAAAATAGCCCTAAGGTCGACCTGCAAACTATAGAGTTCTTAAGTTCTTTTTTTCACTATTTTCTTTTCTACCTGCTTTAAATCTATTACTTTTCTACTACAATAAAAACCACTGATTGGATTCAATTTTTTTTTTGCAAGCCAGTAAATTTGTTTTAGTATCTCATGGCTACAGTTCTGAAGTAAAAGTTCTGGGATCTGTGTGTGTGTGTGTGTGTGTGTGTGTGTGTGTGTGTGTATTTAACAGGTCTTTATGATAGATTTCTATAATTTTATGTTTAATTGGCAATTATATACATTTTAATTTTCCTCGAACACATCGAACTTTCTCTCTGTACTTTAAGATGTAGATTTTGCTAACAGAGTTGATTTCTTTAATATGCAAATTTATGACTATTTGGCTGACAGCTGCCCAGGGTAATGAAACAGGTTATCAACAATTTGAAAGTGTAAGATAAGAAAAACTGTGGTCTTATAAATCTATAAGATGTACTTCTATTAGCATGCGTAATATGTCTATATTCATATATTGTGTACATGTTTCACTACTAAAAATATATAAAAGAACTCTAAGTAAATGGCTTAAAGAAAAATAAAAGTGCTTAAATAAAAAAGTTTATCAGAAAGAAAAGACTAATCAAATGCTTTTTCAAGTTCACATGACTTAAGTAAAATCTTTAATAAATAAGTTGACTTGGAAATTATTGGTAAAATAATATTAGAAATGTCTTAAGAATTATTAGAATTTTTGTCTGCATTTGTTAATCAAGTAGTTTCCTGCTTATTCATGCAGAATAGCATAAGATTTGCCATAAGGGTTATAAAACTATAAAACCCTTTCCAAGATAGAATGGGCTTTGCATCTGTAATTTTGTATAAATAAGACATGAAATATTGTTGGCTTAATGAATATAGCTAAATACTGAGTTATTGGGAAAATGCCCTTTTAATTAACCTTAAGGTTCTTACTTAACACCTGAAATTCACAGCTATAGAAATGGTTAACAGGGAAATAACTTTAAAAATGACTACCACAGTTTTTGTGAATAATCTAGGTAAACTATTAATAAATTAATTAGATAAATATAATGGAATAAATGGTTGTAAACAAACTTGTCTTATAATGTGGGACCTAAGGTTGTTAATATATATTAAATATTTGGGTCATTTCCAATTTAAAAATTATAAAAAAACATTTTAAAATATTCTTGTTAAAAGGTAAATATCTTTGTATAATTCAAAGCTTATTTAAAGGTTATATATAAAACAAAGTAAAAGGAACCAGGAAATAAGATATGTAGGAAAGTTATGAATATAAAGAAGTATTTTGGGGAAGAAGCTAAAAAGGAAAGTAATTTTATATAAAAAGGAATCTTACATGGTAAATTTTTGTGCTAAAATAAGATAATTTCATTGTTGGTCAAGAAAGAGGGATGTTTAGGACAAAATAGACAGTCCAAGAATGTTGTGAATGATCTATGTAAGAAGTAATAAGTTTAGAAAAAAGGAATTCATTTTTTTAAAAAGGGTTATATAATTCAGTTGGCTAAGATAAAGAAGAAATCATAATGGTCTTTCTAGAAATGGGACTTTGATATTTAAAAATACACTAATACAAAACTAAATAATTTGTTAAAACATGATTCTATTAAAAATTGACAGTTTTAATACAAGAAGTTTTTAATTTTTAAATATAATCTGTCTCTTTGAAGTTCTTCAGACTAATACCTAAAAAGTTTAACTTTCTCTTTTGAAAAGGCCTTGGATGACAGTTCTCTCCTTTACCTTTCGTTGGCTCCTGTAACTTTTATAAATTATCTAAAGTAAGAGATGGATTAAAAAAAAACGGAAATGAAACATCTTTTGAACCTGCCCTTTTTATTCTACATGGCTGTTTATCTTTATATGTGTCATATGGAAGCAATATTTCACTACCAAATGACATGAAAGAGCTAATCAATTGACTTATAAAAAGTAAGTGGTTATCAGATTGGTAGAAACTATCTCAGATGCCTTTTAATTCACATAACCATAGTAATCTTTGGTAAAATTAATTTGGCAAATTTAATCTCAAAATTCCCTTTAGTAGTTTAAAATAATAAAATCATGTTATGTTAAAACCTCATTTTTTTTTTCCACTGGAAATTTGGGTTCTTAAGAGTTAAAACAGTAGGTGCATAAAATATTTTGGTTTTTGGTAAAGTTGATAAAACACAAGGATATCAATTTTGCTTGAAAAACAGAAAATGTCATTTTTTTCTAGTTAGGAAACAATTTTAAGAGCTGCTTTAAAATGAAGAAAAATTATGCAAATGAAACTAAATAGTTTTTAAAAACCCCAATTAAACTAGGGCAACAAAAGTTAACCCCAAGACCTGTGGTTACCAAGAAGATAGTCAATGAAGGCAAAACCAAGTAACTATTAAAACTAGAAGGTATAATGTAAATGTATTGTTCCATTTTGTAGATTGGTATCATCAGCTTTCTAAAAACTTTTTACTGTAGTGGATTATAAACATAACTACTTTAAAGATCAAATCCTTAATTTTAAATGCTACAAAATTTAAGAGCTTGTTTGGATTGATGCAGGACCCACAACTCAGTATTGAACAATTACTGATGAGTATATGTAATCCAAATGCATAGGAGGTTATTTCTGAGAGAGTGATAAGCCCAGTGGACCAGATAAACACCACTGTAAGGTCTGTTTGTCCTGTAAAAAGGACTACCCAGCTCTCTGTGTAAAATACCAAATGGAGCACCATAGATGAAGTAGTTAATATGCTTCATACATGAGCTATGTAGGAATGGCTTTATGATGACTAGGATATCCTCCCACAGAATATGTCTATTACCTAGGTCATGGTAAATTTGGATGCTAAGAGGGCCCTTTTACATGAATGCCCCTCCCACAAAATCATGCGACTGTCTGAGAAGCCTTATCAAATTTGCTGTCCCTCATGGGTCTTTAGATGCAACTCCCTGCTGGAAACCCAAACCCTTTTTCACCAGGAAAGGTAAAGTGGTCCAAGGATAGAACATAAAAAAGTACAGGCTAATAGAATTATAAAATGTAATATGTTTAAACAGGCTTTATGAAAGTTAGTTGTAACCCTTTTATCTAAATGTCTTCTAAAAATGGGTATTGTGTTTAACTTGAGGACTTTTCCCCTGTCTAGTATGATAAAACTGAAGGCAGGTAAATCTCCTCTTTGAGATATGTTAATTGGACACGCTAAATGGGACCTAGTAAATACTTTGTGACAAAGCCTCGTGGGTATAATATAATACTCCCATTTATAAGCTGCAAAGATACACACACACACACACACACACACACACACACACACACACATTAATTTTAAACAATGTTTATGTAAACTTGGTTATAGTTCCAAACTTATATCAATGCAATAGCTCAACACATAAAAGTTAAAAATCTGTCAGTTTTGTAACTTTGCCTTTTGTTGTTTGTTGGATTTTTAGTTAAAATAATATTAATTTTAAGAGATAATGAATGCCTGTCCACATGCATTCCTATCTGATCTAGAACAAATAATTGGCTATAAGTCTTTTGACTCCTAAGTCCCTTGGCCATAGGGAATCCCACCAAGGGACAGGATAGATGGGGGGCAGGCAGCCATGACACCCTGGCAATGCTATTGAACAAAAGAAAGATTTGATGGCCTTTGATGTTGCCGCTGGAAAATCTTGGCCAAAAAGGGAAGAATATAAACCAAAAATAAAATTCTAAGGTCCTGCCCAACCATCTGAATGGACTTCCTCCTTGGCCAGTGCACTCTTAAAATTTAGCCTGAAAGATTGGTTCAGATTATGATGGGAAGTGGGGTTTGAACGGGCCTCATCATACCTCACCAGCATTAACATTAACACAGACTGTAAGTCTGGTAAAAAAAAAAAAAAAAAAAAATTTACAATGTATTCTCTCTGGAGCCTACTACCTGAAGGCTTCCTCTGGAAATAAGAACTTTGGTCTCCACAATGCTTTTTCTTAACCCAGACATTTCCTTTCTTTTGATCCCAGGTCTTTAGATAAATTCAAGCAATTGTCAGCTAGAAAAAATTTAGATCTAAATATAGCCTGGAAGTCCCTGCTTCCAGTTGTCGTGCTTTTCTTAAACACACCAATACATTTTTTTAAATGTATTTGATTGAAGTCTCACATCTCCCTAAAATGTATAAAACCAAGTTGCATCCTGACCATCTTGGGTACGTGTTTTCAAGACCTCCTGAGGGTTGTGCCATGGGCTATGGTCATTCACTCAAAATAAATCTCTTCAAATATTTTAGAGAGTTTGACTTTTTGGTTGACATCATCTTCATAAATTAAATAACACCAGGTCTACTGAATAGAAGTCTGTCTTGAATCACTGAAACAAAGAGTCATAACCTCTCATCAATTCCCATATATGAGCCAATTCATCCAAAGCCCTGTGAACTAAGAGGATGCCAGATTCCTTTGAAAAAAGACTGCTCCCTAGCCAAAATAAATACAGGTATTGATCGACTTACCACCTATGCAACTTAGAACCATTCGACTTTATGACCACAATCACTAGCCACGACTGCTCCGTTTCTGGCAGCACAAACGTTGCCCAGCTGGGCGTACGACAGTGCGGACCAGCTTCCGGCAGCACTACCATCTCCGCGTGCACCATTTCAACTGTACATATAGCCTACTCAACTTACGACCAAATCGTGTTACCACCGGTCCGCGGTCCCGACCGTGGTCATAAGTCGAGCACTAGCTGTACTGTAAATCTTCTTAACCTTGTATAAAGTAATTTTTATTCATTTACCAAGGTGACTGTGCATTGGGGGTGGATGGAAATAACTAGACTTTTTAAAGATTACTAGAAACTGACAGTAATGTAACCCTAATTCCTAGAGACTGAAAATGCCACTGTGGAGTTTAACTCAGGTTAGTGACACATCTCCTGCTTCCCTGTGTTGCCTCCATTATAGAATATGTAAGTGCAATAGACATACTCAAAAACTGAAAGAATGCCTACATTGGTTTCCTGAATCACAGAATATGGGCTATTATGATAGGCAAGACAAGTGGAAACCACTACAACTGCCTCTACCTACCAATATGTAAACCAAAAGCAATAATGTATTCCTGGAGGAAGTTCAGAGATGAACAGCACTATCAAGGACTTCAAATATTCAGAGTGGAGATTTCTCTATACATTCTCATTCAACTCTCCTATTTGGCTTGCTCAAGAGAGAGATGGATTTTCAAAAATAATAATTATTTTTAAAGTAATCAGGTGACTAATCCAAATATATGTGCTATTTAAGGTGTGATTTTTGCAGGAAAAAAAAAACCCATCACAAGGTACCTGATGTACCTTTACTACCAGATACGGAGGGGCAAAAAGATTTGCCCCTCTATATCTGATAGTAAAGTCCATATAAAGTAGTTCGATTTCAGCTGGCAGGGCCAGGAAATTACCTTCACTGTTCTATATCAGAGATGTATCAACTGTCCACCATTATGTCAAAAATCTAGTCTTCACAGAGCTTGATCATCTTTTCATTCCACAGGACAGTATGATGACCCACTGATCTTATGCTTATTGGAGCTGATGAACAGGTTGTAGCAACTACCCTAGACACCTTGGTAAGATGAATACATACCAGAGGGTGAAAAATGAACCCAAGAATTCAGGGAATGGCCTCCTTGGTGAATTTTCTACAGAGGCGTAGAATACATTGAAATATCCCTTTTGAGGGAAAAAAACAATTTGCTACGTTTTGTCCCTACTACCTTGCACAATACTTAGTGGGCTTTTTACTCTAAAGTCATCCTGTGCTTTATTTGGGAATATAAACTATACACATTTGCACAGCATACAAATTTGTAGAGCACACACATTTACTGAGTAACCTAAAAGGCTGCCAGGTTTGATTGGAGGCCCAGATCAAGAAAGGGCTCTCCAATAGGACCAGGTTACCATGCAGGCTGCCGTGCCACTTGATCCATAAGGCCTAGCAGACCCAATGCACTGGCAGTGGTTGTGGCGCATTGGGATGCTGTATGGAGCACTGTTCAGGCTCCTATAGGTGATAGATCTGATTCTATTTCCTTCTAGTGCTTATGGTAAATGCTTCATTTGGGTTGATTCCCTTACCCAGATAATTGTGGCTTGCTAGCTGTTATACCTCTCACCCCTTTACTTTTTTTTCAGAGTAAGCAAATACATTTTCTCTCTGAAAATTCTCCATTAATATTGTTTCCAAAGTTAGCAATATAACTGATTTTTTTTCTAATTAAGTGGTTAAGGTTGTCTAGATGCCAGGAGGCACATTCTGACAGGTGTCCAGCTTCTTTGTAGTTTCCTTGGTCTCTGCTCTATGAAAAACTAAACTATAAAAACAAACTGTTTTGTATACCATCTCAGTCTTCGTGTAACAGGAGAGAAAAATCAAACAAGACATTGAAAGTTCAGACCTAAGCATGGTCAGAGACCTAAGCATGGTTAGAGAAGCAAAGCTTCTTTATTTATTTATTTATTTATTGCATTTTAGGTTTTGGGGTACATGTGAAGAACATGCAAGATTGTTGCATAGGTACACACATGGCAGTGTGATTTGCTGTCTTCCTCCCCTTCACCTATATCTGGCATTTCTCCCCATGCTCTCTCTCCCCACCTCCCCACCCTCCCATTCTTAAGAATTATACTGATCAGAAAGGAGCTCCACACAGTGTGCCTGAACCAGCTGATGGCAGTTAGCCCCCGGGTGGCTATTTGCATGATGAAGTGGTTGTGAATAAGAGGATTTGTGCATGAAATATGGGAAGAAAGCAAGATGTGTGGGAGAGAGAGTGGATTCAGTTGAGTGTGGGTAGAGGGACATGGTGGTTGGTGGTTATACATTAGCCATACGCAGAGACTAGGTCCAAGCCCTGCAGAAAGAGGAACTATGGGATCAAGCTGAAGAGGCCATTTCCAAACCAAGGGGAAGCATTGTTTTTATGTTTAGGTAACAAAGTGTGACAGGGAGTTAGGAAACGGAAGGGGTAAGAGACCAAATATTTAATTGGACTACCTTTAACTTTTGTAATATTTGCACGATTCTCAGCAAGAGTTCATCTAGAGGCCTACATGCCATGTATAAAGACATCTGAAAGGCTTAAGTCAACTAATAGACTGTTAAATAAAAAAATATTTCCTACCATGACGAATATACCTTCTTATCAATCTGAAACCAGATCGAATTTAGAATACTTGGTGTATTTTTTAAAGTTTGCTTTTTTTCTTCCTTACTGTATCAAAGAAATTTAAAACCATAAAGTTGGCCGAGCATGGTGGCTCACGCCTGTAATCCCTGCAATTTGGGAGTCCCAGATGGGTGGATCACCTGAGATCAGGAGTTTGAGACCAGCTTGGCCAACATGATGAAACCCTGTTTCTACTAAAAATACAAAAAATTAGCCAGGTGTAATGGCAAGCACCTGTAATCCCAGCTACTCAGGAGGCTGTGGTAGGAGAATTGCTTGAACCCAGGAGGTGAAGATTGCGATGATCCAAGATCCACTACACTCCAGCCTGGGTGACAAGAACAAGACACCATCTCAAAGAGCAAACAAACAAAGCATAAAGCTGTCAGTAACAGGATATATCAGGAATGCTTGGGTGATACTCATAATACACATCCAGATATCTAAGGTTTTCTAAGCTGCCCTCAGCTAAGCCCAGTATATTAGTTTTCTATTGTTGCATAAGTTTCCAAAAGACCTCTATGTAGAAACGCTCCGTAAAACAATAGCCTTTATAAAAAGATGAAAGGTTGTTATCTCTAAGCAGTCTCAGCAGAAGCCCAGGGTGAAAAGGGCTTATCTGAAAGAGATTTATGGATGTGCCTTTTGTATAATGGAGGGAAACCCAGTATGATTTACAGAAGATTCACAAATTAGTTTTAAATTATATTAGAAGAAATCCCACCACCATTAACCAATCAGATCCAATGTAAAACTCTTCAAATGAAATTACTTGGATAAATTTCTATCTGGACTCTCCTTTCATCTTAAATGGTGACAAAAGGCCACATGCATTCTGACTTACAATGTGTCCCTCCATCTTCTGCCTGCCTTAAGTATAAAACACTACCTGATAATATATTTTTAAATGGCAACACCAATAACCAAAGAGTTGTGGATGCATTAAAGTAACTTAACTGTTAAAGATATTTATCAAGCACCTACTCAGTGAAAACCTAGTGCTAGGTACTTTAGGAAAGATCAATAAAACACTTTAAAGTCTGAAGCATTCAGAAACTTACTATCTAGAGGATAGTGATATTGATACATTTATGTGAACAATGGTAGTTAAGTCAGAATAGATGTGCTATCAGAGAATATGAGAAAAGATAGTATGTTTAACTAGAGTACCCAGGAAGCCTTACATAATGTAGGCAGACTTCTACCCTCAAAGCTCTGTCCTTTACCCTTCTCTCAATCTTTATCCTTTACCCTTTTCTCGACGTCTACAAAATCATGTTTTTCCTCAAACACATTCTAGCTATTGGGACAATTTTCTCCCTTTCCTCTTTTAATTTTTTTTATTTTATTAGAAAATATTGCTGACCTACATAAAGGTATAGACAAAAATTACATACATGTACTCACCCCTCAAGTTAGGCAATATATTACAGTTGACACTCACAGTGTGACCTTCTCCAATTGCCTTTCCTCTTTGTCCAAAAGACATAGCTACTATTCTGAAGAAGTATCATTTTCATACGCAACTTTCTGCATGTTACACATGCATGTATCACACACATTAATTTTACTACATGTATGTACATACAATCAATTTATGGTGATTGTTTCACATGTTTTTAAACCTCATATACATGATATCATAATGTTTGTATCCTTCAGGTACTAGCTTTTTTCCTTATCCAGTTTTTCAACTGCAAACACCCAACCTTTGCCTCTCCAGCGATTCTTTCTCCAGAAACAATTTATGTTCTTTCTACAGAATAAAAAAGCTGGAGAGGCAAAGATTAGTTGGCCATCTTCTCAAGTCCAGTATTTACCATCCTGTTCATTTAACCTGAAACAGTCTCAAGTCAGTGATTTAATACTGGTCTTAACACAGGTGAGGCTGACAGCTCTAAGCTGTCCACAGCAATTTTAAGATTCAATGCTATTCCTATCAAACTGCCAGTGACATCCTTCACAGAATTAGGAAAGCTATTTTAAAACTCATATGGACCCAAATAAGCCTGAATAGTCAAGGCAGTACTAAACAAAAAGAACAAAGCAGGGGGCATCATGCTACTCGACTTCCAACTATATTAGATGGCTATAGTGACAGAAACAGCATGATACTAGTACAAAAACAGACACATACACCAATGGAACAGAATAGAGAGCTTAGAAATAAGGCTGCACACCTACAACCAATTGATCTTCCACAAAGCTGACAAAAACAAGCAATGGGAAAAGGACTTCCCTATTCAATAAATGGTGCTGGGATAACTGGTTAGCCATTTGCTGAATATTGAAACTGGACCCTTTCCTTTCACCATACACAGAAATCAACTCAAGATGAATTAAAGACTTAAATGTAAAACTCAAAACAATAAAAACTCTGTAAGAGAACCTAGGGAATACCATTCTGGACATAGGGGCAGGTAAAGATACCATGAGAAAGACACCAAAAGCAATTGCAACAAAAGCAAAAATTGAGAAATGGGACCTAATTAAACCAAAGAGCTTCTGTACAGCAAAAGTAACTATCAACAGAGTAAACAGACAACCTACAGAATGGGAGAAAATTTTTGCAAACTATGTATGTGACAAAGGTCTAATATCCAGTATCTATAAGGAACTTAAACCAATTTACAAGAAAAAAACAGACAACCCCATTAAAAAAGCAGGCAAAGGACATGACAGCCACTTTTCTTTACATATATATATATATATATATATATACACACACACACACACATATGTGTATATATATACACACACACATACATATACACATATATATGCATGTGTGTATATATATATATACACACATACATATATACACATATATGTATATGTGTATGTATATATATGTGTGTGTATATATATGTGTATATATATATATATATACACACACATATATATACACACACATATATATACACACACATATACATATATATTATTGCTCTTTAGGTTCTGGGGTACATGTGAAGAACATGCAGGGTTGTAGCATAGGTACATACATGGCAACGTGGTTTGCTGCCTCCATTTCCATCACCTATATCTGGCATTTCTCCCCATGTTATCCCTCCCCAACTCCCTACCCACCACCGTCCCTCCCCTAGTCCCCCCCAACAGACCCCAGTGTGTGATGCTCCCTCCCTGTGTCCATGTGTTTTCATTGTCTTTTCAAAGGAAGATGTACGTGTGGACAACAAGCATATGAAAAATAGCTCAATATCATTGATCATTAGATAAATGAAAACCAAAACCACAATGAGATACCATCTGACACCAGTCAGAATGGCTATTACTAAAAAGTCAAAAAAAAAAGATGCTGGTGAATATTGCAGGGAAAAGTTGTGGTGGGAGTGTATAATATTAGTTCAACTATTGTGGAAAGCAGTATGGCAATTCCTCAAAGAACTAAAAATGGAACTACCGTTTAAGCCAGCAATTCCATTACTGGGTATATACCCAAAGCAATATAAATCATTGTATTATAAAGACACATACACGTATATGTTCATTGCAGCACTATTCACAATAGCAAAGACATGGAATCAATGTAAATGCCCATCAGTAGAAGACCAGATAAAGAAAACGTGGTACATATACAACATGGAATACTATGCATCCATCAAAAAAATGATATCATGTCCCTTGCAGGAACATGGATGGAGCTGGTGGCTATGAACCTTAGCAAACTAACACAGGAACAGAAAACCAAATATTGCACATTCTCACTTATAAGTGGAAAGTAAATTATGCAATCACATGGACACAAAGACGGGAATAGCAGACATGATTGCCCACCAGAAGGTGGAAAGTGGGAGGAAAGAAAGGTGTAGAATAATTAATGGTCACTAGGCTTAATACGTGGGTGATGAAATAATCTGTACAACAAACCCTCATGACATGCATTTACATATATAACAAACCTGCACACATACCTCTGAACCTCAAATAAAATTTTCAAAAAAAAAAAGAAAACTTAAAAAAAACCTATTATTGGAATATACATAATTTACATGGTGTCAGAAAAAAAAATATCTCTTAACAAGAAAGTGGCCCTGGTTCCCCTTGCCCATATTCTTGCTTCATTGGCTTCTCCTTCTCAATCTTCACCTATTGCCTCTTGAAGAGATTCTTAAGATGAGTTGAATAAATAAATCTTTGGACCTGAATGACAAATGATTCTTGACGATATGAGGGCACTACCTAAAGGCAGATGGGTTCAATACCAAAGCACATTTAGGGGTCATGAAGCCGGGAGAAATTCAGAGTTGCAGAAAGAATACCTTATATGGACAACACAGTAAAATGCTTGGGTCTGCTTAATCACATCACTAAGTATAATTCATTTCAAAATCATATTTACCATAGTGGCCAGCTGAAATCTATGCAAATACATATGCAAGAGGTACAGACGCTGATTTTAGGAAGTTGTATTCACGCTTGTGTATGAAATAAAAAGTGAATGTATCTACTTGGGTAGAACAGTTCTCTTTACTTGGTGGTCCAAAAAGGGGTCCAAGGAATGGTGTTAGTATTGCTCATTAAATATGGTAATCATGTAATAAAATGTCATATACATCCCCAACATAAACTAGTAGAAGAGTCATAGTCCCAGATATTAGTAGACAGTCCAGTGGAAATAAATATTTTTCTACTTTATGCCTGGCAGGTTGACTCAGAACTTCATCCCCCAAATATATGAACCCTTAATTTCATTTCCCTTTGCAAGCCGTGGTTCCCATAATTTCCCATTTATCATTGTCACTAGGCACAGAAGCATGAAAGAATCTTGGTTTCAGGCATATTCTTTCCTATTCCTATTATGTCAGAGCAATACTAGCTCTACATTGTAATCAGGTTCAATTTGTCCCATTAGTGTATTAACTCTTTTCTTTGCCTACTGATTCACTTCCACAAGGAGACTGAACTGACTAGGTTTTAAGCTTTCTCTTAGTGTAAGCATTCTCTCTTGGGGAGCAGGGTATCTATTCTGGCAGACCCTAAAATTTAATGAAAGATAATGATGTGTGAAAGGAGGCAATCCAGTTTTCACCTGTTAGTTGCCAGATTCATGCACACTAGATTTGAGGACATAGCACCAAATACCAGTTTTGGGTTCAGTGCTGAAGAAAAATGTCACAACTTTGCAAAGTATTGTGCCTAAAGTGATAGGTTAGCTAAACTGTTCTACCTGACTGGTGGAATTAAGTTAAACATGAAGATGCTAATGACCATACATACCCTCCCTGTTAAATATATTATATGTTAAGACTAATTTCATTAAAACATATTCAAGGAAATTTAAATGGGTCTATTGATCTGCCTTGTTGGTCATAGTAGCTAAAGGTAATGCATAGGTTCCTGACCATTGTCTCTATGGTGAAGACGCTGATTTTAGGGAGTTGTATTCATGCTGGTGTATGAAATAAAAAGTGAATATATATACTTGGGTAGGACAGTTCTCTTTACTTGGTGGTCGAAAAAGGGGTCCAAGGGATGGTGTTAGTATTGCTCATTAAATATTGTAATCATGTAATAAAATGTCATACACATCCCCAATATAAAGATGTTCTATATCCAACTCTACAACATATACAAACATACAACTCAAAGTGACACAGGACCCTCCAGTTTGAGATTTCATGTTACATTTGATTTAGATCAGCTTTACATTGATTTGGTTAAGCCACAATGGCAGTGGTACTGGATAGATACAACATTGACAGTCATACATTATGTACTCCAAGGCTACTAAGGCATCAGGAGATGCATGTGAATCCCCTTTGCATGTAGATGTGAATGGAAAAACCAACAACAGGTCAAATAATCAGCTACTTTTGTTCTTAACTAAAGGGTTGTTTTGCCATGCTGGTGTGCTGAATCCAGGAAAAAAGAAATGTTGATTTCTTCCCAATCCTTGCACTTCTCAAAGTCACAAAGGTCCACTCTAGGTGCTGAGGTGGTTGTTCTCCCTCAATAACCACATAGGCTTTTTGAACTTATTTGGTAGTCATTAATTCTCCCTTCACCCAGCCATCCCCTACTTATATTCAGATCTTCCTAGATGGACCAGTAGCCATGGTGGCTGGGGCACCATGCTAACACTTCAAGGGATTCATAGTATACTCTATTGCTGTTTAAGTAGACTACTGAAAACTTCACAAATTCCATCAAAATATTATTCTAGAGATCTGTGATGCACCATATGCAACACCTGAAACTAAGGGATAGTAGAAACAGTAGATTGGGGTTACCATACATTGTTGTCTAACTGCCTCCCTAAGTGGCAAAAGTTCTTTTCATTTCTGTAGCATAAGTATTATATCCCTTCTTTTGCATCTGATTCTAGTAATTTGAGCCTTCTCTTTTTTATTGCTGAATCTATCTAAATTGTTGTCAATTTCATTGATCATTTCAAGAACAGGATTTGGCTACATTTATTTCCTCTACCGTTTTTCTATATTCTATTTCATCAATTTCTGCCCTAGTCTTTATTATTTCCATTCTTCAGCATGCTTTAGGTTGAGCTCTGTCTTCTTTTTCTAGTATCTTAAAGTGGAAGGTACAATAATTGATTTAAGATATTTCTTCTCTTTTAGCAGAGGCATTTATATCTATAAATTTTCCTCTAAACACTGCTTTATTTAAAATCAAATTTTGCTCTGCCATGTCTTTAATTCTTCTTAAAGTATTTTCTAATTTCCTTTTTATCATTTTTTGACTCATTAGTTATTTAAGGATATGCTGTTCATTTACCATATATTTGTGAGTTTTCAGATTTATTTTGATTACAGATTGCTAATTTTATTCCATTATGTTCAGATAATGTATTTTGAATTATTTCTTTTATTTTAAATGTATTGAAGTTTGTTTTATATCATGTCATATAATATATCCTAAGGAATGTTACATGTATATTTGAGAAGAATGTATGCTTTACTGATTGGGGTGTTCTGTAGATGTCTGTTAGGGTTAGTCTGAGCCAGCACAGTCTCAGTTGTGGTAGCCACAGGGGAGCTTGTGTCCTCCCATCCTCAGCACCAGGCAATTCAGCACAGAGAGAGACTCCATTTGTTTGGGAGAAAGTGAGAAAAGAGAACAAGAAACTCCACCTGGTAATCCAGATAATTCTTTTGGATCTTATCCAAGATCACCAAGGTAGTACCTCTACAAGTCTGCAAGAACCACAGCATTACTGGGCTACAGGTCTCCCCTAATAAAGATATGGCTTAGATTACAACACCCAAGTCCCTTTGAATACCTGGAAAGCCTTCAGGAAGGATGAGTACAAACTATCCCAGAATGCAAAAACTAAAATAAAACCTAACTCTTCAATTTCTAGATACTGACAAACATCCGTAAGCATCAAGTCCATCCAAGAAAACATTACCTTACGAAATGAACTAAATAAGGCACCAAAAGCAAATATGGAGAGACAGAGATATGTGACCTTTTTGATAGAGAATAAAAAAAAATAACTGTTCTGAGCAAAGTCAAAGAAATTCGAGATTATATGAAGAAGGAATTCAGAATTTTATCAGATAAAATTTCACAAAGAGATTGAAAAAGAGAGTTAGATGAAAATTCGTAGTTGAAAAATGCAACTGGCATGCTGAAGAATGCATCAGAATCTATTAATAGCAGAACTAATCAAGCAGAAGAAAGAATTAGTGAGCTTAAAGACAAGCTGTTTGAAAATACACAGTCAGAGGAGACAAAAGAAAAAAGAATAAAAAACAATAAAGTGGCCAGGCATGGTGGCTGACGTCTGTATTCCCAGCAGGATCACCTGAGGTCAGGAGTTTGAGACCAGCCTGACCAACATGGAGAAACCCCATCTCCACTAAAAATAATAATAATAATAATAAATTAGTCAGGCATGGTGGCATGCACCAGCTACTCAGGAGGCTGAGCCAGAAGGATCACTTGAGCCCAGGAGGCAGAAGCTGCGGTGAGCCAAGATCATGCCACTGCACTCCAGCCTGGGTGACACAATGAGAATCTATCTCAACAACAACAACAACAACAACAGCAGCAGCAGCAACAATAAAGCATGCCTACAGGACCTACAAGATAGCCTCAAAAGGCAAATCTAAGAGTCATTGGTCTTAAAGGAACGTTTATTCAAAGGAGCAATAATAGAGAACCTTCCAAACATAGAGAAAGATATTAATATTCAAGTACAAGAAGGTTATAGAACACCAAACAGATTTAACCCAAAGAATATGACTTCAAGGCATTTAATAAATCAAACTTTCAAAGATCAAGGATAAAGAAAGGATCTTTAAAAAGTAAGATAAAAGAAACAAGTAACATACGATGGAGCTCCAATATGTCTGGCAGCAGACCCTAAGTGGAAACCTTACAGGTCAGGAGAAAGTGGCATGACATATTTAAAATGCTGAAGGAAAAAAAGAAAACTTTTACCTTATTATAGTGTATCTGGTGAAAATATCCCTCAAATATGAACGAGAAATAAAGACTCTCCCAGACAAAGGGTGAGGGGTTTTATCAATGTCATACCTGTCCTACAAGAAATGCTAAAGAGAGTTCTTCAACCAGAAAGAAGAGGATGTTAATGAGCAATAAGAAATTGTCTGAAGGTACAAAACACGCAGGTAATAGTAAGTCCCAGATAAAAACACAGAATATTATAACTTTGTAATTGTGGTATGTAAACTACTTTTATCTTAAGTACAAAGATTAAAAGGTGAACCAATGAAAAATAATAACTACAACAACTTTTCAAGACATAGGCAGTACAATAAGATATAAATAGAAGCAACAGAAAGTTAAAAAGCAGGGGGATGAAGTTAACATGTAGAGTTTTTATTAGTTTTATTTTTGCTTGATTGTTTATGCAGGGACATGGATGAAACTGGAAGTCCTGGCTACAGCCATCAGGCAACAGAAAAAAGTAAAGGGCATCCAAACTGGAAAGGAAAGTAAAATTATCCTTGTTTGAAGATCATATAATCTTATTTTTGGAAAAACCTACCGACTGCAAAACAAACAAACAAACAAACAAACAAAAACCCTTAGAACTGATAAACAAATTCAGTTTGGTTGCAGGATACAAAATCAACACGCAAAAATTAATAGCATTTCTATATTCTAACAACAAAAGGATCTGAAAAAGAAATCAAAAAGTAATACCATTTACAATAGCCATGACTAAAATTAAATACCTAGGAATAAACTTAACCAAAGAAGTGAAATATTTCTATGGCGAAACTATTAAACATTGATGAAAAAATTAGAGATGACACCCCACAATGGAAATATGTCCCATATTCATGAATTGGAAGAGGCAATATTGTTAAAATGTCCACACTACCCAAAAGAATCTACAGATTCAATACAATTCCTATCAAAATACCAATGACATATTCATAGAAATAGAAAAAACAATTCTAAAATTTATATGGAACCACAAAAGCCCCAGAATAGCCAAGCTATCCTGAGGAAAAAGAACAAAACTGAAGACATCACATTTCTTGGCTTCAAATTATACAGAACAATAGAAACCAAAACAGCATAGTAAAGGCATATAAACAGACAGAAAGACCATTGGAACAGAACAGAGAACCCAGAAACAAATCCATACATCTTTAGTGAACTCATTTTTGATAAAGGTGCCAAAAACATACATTGAGGAAGGACAGTTTGTTCAAAATGGTGCTGGGTAAACTGGATATCCATATGCAGAACAATAAAACTAGACAATAAATCCTTAAGTCAAAATAGATAAAATACTTAAATCTAAGACCTCAAAGTATGAAACTACTAAAAAAATCGGAGGGGGGGGAATCTGTACAGAACACTGGTGTGAGCAAATTTTTTGAGTACTATTCCACAAGCACAGGCAACCAAAGCAAAAAGGGACAAATATTATCACATCAAGTTAAAAACATCTGCACAGCAAAGGAAACAATCAACAAATTGAAAAGACAGCTCACAGAATGGGAAAATGTATTTGCAAAGTATTTGTTTGACAAGGGATTAACAACCAGAATTTATAAGGAACTCATACAACCCTATAGGAAAAAAATCTAATAATCTGATCCCAAGATGGGCAGAAGAACAGAATGGACATCTCTCAAAAGAAAACATATGAATGGCAAATAGGCATATGAAAAGCTGCTCAACATCACTGATCATCCAAGAAAAGCAAATCAAAACTAGAATGAGATAGCATCTCGCCCCAGTTGAAATGGTTTTATCCAAAAGACAGGCTATAACAAATGCTGGTGAAGACATGGAGAAAAGGAATCCCTGGTACATGGTTGGTAGGAGTGTAAATTAGTACAACCACTATGGAGAACAGTTTAGAGGTTCCTCACAAAACTAAAAATAGAGTTACCATACGATCCAGCAATCCCATTGCTGTGTATATACCCAAAAGAAAGGAAATCAGTGTATCAAAGATATACCTGCAATCCCATTTTTGTTGCAGCACTGTTTACAACTAAGATTTGGAAGCAACCTAACTGTCCATCAACAGATGAATGGACAAAGAATATGTGGTATATATACACAATGGAGTACTATTCAGCCATAAAAAGAATGAGATTCAATCACTTGCAAAAACATAGATGGAAGACAATGTGTTAAGTGAAATAAGCCAGACACAGAAAGACAAAATTTGCATGTTCTCCCTTATTTGTAGGAGCTAAAAATAAAAACAATTGAACTCATGGACATAGAAAGTAGAAAAATGATTACCAGAGGCTGGGAAAGATAGTGGAGGATTTACAGGGAGGTGGGGTTGGCTAATGGGTACAAAAAATTAGAAAGAATGAATAAGACCTACTACTTCATAGCACAATAGGGTGACAATAGTCAATAATAACTTAATTGCATATTTTAAAATAACTTAAATAGTGTCATTGGATTGTTTGTAACTCAAAGGATAAATGCTTGAGAAGAACAATACCCTATTCTTCGTTATGTGCTTATTTCACATTGCATGCCTGTATCAAAACATCTCATGCACCCCATATCCACAAATATTTTTTTCTTTTTTGAGACTGAGTCTCTCTCTATTGACCAGGCTGGAGTTCAGTGGCAGATCTTGGCTCACTGCGACCTCTGCCTCCTAAGTTCAAGCAATTCTCGTGCCTCAGCCTCCTGAGTAGCTGAGATTACAGGAGCCTGCCACCACACCTGGCTAATTTTTGTATTTGTAGTAGAGACGAGGTTTTGCCATGTTGGCTAGGCTGGTCTGGAACTCCTGATCTCAACTGACCTGCCTGCCTCGGCCTCCCAAAGGGCTGAGATTACAAGCGTGAGCCATTGTTCCCGGCCAAACATTTTTTACAATGATAAAAAATAAAGAAAGAAAGAATACTGGTACTTTACTCACAATATTTTAACTGTTGTCATGTTATGTATTCCAAATGCTAATATCCACTCCAGACTTCACTGTGCTCTACGAATGAAGTATTTAGCATAATAACTTTGTGTTTTTAGTTATTTTGCATGAGCTGGTAGTCCCTTTACTACACTCTTGGTTACAGTCAATCTAAAAATCTGTGTAATAGTCTTCACAACTAATAGTACCTATACACAATCCTGTGGCACAACTCTCTCTCAAGCCACCAATACAGTTAGTATGCTCTCATAATGGTTTTTTATGTTGCATGAAGATAGTCTTTAAGACTTCGTGCTCTATTGAAGCTACCATAAGAGGCTGAGATTTTTGTAGTTGCACATAACCTACTTTACGGAGGCTTTTTAATGATTTGTAAAACTATGATTTGCTTCTCAACTGCATTAACTTGCAACACAATAAAATTATTTTTGTATAAAGATGTCAAAGATAGGCATGTTTTCCCTAAAAAGTAGTATACATGCAAAATACTAAAGAGTATTTTGATATTTTCTATGCATGTGAACAAAGTATAATATTGGAAATTAAAGAGAGACAATTGATAATTGAGGTGTATGTCAGCTAATTTTTATGTATATTAATGTTTCATTTTTACAGCTTATGTGTACATATAAATGCAGCTTCATTTTCAAATGAATGTTTCAAATAAGTTTTATTAGGAAAATATTTTGCTTTTGTATTGTTTGTTTTAAAGACTTGAATTATGCTAATTCTCAGTGTATTAATGAAGATTTAACATTCCATCAAGTTGAGTGTTTTTCTGCTTTATTATATAGACTGTATATAGTTAACATACTGTGTCACTGAATTGTTTAAAACTTTAGCACATAAACCAAACTTGTTTTATGAAAAATTCTTATTCATTAAAAAAATCACAGATTTCCTGCAAAAAGAAAACTAAAGCATTTATAATTCAGAATATTGATTTTTTTACACCAGAAAATATATTTTGCTTGCAGGAAATAATACTATAAATTCATTTTAATAAGAATCTTTGAAATGTATTTATCTTTATGGCATCTGGGCATCTTTGATGCCTTTTATCTTCTGTCTTTCTTGAAATAAAATGTACATAATGTTTTTTAAAAAGAAACTGCCTGTTAGTGCAAGCAGATGTCAGATTTAACAGACAATGACTTCAAGTGAGCCATTATAAGTACGCTCTAAGGACTAAAGAAACCACAGTTAAGAAGTACAGAAAGGTATAATAACAATGCCTAATCAAATTTCTATTAGAGATAGAAATTATTTAAAAAGAACAAAAAGGAAATTCTGGAGTTGATAATACAGTAACTGAAATGAAAAATTCATTGGAAGGGCTCAACAATAGATTAGAACTGTAAGAAGAAAGAATTATCAAACTTACAGAGCAATTGATCCTCATAATAGAAATAAAAATAATGAATGCAAATAGAGTCTCAGAGAAATGTGAAACAATATCAAATGCAACAACATGCATGTAATGGGAGTGCTGAAAGGAAGAGAGGGAGTAGAAATGAGAAGAAAATATATTTGAAGAAATAATAGTAGAAAATTCCCTAAATTTGATGAAAATCTTTAATCTACATATCTATGAAGGTCAACTTATTCAAAGTAGTATACACGCAAATAAGCGCCAAACAGACATTATAGTAAAAATGATGAAATTGAAAAATCAGGAGAAAATCTCAAAATTGGTGAATAAAAAACAACTTATCACTTACCAGGGAATTCAAATAAGAATAAAGCTAACTTTCCATCAGAAACAATAAAGGCCAGAAAACAGTTAAATAACATTTAAAGTTCTCAGAGAAAACCCATCAAACCAAGAATTTTACATCCAGCAAAGCTATCTTTCAAAAGTGAAGGTGAAATAAACATATTCTAGAAAAGTTGCAGAATGTGTTGCTAGCTCACTTGCCATACAAAAAATACTGAAGTAAGTTTTTCAGGTTGACAGTATGTGACCTCAGATGATAATTTAAATTCACACAAACAAGAGGCGCACCAGTAACAATAATTATGTAATTACAGTAAAAGAGACTGTATAAATATATATTTATTTTCTTAACTGATTTAAAAAGCAATTGTATAGCACAATATGAATATAATATATTATTTGATCTATAACATATTTTCTAATCATAGCATAAAGGTGATAGGTGGGAACAAAGGTGTATTGAGCTAAGGAAATGACTCCAGATGGTAACCTGAATTCACAGGAATAAATGAAGAAAAACAGCTATGACAAATAAGAAGGTTAAAATAACAAAAGTTATAAATGAGTAGTTTCTTTTCTTCTTTCAGATTCTTTGACCTAAAATTGTATAACATAATAATTATAGCAATGCATTTTTTGATTCATAAACATATATATATTTATGTGAAATGAATAAAAATAATACCACAAAATAGCATAAAGGAAATAAAGCTACACAGAAATAAGGTTTATAAATCTAACTGGAGTGGTAAATATAAATCTGAAACTGATTCTGAAAAGTTAGTATGTATGTGATAAGCCCTAGAGCAACCAGTAAAAATTTATAATAACAAAAACAAAACAAAAATTCTCAAAAAATATATGGAGTCTGGCTCCTGGTTAAAAACATTTGTGATTTTTCTGGCCTGAGTATAAGCAATTATAAAGGCTTTACTTGGCAGACCTCATGGGAGAAAGCTGCTTTTCTCACACCAAACGTGTGTAATCAGTACATTGCAGTCTCTGAGGAGAGTTGCTGTCAAGGAACCAGGACTCCTGGTCAGCAATGCTCTTAAACATAGATGCATTTTTTTTTTTTTTGCCTCTATTTAGAGACTTATTTATCAGGTCCCTTTGGTAGAGGCCTTCCTCAAGCACCTTTGCTGAAATCTCCTTTTGTGAAGGGAGAGGGAGTGAATCTTGAAGATAATTTTTCTTCATTTCAAGTATGTAGCACCTTTCCACTGCTAGCTCTTCTCTCTTTCCCAGTCCGCAGACCTTGAGTCCATAAAACTGCAGGAGAATTTTGTTCAGGGACTTTAGTTAGTATGACAACCTCCATACCTGTACTCATTCATCTTCCCCTCAACTGGTGCTTTTCAATGGATAAAAAATAGAACAGAATGGAGTCAGTTCTTTATTCAGGTTAGATTTTTGCTTACCATATTGTAGTAGGTGATTAAAGCCTTGACCAACCCTTTCATTTTGGCTTGTTGTCTTAAGCAGCTACTCTGTTTGCAGACAGCTCATCTCTCTCTCCAGCTCAGCTGAGCTCCGAACCAAGTAGTAGAGTAAGCTAGGTAGTAAATTAAGCACAATGTCATTCTGGAAAAGCAAAAAGACTGAATATCCTACATGGTCCTTGTCTTAGTTTGTTTTGTGCTGTCATAACAGAATAAATACCACAGACTAGGTACTTTATTAAAAACAGAGATTTCTTTTTCTTTTTTCTTTTTCTTGGAAATGGAGTCTTGGTCTGTCATGCAGGCTAGAGTGCAGTGGTGCAATCTCTGTTCACTGCAGCCTCTGCCTCCCGGGTTCAAGCAATTCTCCTGCCTCACCCTCCTGAGTAGATGGGATTACAGACCCCTGCCACCACAGCTGGCTGATTTTTGTATTTTTAGTAGAGGTGGGGTTTCACCATATTGACCAGGCTGGTCTCGAACTCCTGACCTCAAGTGACACAAGCGATCCACCCTCTTCGGCCTCCCAAATTGCTAGGATTACAGGTGTGAGCCACCATGCCTCGCCAGATTTATTTCTTATAGTTCTCAAGTCTGGGAAGTCTAACATCAAGGGACCACATCTGGTGAGAAACTTCTTGCTGCATCATAGCATAGTGCAAGGCATCATATGGCAAGAGAGAGCAACAGATAAAACTTGCAGTATCAAGCCCCTTTATAATTGGCATTAATCCATTCATGAAGGTTCCACCATCATGACCTAAACAAATTCCATTTGACACCACCTTCCACCACTGCTGCACTGGGGATTAAGTTCTCAACTCATGATTTTGGGGGACGCATTCAAATGATAGCATTCTGTCCTTGGCCTCCAAATTTATGTCCTTCTCGCATGCAAAATACATTCATCCCATTCCAATAGAACCAAAGTCTTGACTCATTCTAGCACCAACTCAAAAGTTCAAAGTCCAGAGTTTCATCTAAATCAGAGATGAGTGAGACTCAAGGCACAATTCTTCCTGAGGCAAAATCCCCTCCAGCTGTGAGCCTGTGAAATTAAACAAGTTATCTACTCCAAAATACAATGGTCAGTCAGGCATAAGATAAACATTCCCATTCTAAAAGAAAAGAAATAGGTGAGGGAAGAGGTAACTGGCACCAACTAAGTTCAAAATCAAAGAGATAAAATAATGTTAAATCTGAAGTCACCAGAATAATCTCCTTTGATTCGATGTCCTGCATCCTCAACATCCTTTGACTCTATGTTATGCATCCTCAGCATACTGGGGTAAGAGTTGAGCCCCCAAGACCTCAGGCAACTCTGCCCCTACAGTTTTGCTGTGCTAAGCCCACACAGCAACTCTCACCAGTTGGAGTCATGCCTTCAGGGTTGCAAATTGGTGGCACTATAGTTCTGGGGCCTCAGAGGCTGCCCCACTCCCATAGGTCTACTAGGCATTGCCCTAGTGCAGACTCTTTGCATTGGCCTCATACCTACAGCTCCCCTGGGCAATGCCCTACTGGGGGCTCTCTGTAGTGGCTCCACACTTGCGACAAGCATCTGCCTGGGACACCAGGCTGTCTGCAGCAGACTTTGAAATCTAGGGAGGCTGCTATGGCAACACAGCTCTTACATTCTGTGCACCTACAGAATTAGCACCGCATTAACAACACCAGAGTTTGCAGCTTGTACCTTTTGGAGCAGAAAACCAATTCACACCTGGACCCACTTATGCCATGGCTGAGGAGGTCAAGGGGTGCTGCATAGGAATTAATGGGGCAGAGTCCCAACGTGATGCAGGGCAATGAATGCCAAGATCCCACAATCACCTCTCTGGCAACCTTGACCTCAAGGTTCTAGATTGACTTAAAGAAATATGAAACGTCTTTGAGGGTCACTCTCTTATTGTCTTGTTGAATAGAATCTGGCTTCCTTTTGTCCTTATTAATATCTTTAGAAAAGGCTTGCTTGGCCATACCCTTAGCGTTCTCCCCTAAACATGTTTTTTTTTTCTTTTTTCTTTTTTTTTTTTTTATTCTTTACATGGGCAGGTTGAGAGTTTTCAGAATCTTTCCATTCTGCTTCTCTTTTAATCATAAATATCATAAATTCCATCTTTAAGCCATTTCTCTTTTTTTCTCATTTTACTGTAACTGGCCAAAATAAGCCATAGAGCACCTTGAACATGCTGTTGCTTAGATATTTCTTCTGCTAGATAATCTAGTGTATGTTCTTAAATTCTGCATTCCACAAAGTCCCAGTACACAGATGCAATTTTCTGGAGTTCTTGGCAAATATATAACAAGGATGGCCTTTACTCCAGATTTCAGTGCCTTGTTCCTCACTTGCACCTGAGACTTCATCAGAATGACTTTTACTGCTTATATTGCTACCAAAATTCTGATCACAAGTACTTAAATAATCTCTAAGAGGTTCCAGCTTTCTCTACAAACGTTGTCTTCTGAGTCCTCACCAAAATCACCCTTAACACTTCTTTTATGGCAATACTGGATTTTTCTGGCTTGCTCCTTCAAACTCTTCCAGCCTCTGCCCCCTACCCAGTTTCAAAGCCACTCCCACATTTTCCTGGCTTTATTATAAGAAAAACCCCTCTTCTCAGTACCCTCCTAGGTTGTTTTTCCCAGCATCCCTGAAGAGACCATAGAAACTTAATTATATCCTCTCCAGAGGTACTATTGCTAAAGTTAATATGGTAGTGTCATGCTGTGGGGTGTGTTACTACAAACTCCTTTCTTTAGAGTGTCCTAACAGCAGCCATTGCCATAACAGAATGCAATCAGCAAGAGCAACAGCAGCTGTAGCCATGTGGGTGCCATCCCCCTCCAGGGAAGCCCAGGCTCTGGTTGAACAGGCCTGCCTTGCATACCTCCAGAAGTCCCGGCCAGCAAACAGAAGTCCCGGCCAGCAAACAGCTGTCCACTCCAGTCCATCGTTTTACCCACTCTTTGCTTCCGCTCTCCCTGGAAAACTTATGACCAAATTAAGACAGGTGGCCACATTTGGCTCTATACATTGGCAGCCCCTGTGAGTGATGCAGGCCTTGCTCCTTCCATCCCTCCCTGTAAGCCTGGGGATAGATGAAAAGGCTCAACAGTTTTCTTCCAGAACTCTCAACTTTAAAAAACAAACAAGACTAGGGATTAAGTAAATTTCTCTCTATCCACAGGGAGGCTGGGAGTCCCTATGCCAAGGTTAAGATTCAATTAAAAAGTGAAAGAATTAAACTTCTTGGCTGTCTAGGTATTGTTTCATAGGTGACTATGGTCCTCGCAACTGACACCTGAGAGAAAAGTAGATAATTCCTTCCAGTTTGAAGCCTAAAAGTACCACTATAAAGCTCAATGATAGGTAGGTACCAGCGGGTTCCTACAAATCTCTATTTTTATGGACTGCACTATTGAATGTATTATTGAAATTGATATATATATATGTGTGTGTGTGTGTGTGTGTGTGTGTGTGTATACTTTAAACTGTTCTCCATAGTGGTTGTACGAATTTACATTCCCTCCGACAGTGTACATATATTCTTTTCTATTCTAATAGAGTTTACCTACAGTAGATTACAGAAAAAAAATACAAATATACATCTTTCCAAATGAAATTTACAACGACTAACATTTGAGAATATTTAAAAAAACAAATACGCAGCATGGAGGCAAACAAAGCACAAAAATGGCATTCTATAAACACACACACACACCCACACACACACACACACACCCCCACACACACACACCTCTGCTAGCATTCACCTCCAGGTTCTTATGGGAATTGCTACTTTAGTGAAAATAGAAAACTGTAAACCTATGTGACTTATGATTTATAGGTAATAGCATGGTCATTTGATCAGGCTTCTAACAAGCCTCAGACTGGCATATAAAACAAGCTCCCCAGTGGGGCCAAGACATTTAAAGAAAAGTTAGTTCTGCTCCTAATAAACATTTTGTTTCTTATGTAGATATTCAAAAGAAAGGCCTCTATGCTGATAAGGGAAAACACAATCAATGAGCAGATTGCGTTTGTCAGCTAAGTGCAGGGACTAAAATGTCCTCTGCTCCAGAGCAAGTAGGTGTTTGATAGATCACCCTCTGGATACACAAGAGGATGACCCATAGGAATTCTGACATCATCCCAGACTTGACCTACACAAATGGATTGCCACTGTCATCAGAAAATGATGAAGCAGAATGGAAAAATCTGTCCTGTCTGCTAAACCTTGCCCAAGGTTTAGCACTACCCAGGGACAGCTGCCCCAAGTCAATCGGATAGGACATTCTCAACAGTTTCATCACATTGGGGCTTTGGATTCATCTAGAGAGTTTAACTGGATTCTGACAACAGAAGAAACTTAATTTGGAGTTTGTCTTAGCCATCCCTGTATGTTTCACTGACTTAGGCTACACTATCCGGGACTTGGAAAACCATGTTTGTCTCCTGTTCAGGTTTCCTGAACACATTGCATCTAATAATGGCTTCAGATTTGTGACCAAAGCAATAGTTTTGTGTTCATCAGTGGACACAATCATAGCGTATATGATAGACTCTCTGTGCTTTGTATCATCCTCAAGCCATAGGGTGGTTTGGTGATTTAGAGGACAGGCTTAAGCAGCTGGCGAGATGGGAAAAGGTGCCTCCAGCTTAGACGACATATCTCAGGGAAGCAATTTATGGTCTCAGAGCAGCAATTATTTAAAGGTCATTTCTCATTTGTGTTATGCATTTGATCAGGCTGCCTGCCCACTTTCTTCAACTGTACACCCTTAACAATACTGACACTGGAGCAATTACAACAAAAGCAAAAACTGACAAATCTGATCTAAATAAACTAAAAGAGCTTCTGCACATCAAAATAAGCTATCAACAGAATAAACAGACAACCTACAGAATGGGAGAAAATTATTACAAACTACACATCTGACATAGGTCTAATATTCAGTGTCTACAAGGAACTTAAACAAATTGACAAGTTGTTTTTTCTGTTAGTGATGAAACATGCTTGATGACATAATAAGAGTCAAATACTTTCTAGTCTTATTCTTAGGCAGCTTCTGCATGAGCTAATGAATAATCGCTGTCTGGAGTTATTGGTGCTTAAAGGGGGAGATGTCACAATAAACTGTGCTGTCTGCTTCTTCTAAACCATAATTTATTGATAACCTCACCTGAACTGCTTGATTTGAAGAAGCTGCTCCATTACTTGATTCTGTCATACCAGTAGTGATTTTACTCATGTTTCATATCAAGTTGTTTTAATATCTCTTCAGCTTCCACAGCCTGTCCTGAAGAATCTGATCTTATGTCACATTTTTATTTCCCCATGAAAAAAAGTTGAAGAGAGGAGAAAATATAGTCCCAAGCAATGCAGTTCTTGTGGGACTGCCAGAGGAAGGAGTATCTTCTACTTCTACATTTTGTTTCATGTGTTAATTTATCATTTCATAACTACCAGCTTTCAGGATATTTGTTAGGCTTTTCTCCTGCTCTAGATATTAATGTGATGAAATTATTATCTACATCATGTCCAATTCTACTCTATTTTGAAATATTTTCTCTCTCTTTCTCTCTTAGGTGAAGAGAGAAAAGGGAAGTCAACAAGGCAGTTTCATTCTTTGGTGTTTTTTCTCCTCCTGCAGACAGAGTATTGTAAACCTGTAAATATTTCATATTTTCTCTGTCGTTACATTGCATTCAGATTGGATTTGATTGCTGAGAACCTTTGTGTGTTATTAGCCTCATCATTGATGGGTGCTTCATATAAAACCAACTGTGGCAACAAAGAAGTGTCCTCAGGCCCTGATAATGGACCCTAACTGCTCAATGTGTGGTATCTTTTCTGTTTAGCCTGCAGCAACAGAACCAGCTCCCTCTGCCAGTTTTTATGTCTTACCTACTGCCCTGCTGCACTGTGTGTACAGGGGCCCAAATGCAAAGCCAGCCAATTTATTTTGGCCACTTTTTACCCGGTGTATGGGTATATATTGCAAGGCCTAAAATTCCATGTTTTGTCTTGACATCTTTGAGCCCCATAGGACCCCAAAATCCTATCCAGGATTTCTTTTACTATTGCCCTTATGTTTCACCACCTCAGAAAGAAAGCCTCTCCACCAAGCTAGTTTCCCTATCAGCTAATACAGCTATACTCCACCCAGTCCTCAGCCTAAAGAGCTTCATTTCCTTGCCAGGCTGCTGATTATTCGTAAAAAGCAATAGCATCTACCTATAAAACTTGGAGTTAGTTACCTCAGCCTGTTTTTACCACAAAGCCTCTGCCTTCAAAGGCCGTGCTTATTTACTCTATTCCTGAGGGCAACCCCCATGTGGACCTGAATGGCATACTATGTCCTCCTTCAGAAGTATATGTTTGATTGATAAACTTCACTTTGATTCCATCTGTCCAGTGTCATGTGTTGTGTGTTTGGCCATCTCTTACTATTTAGGGTGTGGGATCCCTCCTTCACCAATAGAGGGAATGGGGGTAGACCAAAACTAGGATCAGATTTCCCCATTTCTTTCCACGTGTCATAATTGTGTGTGTGTGAAACTATACATTTTATACAATATATTGCAGCAACTCTGGGTATTGGTTCTTCCTCACCCTAACTTTGGGGCCTATTATTGTTCTTTGCTTTTTGATGTGTTTAGTGACTGGTTGGATTATTTAACTTAAGTCTACTTCCCTTCCTCCAAAGTGTGAAACCCCTGATGTTCTTTCTCAGAGAGTAAAGGTTTGGGTATGCCCAAAGTCACTCTGAGATGACAGTGGTATTATTAGGGTTCCTGAGGGGACGAAAGATCACCTGGTGATCAGGCAGGCCTCTAAGAGAAAAACACTTTATCTGAGGAATTTCGAAGTAATTAGACTTCTTTTTTTTTTTTTTTTTTTTGAGACGGAGTTTCGCTCTCGTTACCCAGGCTGGAGTGCAATGGCGCGATCTCGGCTCACCGCAACCTCCGCCTCCCGGGTTCAGGCAATTCTCCTGCCTCAGCCTCCTGAGTAGCTGGGATTACAGGCATGTGCCACCATGCCCAGCTAATTTTTTGTATTTTTAATAGAGACGGGGTTTCACCATATTGACCAGGATGGTCTCGATCTCTTGACCTCGTGATCCACCCGCCTCGGCCTCCCAAAGTGCTGGGATTACAGGCTTGAGCCACCGCGCCCGGCCAGTAATTAGACTTCTCTATTATCCAAAGCACCTGGTTCCGAGCCTTATTTCAACTTAAAATTTATAAGTAACTATAATTTCTATACATCTCTGGAATGCATGTGTACTGGAATGTATGCATGCTGAAACTCATTATGCAACCCTCGCCGACAATAAGGCACCAAAAGGTATACAAAAGTAATCCTTTATCATGAACATTACCCTTCAGCTCCCACTTTAAGATCCATAAATACCCCTGAGAAAAATCCACCGCCATACATTCAGTCCTCTCCTGCTGAGGCACCCCGTTGGGCTCTTCTTCAGAGTTCTTTCTAATAAAACTTTCCTTTTTCAAGCCTATACTGTTGTTGGTAAATTCTTTTTAGCAACTAACAAGTTGACCACTTCCTGATGCTGAGGCTCTGAAGTCTTGCCCTGCAGTTCCTTTGTCTGCTTCCCTGACCACACTCACCTGTTAATCTTCACTAATTGCTGTATAGGTCATAAATTGCTTAGCAGATTCATCCAATTAAATTCAGGCTCCTTGGAGTTAGAGCAAGATAGCCAACTAGAAGCAGCTAGGTGGAACAGCTGCCACTCAGGGACCAAAATGACTGGTGTATTCCTAAGAGTTCTTCAGAGAGAAGGCACTAAAAGTGGACAAAGGGAAGACACAGAAGCTGGGCTAAATAAAGAGAAAGCTGGGAAGCTTGCATGGGGCTGCTGCACAATGGGACTCATCCCTGTCCCCCTTTGTCTCTGGGGAAATGAGTGAATTGAACTGGAAAAAAGTAACCCATTTTTGCCATGGGCCTCTGGTATCTGGGCAGGAGGTGACCCCCCAACCACCACAGATGCTTGAGTTGCGAAGGAGAGCTTCTTACAGAAGTGGTAGGTGCAGCATGCCAGCTGGTGTGGAGTCCAGATGGGTTTGGTGCAGGAGCATCTGTAGCTGAGCACAGACAGGGATGTCCATCCGCCTAGGCTTGACTTGATCCCATAGGATACTTTAGCCCTAAGGGAACTGTTTAACCTGAACTCTGCAGAGTGGTTTTGCCCAGCAGACAGAGACAGTGTAACCTGAGCAGTCCTTGGTCTGCTGGCCTCTCCCGAAGCCCCAGCCTGGCCACACCTGCTTGTAGTGCAGCCTTGGGTAACTTGGGGGTCCCCATCATAGCACCTGTGCTGGCAGACTTCACCTGACTGGTGACAAGCTCCAACAGGGTGGCCTGCAGGACCACATACCAGCCCGCCCACACCCTCCCCACACTGCAGCTTCCCCTGGGACCACAGAAACCCCACACATTGCTTTGTTAGTGCTTGTGTGCATGGGTGGATCTTGTCATCCCTACCCTGCAGCATGCATGTGCACATGCACCCTGCCCTGCCACTATTGCTGGTAGGAATGCACTTCACCCACTCCCCAGCTGTAGAGCCATTGCAGCTGGAACCTTGGTGGGCACAGAGATGGTAAACCCCACCCTGCTAGCACCTTGCCCCTGTCCCATTCTTGTATTAACAATGTCACCGGAGTGAAACTAGACACAGCAGACAATCCCTACCCCCAACCCTGAGTAGTCAACCCTGCCAATATTAGTGCACACAGACCTTTGCCTGTCAGCGGCCTGCCCCTGTGCTAATACTACCACCAGTGCAATTGTAAGCACAGTCACCAGTGAGAGACCCCAGCACACCTGATTTGTGCTGCCTCCACTGCTGCTATAAACACCTGTGCAAAGGCAGGCACCTGACACTCACTAGCACCCTGCTGAAGCCAACTAGCATGCACCCCACCACACTGCTGCTACCACTGGCATATGAGAACAAGAATGAATCCAGCCACCAGTACCCTATGAAATACTTTGGCTGCTACTACCCATAAGAGTGTAGTGACCAGCAGTCTGGGAGTATCTTTCTCTCCCCTTACCTACCTCAGTACAGTAGGTTACTAACATCAAGGATCCAGACAACAAAATAGTGACCAGATACAAGTCCTCCAGTGTTAGAGCATGTGGTCCAGGAGTTGGGAGTTGAGCCTTGACCCCCTAAATCTCCCAGAAACATAGTCAGTTAATTGAACCCATCTCATACCAAAATAAACCCCTCAAAATCATCAAATAGAATAAAGGGAAAAAAAAACATTCAAAGGACAGCACATTACAGACTGAAGGAACACCAGCCCACAAAGATGAGAAAGAACAAGCGTAAGAACTCTGACAATTCAAAAAGCCAGAATGCCTCCTCTCCTCCAAAGGACTATAGTAGTTCTCCAGCAAGGATTCTGAACTGGGCTAAGGTGGCCAAAATGACAGAAATAGAATACAGAATATGGACAGGAAAACAGATTATGGAGATGCAGTAGTATGTTGAAACCCAAACCAAGGATGCTAAGAATCACAATAAAATGATCCAAAAGCTAACAGAAAAATATAGCTGTATAGTAAAGAATGTAACCAACATGATAGGACTGGAAAGCATACTACAAGAATTTTGTAATGTAATATCAATTATTAATAGCAGAATAGGCCAGGTGTGGTGGCTCACACCTGTAATCCCAGCACTTTGGGAGGCTGAGGTGGGTGGATCACTGGAGGTCAGGAATTTGAGACCAGCCTGGCCAACATGGTGAAACCCTGTCTCTACTAAAAATACAAACATTAGCCAGGCATGGTGGTGGGCACCTGTAATCCCAGTTACTTGGGAAACTGAGGCTGGAGAATCGCTTGAACCTGGGAAGAGGAGGCTACAGTGAGCTGAGATCACGCCATTGCACTCCAGCCTGGGTGACAATAGCGAAACTCCATCCCCCCCCCCAAAAAAAAAAAAAATAGCAGAATAGACCAAGCTTAGGAAAGAATTTTAGAGTTTGAAGACAGACTTTCTGAAATAACACAGCCAGATAAGAATACAGAGCAAAGAA
Source organism: Sapajus apella (assembly GCF_009761245.1). Taxonomy (NCBI): domain Eukaryota; kingdom Metazoa; phylum Chordata; class Mammalia; order Primates; family Cebidae; genus Sapajus; species Sapajus apella. The sequence continues at coordinate 9,085,439 of NW_022437013.1, forward strand.
TGAAAAGCAATGAATTAAACCTCTAAGAAATATGGAATTATGTAAAGAGACCAAATCTACAACTTACTGATGTCCCTGAAAGAGATGGGAAGAATGAAAGCAACTTGAAAAACATATTTCAGGATATTATCCATGAGAACTTCCTCAATTTAGCTAGACAGGCCAATATTCAAGTTCACAAAATTCAGAGAACCCCAGTGAAATACTTTATAATAAGATCATCCCCAAAGCATATAATCTTCAGATTCTCCAAAGTCAAAATGAAAGAACAAATTTTAAAGGCAGCTAGAGAGAAAGGTCAGGTCACCTACAAAGAGAAGCCCATCAGACTAACAGAAGACCAATCAGCAGAAATCCTACAAGCCAGAAGAGAATGGGGGCCAATATTCAACATTCCTAGAGAAAAGAAGTTGCAACCAAGAATTTTCCTACCTGGCCAAACTAAGCTTCGTAAGTGAAGGAGAAATAAGATCGTTTACAGACAAGAAAATACTGAGGGAATTTCTTACCACCAGACCTGCCTTATAAGAGCTCCTAAAGAGGCACTAATTATGGAAAGAAAGGATTTCTACTAGTCACTGCAAATACATACTTATGTGTGTAGACCAGTGACACTGTAGAGCAACCACACAAACAAGTCTGAATAACAACCAGCTAATATGATGATGGGATCAAATCTGCACATGTCAATACTAACTTTTAATATAAATGGGCTAAATGGCCCAGTTAGAAAAGGACAGAGTGGTAAACTGGTTAAAAAGCAAGACCCAATGGTATGCTGTCTTTAAGACACACATCTCACATACAGTGATACTCATAGGCTCAAAATAAAAAATGGACAGAGAAAAATCTACCAAGCAAATGGTAAATAGCAAAGAGCAAAGCTGTAATCTTAATTTCAAACAAAAGAGACTTTAAACCAACAAAGATCAAAAAGATAAAGAAGGGTGTTACATATTAGTAAAGGGTTCAGTTCAACAAGAAGACATAACTATCCTAAATGTATGTGCACCCAGCACAGGAGCACCCAGATTCATAAAGCAAGCTCTGAAAGATCTTCAAAGGGACTTAGACCCCTACACAATAATTATGGGAGGCTTCAATGCCCCAATGACAGTACTAGACAGACTATTGAGGTGCAACATTAACAAAGATGTTCAGAACCTAAACTCATCACTGGATCAAATTAACCTGATAGACCTCTACAGAACTCTCCATTCCAAAACAACAGAATATACATTCCTTTCATCATCACACAGCACGTGCTCTAAAATCAACCACATCATCAAACATAAAACGCTCCTTGGCAAATGCAACATAACTGAAATAAATAATAACAGCCACTCTCTTGAACCACAGCACAAAAAAATTAGAAATCAAGACTAAGAAAATTGCTCAAAACGATACAATTACATGGAAATTAAATCACCTCATTCTGCATGAGTTTTAGGTAAATAATGAAATTAAGGCAGAAATCAAGATGTTCTTTGAAATAAAGGAACATATACCAGAATCTTTAGAGCACAGCTACAGCAAAGCTACAAGGGAAATTCGTTAAAAAAATTAGAAAGATCTCAATTTAACAACCTAACATCACAACTAAAAGAACAAGAGAACCAAGATCAAACCAATTCCAAAGCTAGCAGAAGACAAGTAACCAAAATCAGAGCTGAAATAAAGCAGACTGAGATAATTAACCATTCAAAAGTTTAATGAATCCAGGAGTTGTCTTTTTGGAAAAAATAAAATAGAACACTAGCTAGACTGATAAAGAGAAAAGATCCAAATAAACACAATTAGAAATGACAAAAGGGATATCACCACTTACTTCACATAAATAGAAATAACCATCAGAGAATATTGTGAACACCTCTATGCTCACAAACTAGAAAACCTAGAAGAAATGGATAAATTCCTGGACAAATGCACCCTCCCAAAACAGAACTAGGATGAACTTAAATCTCTAAACATATCAATAACAGGTTTTGGAATTGAATTCATGATAAGTAGCCTACCAAACAAAAAAAAAAGCCTAGAACTAGTTGGATTCACAGCTGAATTCTACTAGATGTACAAAGAAGAGCTGGTTCCATTCCTACTGAAATTATTCCAAAAATTTGAGGAGGAGGGACTCCGCAACTTTTTCTGTGCAGCATTATTCTAATACCAAAATATTGCAGAGACAATACAAAGAAATGAAACTTCTTGCCAATATCCTTGATGAACATCGATGTGAAAATCCTCAACAAAATACTGGGAAAACAAATCCAGCAGCAGATCAAGGACATTACCCACAAAAATCAAGTAGGCTTTATCTCTGGGATGCAAGATTTTTTCAACCTACACAAATAAGATTCATCATATAGCTATAACTAAAAACAAAAACTACATGATTATCTCAATAGATACAGGAAAGGTTTTCAATACAATTCAACATTTCTTGCAAATCAAAACCACAATGAGATACCATCTCATGTTAATCATAATGGTGATTATTAAAAAGTCAAGAAACAACAGATGCTGGTGAGGTTGTGGAGAAAAAAGTACACTTTTATACTGTTGATGGGAATGTAAATTAGTTAAACCATTGTGGAAGACAATGTGGTGATTTCTCAATGATCTAGAAGCAGAAATGCCATTTGACATAGCGATCCCATTACTGGGTATATACGCAAAGGAACATAAATCATTCTATTATAAAGATATATGCATATGTATGTACATTGCAGCTCTACTCACAATAACAAAGAGATGGAATCAACCCAAATGCCCATCAATGATAGACTGAATAAAGAAAATACACCATGAAATACTATGCAGCCATTAAAAAGAATGAGATCATGTCCCTTGCAGGGACATGGATGAAGACAGAAGCCATTATCCTCAGCAAACTAACATAGGAACAGACAACCACTGTATGTTCTCACTTATAAGTGGGAGCTGAATGATGAGAACACAGGGACACATGGCAGGGGGACAACACGCACTGAGACCAGGTGGGTTGTGGGATACAGGGGGAGATAGAGCATCAAGAAAAATAGCTAATGGAGGCTGGGATTAATAGCTAGGTAGTGGGATGATCTGTGCAGCAAACCACCATGGCACATGTTTACCTATGTAACAAACTTGCACTTCCTGCACATGTACCCCAGAACTTAAAAGTTGAAGAAAAATTCAATATTTCTTCATGTTGATAACTTTCAACCAACTAAGTATTGAAGGAATATACATCAAAATAGTAAGAGCCATTTATGACACACCCACAGCCAATATAACACTGAATGGACAAAAGCTGGAAGCATTCCCGTTGAAAACCGTCTCAAGCAAATGATACCCTCTCTCACAACTTCTATTCAACCTAGTATTGGAAGTCCTGGCCAGAGCAATCAGGAAAGGAATATAGGGCATCAAAATAGGAAGAAAAGGAGTTAAACTCTTCCTGTTTGCAGATGACAATGTTCTATATCTATAGAACCCTATAATCTCTACCTACTAGCTCTTTAAGTTAAGAAACACCTTTGGTGAAGTCTCATAATACAAAATCAATACATAAAAATTACTAGCATTTCTAAAAACCAACAGAAGCCAAACCAAGAGCCAAATCAGGAATGCAATCTAATTTGCAATTGCCACAAAAAGAATAAAACACCTAGGAATACAGATAACCAGGGAGATGAAAGACCTCTACAATGAGAATTGCAAAACATTCCTCAAAGACATCAGACATGACACAAATAAATGGAAAAACATTCCATGCTCATGCATAAGCAGAATCAATATTGTTAAAATGGACGTGCTGCCCAATTTATAGATTCAATGTTATTGCCATAAAACTACCAATAATACTCATCACAAAACTAGAAAATACTATTTAAAAATTCATTTGAAACAAAAAAAGACCTGAATGAATAGCCAAGGCACTACTAAGCAAAAAGAACAAAGCAGGAGGCATCATGCTTCCCAACTTCCAACTATGCTGCAGGACTACAGTAACAAAAACAGCATGGTACTAGTACAAAAACAGACATATTGACAAGTGGAACAGAATAGAGACACCAGAAAGAAAGCTACTCACCTGCAACCATCTGATTTTCAACAAAGCTGAGAAAAACAAGCAATGGAGAGAGGACTCCCTATTCAATAAATGGTGCTGGCATAACAGGATAGTCATATGCAGAAGATTGAAACTGGACTCCTTCCTTACACTGTATACAAAAATTAACTCAAGATGGATTAAAGACCTAAATGTAAAACACAAAATGCAAAAAAATATTCTGGAAGACAACTTAGGCAGTACCATTCTGGATATAGGAATGGGCAAAGATTTCATGAGGAAGTCACCATAAGTAATTGATATAGAAGCAAAAATGGACAAATGAGACCTAATTAAAGAGCTTCTGGACAGGAAAGGAAACTATCAACAGAGTAAACAGACAACCTACAAAATTGGAGAAAATTTTTGCAAACTATTTATCTCACAAAGGTCTAATATTCAGCATCTATAAGGAATTTAAACAAATTTACAAGAATCAAACAGGCCCATTAAAAAGTGGGCAAAGAACATGAACAGACACTTCTCAAAAGAAGACATACATGCACCAATAAGCATATGAAGAAAGCCCAACATCACTGAGCATTAGAGAAATGCAAATAAAAACCACAATGATATTTTATCTCACACCAGTCAGAATGGCTACTATTAAAAAGTCAAAAATAACAGATGCTAGAAAAGTTGTGGAGAAAAGGGAACACTTATACGCTGTCGGTAGGAGTGTAAATTAGTTTAACCATTGTGTAAAGTTATGTGATGAATACCCAAAGACAGTAAAACAGAACTACCATTCAATTCATCAATTCCATTCCTGGCTATATACTGAAAGAAATTTAAATAATTCTGTCATAAAGACGCATACACCTGTAAGTTCATCACAGCACTATTCACAATAGCTGAAATGTAGAATGAACCTAAATGCCCATCAATAATAGACTGGATAAAAAATGTGGGGCATACTCATCATAGAATACTATGTTAGTCATGAAAAATAATGATATCATGTTTTTCTGCAGGAAGATGGGTGAAGCCGGAGGCCATTATCTTTAGAAAACTAACAGAGGAACAGAAGAACAAATAACACATGTTCTCACTTATAAGCGTGAGCTAAATAATGAGAACACATGGACATATAGAGGGGACCAAGAGATACTGGGCCTACCAGAGTGGGAAGGCTGAAAGCGGGAGAGAATTGGGAAAAATACCTAATGGGTACTAGGTTTAATACCTGGGTGATGAAATAATCTGTACAACAAACCCCCTTGACACAAGTTTACCTATATACCAAGCCTGCACACATACTCATGAACTTAAAATGAAAGTTAAAAAATAAGTAAGTTCAGGCTCCTTTAAAGGATAGATTTTTAGTTTGTGTCCAAGGTTCGTTCTGACTATAGGAGGGCTCTGGTTTCTTTTCCTGGTTCTTTTTGGTAAACTAGATAGCTTTTATTCGAATGGTTTTACCCATTTCTTCTTAATTGCTTCTAACTACAATTCCATTATTTTTGAGAGAGCCATAGGCTTCAGCTTCTTCACACTGTTGCGAGTGGACTCATTTCCATTGGGAAGAGATGCAGAACTCTCTGTTTTGTTGTCTGCTTTTTCCCCTGAACAAAATCTCTGAGCTACGGATTTGTACCTGGAAACAACTGTGTGCTTCTCAATGAATGCTTTAGGAGCTGGGCATTCAGTGGAGGGCTGGACACTTGCTTTAGAAGCTGGGCATTCGGTGGAGGGTGGCAGTAGTCTCAGGTTTTCCTTACTTGCCTCTCCTTGTGTTGAACTGCTTACCCAATTGAAGGCCCAATGTTTTCAGCAGCATTGTGTCCAAGGTAGGTGCTCTATCCTATAAATGGAGGCTGCATGGAAAATAAAAGACCCCACCTCTCCACCGTACGCACCTGGAACTCAGGCTCAGTGAAATGTAGCTGTAAACAGGATGAAGAAATGCTATTGACATACTTTTTCTGGAAAAATTACTCTGGAGCTGAAGTGGGCGGGGAGCTGCTTTTTTTCCCGTACCAGTCTGGGTTTCCCATTTTAATGACAGAACGGGGCAGAGAGTGTGCAGGTCTTGGTTCAAATACCACAGACTCTCACTGTTCTTATCAAGTTTCTATGGATTTTCCTGAATAGTTTTTTTGCTTGCTGTGTGCCCTTAGGATCATTTCTAGAAAATTTAAGTGGTTGAGTATTTTTTAAAAAAATATTTTTACCAGTTTCATTGAGGAGAGGATCTACAGAGCTTCTCATGCTATTATGTCAGAAGTGAAACTTCTAGAAATCTTCATTATCAATTTTTTAAAAGGTCATTTCACCACTTGAAAATGCCAGCAGCATACATATGAAAATAAACATGAAATGGTCATTGAAAGTCATGTGTAGTAGTATAGTGTTAGTTTTTCATCATAAATAGAATGCCATTATCTGAGTGTAAATGTCCTAGTTACCCAAAAATATGGGAGAGCTTGAACTCAAGAACCAGTATTACATGGCCAGATTCTGCCATTGACATAGGAATGGCAACTTCGTATCTGGAGCAAGTTTCAATACCTGTTATATATCAGTGGTAACCACAAAATTAAGACAGAGACTCCACGTAGTCCAGTTGTCAGAAATGGGCCCTGCCAATTATTTGAAATATATGCCTTAAGTATTTGAATTTTTTTTTTTTATGAGGGAAGTCCAAGATGGAGAATACTATGATTGGGACAATGATTAGTAGACATATGTGCAACAAGGAGCACATCTGGTTTCTCTAACCTAGACATGTGGTTAGCATGAAGCAGCACAAGACACCAAGAGAGGGCCCAAAGGGTCGTGGAGGAAGAAGTAAACAAATATTTAACATGACCTGCCTGTAACATTTGTAAAGTTTGCAGGGTTCAAAGCAAGAGTTCAGTTGTAAGCCTACATGCCATATTCTTAATCATTTAGAATATTTTAATCAACTTATAACTGTTAAATGAAATATTATACATCTCCTTCCATAACAAATATACCTTTAAAATGACTGGAAAGGTCAGGTTTTATTTTAGAATCCCTGGAATGCTCTACCTTCTGCATGCACCATTAGTGTGAGAAGAACTACTACTACCTCTATAGGCCATGGCTCAGATAATCCTGTACTTTCCTCTTTCCACCCTAGGTTTCATACTTCGTCATGAGAGGGCTTGTCTATACATGCATGTGGACACCCCAACCCATTCTTTAACTGTTACCCATGTATAGCCACTCGATAGCTAGCTGGGAGTATGTATACCAACAGTGTTGTTAGTCCTCAAAATGACAGACCCAATGTAGAGGAGCATGTAGGTGGTGGAAGCAGGCTTGGGGCCACTGGAGTAAAGAATTCAGGGGTCATAGGTATCTTGAGGATGCACCACAGTGGGCAAGAACTCTGAGTGTGTATACATTCTTTTGGACCCACAAACTGGACTCCTGGCACTGTAGAAAGGGCATAGAAAAAAGAAGGCCAAAAGGGGTCTCGAAAGCATGGAGTTCAGAATAAAGGCTTTTCTTGACAGGATATAAGATAAATACTATATTTAACCCTAACCTATCAGAGGCAAAGTGAGAGTCTTCTAATCATACTACATGGGTAGTTGTCTATTTAGCCTGACTTTTCCACTTAAATGATGATAATAAAGGGCCCTGTGTCTTCTGTCTCACCATTTGGTACTATCCATAAGGAATACATACTATAGGATAATACATTTTAAAATGTTAACACTGGTAACAAAAAGTATGTTGTATTGGCATTACATTTACTTCAATTTAATAGGTTGAACTTCTGAAAAGGAAAAAACAGTGAATTATACTTTGGGGAAGGATAAATAAAACATTTTATAGTTACAATTATTCAGAATTTCACAACCCATAGGATGTTGAAAGGGATGGAGGAGTAAATATACAAATTTTAAAATGAAAATGTTAGTTTGAATATTAATTAGAATATGAAAGCACCTAGGCAGCCTTACAAAAATGTAAAAACAAGGTCTTCTACCACCAAATCCCTGGCCTTTATCTTTCTTTGATTCTCTATTATGGTCAACTGGGACTTCATTTTCCTTAAACGGATTCTAGATATTAAGCCCATTTTCTCCCTTCTCTTTTGGTTTTTCTCATTTTTTCTTAGTAAATATTTTAGACCTAACCAAAGGTATAAAGGATGTGTCAAGTACCTGCCGCACTACCTAAGCAATGTAATATTACAAGTACAGTTGAAGTCCCCTGTGTCCTTATAGTGGGTTGAATTTCATTTTCCAGAAAATAAAATGTCAAAAGTTCTAATCACCAGTACTTTTACAAAGTACTGAAGGATGCGAAATATTGATCCTGGGTGTGTCTATAAGGGTGTTGCCATCACACAATAAATGTGATCTTATTTGATGGTATGGTCTTTGCAGATGTAATTTAAGTAACAAACTCAAGAAAAAGTTATCCTGGATTTAAGGTGAGCTCTAAATCCAATAACAGGTATCCTCAGAAGAGAAAGGAGAGGGAAAGATACAGGGAAGTAGGTTATATGAAAACAAACACAGAGATTAGCATTGTGTTGCCACAAACCAAGGGCTGCCAGGAGCTACCAGAATGTGGAATAGGCAAGGATTTTCTTCTAGATCTATGGAGGGAGCATGGCTGTGCTGGCAACTTGATTTCAGACTTGTGGCCTCCAGAGCTATGAGAGAAAACTTTTCTGTTGCTTTACATCATCCAGTTTGTGGAACCTTTTTATGACAGTTATAGAAAGCTGAGAATCTCCTCCCATTTAATTATATGATTTCTTTCCAGAATACATAGCTACTGTCTTCAATAAGATGTTTATCATTCTCATAAATGTCTTTTGCATGCTATATCTGTATACATCCCTCCTATGCATAGTTTTTACTACATATATGAATTCATAATCAATACATAATTGTTTTGCATGTTTTTGAACTTTGGATACACGGTGTGTTAGTCTGTTCTCACCCTGCTATGAAGAAATACTCAAGATTGAGTAATTTATAAAGAAAATAGCTTTAATTGACTCACAGTTCCACATAGCTGGGGAGGCCTCAGAAAACTTACAATCATGGTGGAAGGCATCTCTTCACAAGGTGGCAGGAGAGACAATGAGTGCCAACCAAAGGGAAAAGCCCCTTATACAACCGTCAGATCTCCTGAGAACTCACTCACTATCATGAGAAGAGCATGGAGGAAACTGTCCCCATGGTTCAATTATCCCCACTGGTCCCTCCCTTGACACATGGGGATTATTAACATTCAAGGTGAGATTTGGGTGGGGAAACAGAGCCAAATCATATCACATGTGTGATGGTTAATAATGACTGTCAACTTGATTGAGCTGAAGAATGCAAACTGTTGATCCTGGGTGTGTCTATAAGGGTGTTGCCAAAAGAGATTTACATTTGAGTCAGTGGGCTGGGAAAGGCAGACCCACCCCTAATCTGGGTGGTTACCATCTAATCAGCTGCCAGTGTAGCTAGAATATAAAGCAGACAGAAAAAAAAAGTGTGAAAAAACTAGACTGGTCTAGCCTCCAAGCCTACATCTTTCTTCCATGCTGGATGCTTCCTGCCCTTGAACATCAGACTCCAAGTTCTTCAGTTTTGAGACACAGACTGGCTTTCCTTCTCAGCCTTGCAGATGGCCTGTTGTAGGAACTTGTGATCATGTGAGTAAACTCATATATATATATATATATATATATATACATATAATTAGTTCTGTCCTTCTAGAGAGCCCTGGTACCAGGAGTGGTACTAGAGGAACAAAATATTAAGGATGGAGTTCTTTTGTTGGTTTTGGAATTTCTGGAGTTGGCTGCTTAATATGATTAGACCCAAAAATGCTAAGAACTCTGCCTATAGTAGTATGTAGAACACTGATAGTCCTTGGCATGAACTTTTTATAGAGTTATGCAACATAAATGCATTTGAACACTCCTGATTCACCACTAGTGAGAGGCAAGGAGTTTACCACTTTATTCTAGGACTTAATTTACCATATAAGCTTTCTAACCAAAAGAAAAAACTCTTTATTTGTATGCCTTTCTTTATATCTCTCTTTTTTTCCGGTTTCTTTTACCTTGTTCTATACATAAACTTTAAATAAGTTTTGAATTAGAAAAAAATTGTTCACCTTTTTAAAAAGGACACACTTTAGTTTTTCTACAATACATTTTTATTGGAAATTACCCAAATAATAAAATATTTATTATTTAATGCAATATAACTTTAGATTCTAAAATATGATGAGTTTATCTACAAGTATTTATCTCGTTACATTTGCCTAATTATTTTTATTTTAGTCATTTACCTAGATTATTTATGAAAACTGTGATAGTCATCAAAGTTGTGGAATTGCCATTATAAAATTATAACTGAGACTGAAAATGATCTTACCTAACTGACTTCATCTTGCTTCTAACCTCCAAGCTGTCCTTGTTCATTCCCAGGCATAGGCCAAACTAACTTTGGGAGGAACTTAGTTTATAGTTTAGCTTTTAAACAAGGATGATACCAGTCCTTTCCTCAAACAAACCTTACTTCCTGTGGACTAGACCACCTAAAGCTACAAGGTTAGAAGTTATGATAGTATTACTAAATTCAAAATGTAGTTATTTTCATTAAACCAGTATCAATGTCTTATTTATTAAAAAATACATAAGCAAAGATTATTCTGTCTTGGGTTGAGTTTGTAGGTTTTTTTTTAACCCCCATGCCAAAATTTGACACGTATTTGGCAAGGATAAGTATGAAATTCCTTGATTAATAAATGCAAACAGAAGTGTACACTGGGAATTCTTAGAACATTTCTAATATTATTTTATCAATAATTTTAAAGCTAACTTATTTATTAAAGATTTTTCTTTTACTTAAGTTATGTAAACTTGAAAAAGCATTTAACTTGTCTCTTATTTTGTCCTGTTAAAGTATTTGATTCAAGAGCTTTTATTTTCTTAAGCCAATTAATTAGAGCTCTTTTATATATTTTCAGTAGTGAAACATTGTATACACAACACATAAATACATAGATATATTAGGCATATCAATACAAATACATTATACAGATTCATAAAACCTTTTTTTAATCTTAGACATTCCAATTCCTGATAACCTGTTTTACTACTCTAGGCAGTTGCTAGCTAAATAGCCTTAAACTTGCATATTAAAGAAAACAATTCAAGTGAAAATAAGATAGCAAGATTTACACTATAAGGTATGGAGAGAAAAAGTCTGGTGTGCCGGAGGGAAATTGAAATGGATTAAATTGCCAATTGAACACAACATTATATAAATTATAAAGGCCTTTTAAATATATATACACATACATATACACAAACACAAAGATTCTATAGCTTTTACTTCAGAACTTTAGCCATGAGATAAATACAAATTCCCTGGCTTGCACGAAGAACCTGTTGGATCCAAACAATGGTTTTTATCTTAATGAGAAAATAACAGCAGATTTAAAGCAGTTAGAAAAGAAAATAGAGAAAAAGATGACTTAAGAATTCTATAGTTTGCAAATCAACATTAGGGCTCTTTCTCTTTAATGTAAATTTGCACAAAGACCTTATTACTTCCATTTTAAGTAAACTCTGGCAAGTGGAGGTGCCATAAAACCTACTGAGTGCTCACAAAAGCGTCATTGTCCTTGTTTTCTCCCCATTCTTAGATTATTTGGTTTCTACTTTTTATTTTCTTAAAAGAAGGAACTAAGTTGTGGCCTAGGGTTTTTGTATGGTGGATCGATGTGTGCTGCTTGTGGGCAGGACTTCACAGTGTGTCATCACTGAATCATTTCCACCCTATTACGTGTCTAAGTTTCTTTCTCCAGAGGTCTACCACATCTGAGAGGGCTCAAAACACTGGATAATTAGCCCTTATATGGGTTTCTTGGACGAAACTTCTTTAAAATTAATCTTTGTTGGAGATTTCCCTGTAGGGCTGCTACACTTTGTGGGAGTTCACCCCCCAGACACTCCCAGGAGACTCTCAGTCACCCAGGGGCACCTTTTGGCTGAGAGGAGCAAAATGCCCTCTCTTTTCAGAGCTGAGAAAACTCAGTATCTCATTTACCTATAAAAACAACAGTTCAGTTCCTCACACAAATCTGCACAGACAGGTTGAATAGACATTAATTTTAGGAGAAAAAGCAATATAAAATACCCTGTAGAAGGCATCTCTGAACTAGAATTAGGATCCTTAAACAACAGCTTCCTAGGAGAAAAAAATAATAATAAACAGCCAATACCACTTCCTATAAACTGTACTCAGCCATCTTTAGTTTGTAACTCCTGTCCACCATTACACATGCCAAATTCAAATCCTCTCATGGTCTAAGGTCACCTCGGGTACCTCCAAAGCCAAAGAGGTCAGGTCATGCAATACAGGAAAACAGAGCTTTAGACCTCCAAATAATCTTCCCATGACTCTTGAAACTCCACAAAGAAAACAGAACACTTCAGAAAGGGTGAGTGGCACCTTTGTTTTGAATTCATTAAAGGAATTCAAGTCGTTAGAAGCCGTCTCTAGATTTTTTTGGTACTGCAGATGGCAAAGGGGAAAGGAGGTATCAGGTGGAAGAAAAGTAAGTGAAAAAACATTTGTTTTTTAAGACAGGAAGGAAACACAGAAAAGAACATGATTTTGCTTTGTTTTGTTTTTTGTTTTTGTTTTTCCTTTTCTGCAGTTGTGAGGAAATTTAGCCAAATTAGAGAGGTTTTGTTACCCATAATGTGGAATTCTCACTCGGGTTTGATCAAGTCAGGTAGAGTTGTTCAAATCTGACGGGAGAAAGACTGCAACAAACAACAACAAAGAAACCCCAACAATATGATCACTGAGTGCTCTAATGGGAAGGAGAAATTAAGATCAGCTGGTTGTTCAACTTTAGCCAAGATAAAACCCCAATTTAGCTACTTACCTAGGGATGGCTTTCAGGCTAAAGACTACTTTCTACCATCCTAGAAGCAGGAAAACAACTTGTACTTGTCTTCCCTGGTGGGAGCAAGCTTAAACTCCGTAAAGGAGTTATTTGCCTTCCACCGTTTTGAAAGCAGGAAATCTTGCCTTCCTTGTTGAAAGCATGTAAAACTCCAAAAAGAAGGGGAGCAAAATAAACTTAGATCTCATTCAAATTTTGGGAGATCAGAGATTCTCTGGATGGGGTGCTCCCAGACCGCAGCAAATTGTCCTATTGGTTTGAGCCATGAAGTTAGCTCATGCTGATAACAAGCACCCATAGGAGATTTTCCAAAGGTCAGGTACATCTCCACTCAGAATCCCTTCATGGTTACCAAAATGTAAACCCCAAATATTTGAGACAGGTCTCAGTTAATTTAGAAATTTTAATTTTCCAAGGTTGAGGACACACAACCATGACACAGCCTCAGGAGGTCTTGACAACATGTGCCCAAGGTGGTAGGCGCACAACTTGGTTTTATACATTTTAGGGAGACATGAGATATCAATTGATATGTGTAATATATACATTGGTTCAGTCTGTAAAGGTGGGACAGCTCAAGCTGAAGGTGGAAAAACTCAAAGCGGGGAGGAATCTTCCAGGTCATAGGTAGATAAGAGACAAATGGTTTTGTTCTTCTTAGTTTCTGATTAGCCTCTGCAAAGGAGGCAAACAGATATGTATTTATCTCAGTGAGCAGCAGGGTGACTTTGAAAAGAATGGGAGGCAGGTTAGCCCTAACCAGTTCCCTTTAGCTTAGTGATTTGGGGGCCCCAAGATTTATTTTCCTTTCACAGGAGACATCAAATACTAGTTCATGCTTATTCAGAAAAGGAAAGTGTTTTCTAACTCTGAAAATGCACTTTGCAAAAGCATAGCTTAACAAATGACTTAATATTACATCTCAGAAAAGTAATACCAATAAATTCCTTTCATCACCCCAACTAAATTGCATTGTTTTTAGTTTTGCCACTGGCCCCACCTAAAGAAGGGAACATGGCATACTCATAAATTATTGCTTTAAATATGAAGGAAGTGTAGAAAATTTGTAAGTCAATAGCTTCATAAAAACAACAAAACTGAGTCAGAATTCCAATCTGGAGTCTAGAGTTGGTTTTATCACTTGCTCCTTGATGTGACCTTGGCGTATTATTTATCATTTCTTGGCTTCAGTTTTTTTTGTTTGTTTATAATTAAGACATAATTGTACATGTTTATAGGATACATTGTGATGTTTTAATATATGTATACATTGTATAATAATCAAATCAGGGTAGTTGACAAATCCCTCACCTCATACCTTTAACATTTCTTCATGGTAATAACTTTCAATGTCCTCTCTTCTAGTGATCTTGAAATAAATAATACACTGTTGTTAGCTCTAGTCACTCTATTATGTAATAGAACACAAGAATTTATTCTTCCTATCTAATCATAACTTTGTTCCCATTGACCAACCACTCCCTATCCCCCTTTCCTCTGAAACCTCTGGTAACTACCGTTCGACTCTGCTTCTATGAGATCACCCTTTTTTAGATTCCAAATATGAGGCAAATCATGTGATATTTGTCTTTCTCTGCCTGATTTTAGTAAACATTCTGTCCTCGGGTTCATCCATATTGCTGCAAATGACAGAATTTTATTATTTTTTACAGCTGAACAGTAATATATTGTGTTTATATACTATCTTTTAAAACGTTTATGTTAGGTGTAGGGGTACATATGCAGGTTTGTTATATAGGTAAGTTGCATGTCACTAGGGATTGCCATACAAATTATGTCACCACCCAGGTAATCATTGTAGTATCCAATAGGTAGTTTTTGATCCTCATGCTCTTTCCTCCCTCTACTCTCAAGTAGGCCTTAGGGTCTGCTGTTCTTTTCTTTGTGTCTATATGCAGTCAATATTTAGCTCCCAGAGAGGTAGGACCCAACTCCAGAGGTGGGACTCAACTATGGAGACAGGGCTCACACACCGGACCAAATTGAGGACTAGCTAAATAGGGACAGAGCAGAAGCAGATTTCCATGAGACATATCCGCTAGTCTGCCATGTCAGTTTATTATTACCATGGCAACACCCAGAAGTTACCATCTGTTTCCAAGCAGGGGTTGAGTCAATTTCAAGAACTATCTCCCCCTTTTGGGAAAGAAAATGACATCATGATATTTTTCTTTTTTATTATTTATTTATTTGTTATACTTTAAGTTCTGGGGTACATGTGCAGAAAATGCAGGTTTGTTACATAGGTATACACGTGCCATGGTGGTTTGCTGCACCCATCACCCCATCATTTACATTAGGCATTTCTCCTACTGCTATCCCTCTCTAATCCCCCCACCCCCTGCTATCCCTCCCCTAGCCCCCAGCTTCCCAACAGGCCCCAGTGTGTGATATCCCCCTTCCTGTGTCCACGTGTTCTCATTGTTGAACACCCACTTATGAGTGAGAAAATGATGTGTTTGGTTTTCTGTTCTTGTGTTAGTTTGCTGAGAATGATGGTTTCCAGCTTCATCCATGTCCCTGCAAAGGACATGAACTCATCCTTTTTATGGCTGCATAGTATTCCATGGTGTATATGTGCCACATTTTCCTTATCCAGTCTATCATTGATGGGCATTTGGATTGGTTCCAAGTCTTTGCTATTGTGAACAGATATTTTTCTAAGAAATCTTTTCTAAGTAAGTGAACTGGGACCAGGGAAATTATTTTTACAAAGAATGACTATCCTGGAGATGACCTGTTTGAAAAATCAAGGGTAAATAATTGTAAATTGTTAAAGATATATTTGAAACCCCCACAATTTGCATTTCTTCAGTGTTCCAAGGAAGGGCTGCTTGAGGCTGGTAGGGCTAACCACAGAAAGAGTTGCTTCAGTGTCAATAAGGACAGTGAAATCCTCCTCTCCAATCATTAGGGAAGTTTCACTCAAGTGATTAAACGGCAAGATCTGAAAGATCCCCTGTGTTTTCTGAGAACACCCTCAATCCATAAGGTACATAGAGGGCAGTTTATTAAGGTATAATTTGGCATGTTTTAATTGTACACAATGCTTTCTTTCATCATTGCCCAGGTCTTTTTGCAGTGGTGGAAGACCCCTTTAAGATTTGGATTCCTAATGTTAGACTGCCATGTTTTATTATGTGTGTTGAAAATTATTGTAAATTTGTTATTTTCTTTGTTCTTACTTTATTTGTCTTAGAAATTGTTTGGGCTAATTGGTTGCCCAGGTTAACTAAATCAGAGGTGAACATTATTTCCTAAATAAATTGAGCCCCTTTAATGAGAATTACAAGATCTTCATCAAAGCTATTTATGAATACAGAATTAAGCCACTTTGGTAGATTTGGTATCTGAGTCAAGTCCAGAGTTTTCTTTGAAAACTATTTGAAGTCTATTGTAATAATCATGTACAGACTCACCTTCCTTTTGGGTGCAGGCCTGAATCTTGTTACAATCTACTGGTTTGGGGAATGCTAGAGGAATGGCTCACTATAAATTATTGGCTCTTTCTTGGACTTTTTCCTCCTACTGGAGAATATATTGAATTGGATGCCCATAAGATGATTGTTTCGGCCTGCTTTAGCCATCCAATGTATGCTTGACCTTCTCCAATGAGCGTTAATTGACAAATAGTAGAGAAATTAGGTACATCAGTTTAGATAAGAATTTAAAATTCTTCAGCAAATTTATGACTCCTCAGTAACCTTGAGGAAATTTTTAACTATAGCCCTATATTCGACTTTTGTTTAGAGTATATATGAAATGTTTAAGAGAGTGTCCTCATTATTTGGGAAGAGTTTGAAAGAATAACTTTGAACATGCTTAGCAGAGAAAGGGAAATCGAGAGAAACTTTGAGATCATAAGAGTAGAAGGGAAGTGTAGGACAAAAAGACAGGGGAACAGAAAGAGTGGGGGAATGAGATCTGGTGGAAGAAACTCGAGCCTCAAGGATTTTCTCTTTTTATTTTTTATTAGTGAGTTTAGAGACTGTTTAGGAGACAGGCAATTTTAGAGTCCTGAATGTATTGGATGCCTCTAAATATCCATTAAAATATGTACCACATTCAGGTTGTTTTGTTTTAGAACCATGATCTTCTAATTTAGTTTGGAGAAAACTTAGTTTATTTATTCATTTATAAATTTATTATACTTTAAGCTCTGGGGTACACGTGCAGATCATGCAGGTTTATTACATAGGTACACACGTGCTGTGGTAGTGGTTCACTGCATCCATCGCCCCGTCACCTACATTAGGTATTTCTCCTAATGCTATGCCTCCCCAATCCCCCTACCCTCTGCTATTCCTCCCCTAGCCCCCCACCCCGCAGACCCTGGTGTGTCATGTTCCCCTCACTGTGTCCATGTGTTCTTATTGTTCAACACCCACTTACGAGTGAGAACATGCAGTGTTTGGTTTTCTGTTGTGCCAGTTTGCTGAGAATGATGGTTTCTAGATTCATCCATGTCCCTGAAGAGTATATGAACTCTTCCTTTTTTATGGCTACATAGTATTCCATGGTGTAAATGTGCCACATTTTCTTTATCCAGTCTATCATTGATGGGCATTTGGGTTGGTTTCAAGTCTTTGCTTTGTGAACAGTGTGGCAGTAAACATACATGTGCACGTGTCTTTATAATAGAATGATTTAGAATCCTTTGGGTATATACCTAGTAATGGGATTGCTGGGTCAAATGGTATTTCTATTTCTAGATCCTTGAGGAATCGCCACATTGTCTTCCACAATGGTTGAATTAATTTACACCCCCACCATCAATGTAAAAGCATTCCTATTTCTCCACATCCTCTCCAGCATCTGTTGTCTACTGATTTTTTAATGATCACCATTCTAACTGGCATGAGGTGGTATCTCATCGTGGTTTTGATTTGCGTTTCTCTAATGACCAGTGATGATGAGCTTTTTTTCATGTTTGTTGGCTGCATAAATGTATTCTTTTGAAAAGTATCTGTTCATATTTTTGGCCCACTTTTTGATGGGGTTGTTTGTTTTCTTGAAAATTTGTTTATGTTTTCTGTAAAACTGGATATTAACCCTTTGTCAGATGGGTATATTGCAAATATTTTTTCCCATTCTGTTGGTTGCTGGCTTACTGTATTGATAGTTTCTTTTGCTGTACAGAAGCTCTTCAGTTGAATTAGATCCCATTTGTCTATATTGGCTTTTGTTGCCATTGCTTTTGGTGTTTTAGTCATGAAGTCCTTGCCCATTCCTATGTCCAGAAACCTAGTTTTGATGTATCAAGGGAATCTCAATTTGGCCATTGCAGTTCTAAGGTATCTTTTGTATATAATTTCCACTGTTCCAAATAAATACAAGAGGAAGACCCATAAGTTTTAGACATATTACTAGCTGAAGTCTCAGAAGAAGGAAAATCATTATAAGGTTTAGAATTAAAGAATGTCACCCTTAAGATAATAATACTCACCAATAGGAAAACTCACATTTTGTTTGCATAAATGGAACAACCATCCCTAAATTCCCAAATAAGGGTGTTGACCTCAACCAAAGGGAGGGAAGTAGGAGCCTGAGAAGAATTGTGAAAGAGGGTGCCTGCAATCCAAGGAAGTGGAGAGGACAAGGGGCTCTTTTCCAAAAAACGCCAATCTACTGTAACATAAGATCATTTTGAGTTTCACTTCTGACATCAGCTATGGGAACTCTGACACGGAGGTCAAAGGAAATAGCATTTATTTTGGAACCAAAGAAGTGCAACTCAGATACATGGAATCAGGGAAGCCCTGAATAGTGTCTGTAAGGCAAGCACAGGAGAGGATTTTTTTACAAGGGATTTCCACAAAAACTTGGTTTTGGTTTAGTTCATTGGCTACTCAGAAATTCTATATCCTAAATAAACCCATTTCGACTAGTTAATTAATTAGAGTACTCCTAGCTGAGAGATGTGTCAAAAACCTGATACTGACTTCTGTTGTTTATCCAAGTCTATTGGAACACTCCGTAGCTGAGAGAAGTCAAAAAACCTGATACTGACTTCTGTTGTTTATCCAAGTCTATTGGAACATTCTGTGGTTGACCTTTAGCAGGTGTGAGTGTGCATTCCTCTCAAAAGGATTTCTTGACTCCTCTTTAAAAAGGTTTAGTCTTACTTCATTTTCTTTCACAATCCCATTCTTTAATTATTGGAGGGAAGTTACTGATTAGTTTCTTGGGCCTTCAGAATGAATCTTCTAATTTGACTTTGGAGCAATCAGTTTTTCCCACGTACATGTGGTTTAAGCAATTATTCCCTGGCTGACTGTGTTAAGAATTTATGCCTTGTCTTTAGTCAAGGTTTGAGATAGGATGACAAAGGATTGTATTTAGGCTATGCACCACTTGCCTAACAAATATTTTTCCTAGTTTGTTTTTTACATGCTAAAAAGATTAATGTATCTAAGTACACAGTTTTTCATTTTTATGTTTCAAAATCTATAAACAGTTTTTTAATGTGTTCATTTCCTTTATTTATAAACTTCCAAATTCTCTCATCAAAGGGTAAAATATATCTTATTTTATATTTACTTCTTATTTGGAAGTTTTCTGAATTTTTCCATTCAACTCCTTAATCCATCTGGAATTAAAATTGGCACGTGGTATAAGATTAAAATCTCAGACGATTTTTAAAAGAATTAATGCATAACATTATTTGTTGAATAATTCTTTCCCTCATCCCTGACGTGTGGCTATGCAATCCTTTGCATTTTCTATAACGGGAGGGCACATGGGAGAAAAATTTTAGATTCTCCCAGAATGCCAGAGCAAGAATGTGTCTTAGAGATTGCATCTAAGCCCATTCTTTATCAAATGGAGAAACCAAGGCCCAGAACAGGTAACTGGCTTGCCAAATGTCATGCTAGTTAGTGGTGGAGTCAAGTCTCAAACTAAGATTTTTCTGATGTCCAATTTGGATTTGAGGCTGTATTCCTTTTATCTTATCCAGTTTCTGGGGCAACTTGACAACTTAAGGTTAATTAACCAGCCACAGAGGAAGACAATACCCCCAAGTAGAGAATTCTGAAAGGACCATTTCAGCTTGTCTCTATCCCCCTACACAGCTCTTGATCATAAACATGGTCAGACTGAGAAGTGGGTGCCACAGTCTCTAGATATAAGAGGATCAAAGCTGGGGGGAAATGCTAACTATGAAATGGGTCCATGACTTAAGCATCTTTACATGTGATATATTGACTACAAAAATTGTATAGCTGAAGCAATCAGAAAGGATCAAAGTGGGTGGGCTTTTCTCAGGAAAGAAGGAAGGATAATTTAAGGTGGATTTCAAAAGATAGGCAGAAGACCCCTGAATTGGGAGCACAGTTTTCACTTTGCTCTCCTCAAAACACTCTTGTTGTCTGAGAGCTTCCTTTGTGCTCTCTCTCTCTCTGAAATAAGGGTCTTATAATAAAGAAAATGCAAGATATTAGGAGGTGGGGACTTTGAAATGTTATTAGATCATGAGGACGTAGCCTTCAAAACTGGGATTAGCACTCTTGAAGTCCAAGAGTAAGTTCTCATCCTTTCCACCATGTGAGGACACAGCAAAACAAGCACCTTCTATGAACCAGAAGCATTTTCTCACCAAACACTGAATTTGCTGGCACCTTGACCTTGGCCTCCTCAGCCTTTAGAACTGTAAGAAATAAATTTCTGTTGTTTTTTAAGCTACCAGGTTATGGTATTTTGTTGTGGCAGCCTGAATGGTCTAATACAGTCCCTTTATCTATCTTTGGTTGACATTTCTTAGTCCTTTGAGTCTTCTTTCACATCCAGTAACTTTGATACTGTCATAAAAAATTAATTACAATTAATACATCTTATGTAAATAGGAAGGAATAGCGGAATGGGAAGGTAGAAGCAAAACGATTAATATAAACACAGATATCTTGATATCAGCATAAGGAAGTACTCCTAACTATTGTAGTACTGGATTTTGCAACTAGTCAGAAGGTCACAATTGATGTTTTAAACAACTTTCTTCCTTCACTACCTTCTTCCATTAATCCATTCCATATTACGTTTGCCCTCAACTTGTTGATCTTTCATGACTGGAGATGTGACCCAGTCTTCATTTCTCAAGTGTCTGAGCCATTATGAGTCCTGTTTGTATGGGTTGCTGTAATTTTCCATTGACTTTAGTCACAGTAAGTGGAAGTACTAAGAGGCATCCCTGGGAAACACCTGCATTACAGATCCTCATTATGTGTAGCAATGCAATTTCTTCTTGATATTTAAGATCTGCCACACCAGTAAGTACTGTAGCCCCTTATTTTGCTATTTATTCAGTGGCATGAGTTCACCAAATGTCAATCTCAGCAATAAATTCAACAGAAGCATTGCTGCAACCTGTGGTGGAATCATTCAGCCGTTCAAATTAAGGCCTCTAAGTCAGCATGACTTAAGTTACAGGGATGAGAAAAGTAATTTTACTAATGGATCAGCAGGGAAATAATGAAGAGATTTAAAACCATTGTCATTTCTTGATTCTGTAACCTAGGATTCCTGGCTATTGGGGAAACAGCACCACATTTTGGACACGAACTTAGAGCATATACCAAATTACAGAGGACATGAGCCAACCCTGCAAAATGTCATCTAGCTGGCTCTGTAACTGAGTCATCAAATCCATTCCACTCTCTATTGACCAGGTGCTTCAGGTGATAGGTAACATGGTAAGGCCAGTGAATTTTATGAGTTGGCACATTGCCACACTCTGGTATGAAATCAGTTGTTGGATTAGAAGGGACTCTGCATAAAATACTGTGATAGTAGATAAGGCAGTCAGTAAATCCTCAGATGGTAGTTTTGGCACAGTTTTGCAGGCAAAATGGTAAAGTCACATTTAGAATCATTGTGTATTTTTGTGAGAACAAAACAATGCCCCTTCCATGATGGAAGTGGTCCAGTGTAATCAAGTTCAAAACATGTAGCTTGCTAGTCCTCCTGAGTAATAATGTCATATTGGAATCTTAGTTTTGGTATCTGCTGAAGCTGTAGCCAAATTGACTTTGGTGGATGGAGGTCCATGATTCTGAGCCCATTCATAAACTTCATCCTGGCTGCCATGACCACTTTCTTCATGAACCCTCAAGTAAAGACAAGAGTGTCTGAGAATGAGGCTGACTGACATCCACAGAATGCATCATCTTATCCCCTTGATTACTAAACTCTGCTGAGGTTGTTCTTTGGTGAATATTCACATGAAACCCAAATATCTTTATATTGTATGCTCATTTGCAGAGATAGCCACATATACCTCTTCCCCACATTTTTTTTATTACTTATTTTATAATCATGTCCTTTCCAATGGACTTCCAGTCAAACTGTCAACCAATGTTTATGTAGTGGGGAAATTTATACCTCTGTCCCCATGGTTTTCTCTATGCAAAATGAGCAAGGTTCTCTGGCATTCCTTTTCATTTTGGGTAAAGGTATGTCCTTCAATAAGTGGCTTTTATGTTAAGGTTAGCAACAGCAGTTACTGCTGTTTGGAGACAAGTACTATAACTGATACAGACATTGATAAGAGAAATTAGGTTTCATGCAACAAAATTTAAGGAAATCGGAGAAATTTGAAATTGATTATCTGCCCCGGTAGGACTAAAGGCAGTTAAAAAACTCCATTTGTGTTCTAGAAGGGGGATATGGCAGCCCATGAAATGAAAGAGCATATCATTTAAGTGGTTATCTGAAATGTAAAGCCTTTGGAAGGCCTGGATTTGGAAGACCTCATTGCTGCCACAGACAAGTCTGAAAAATGTAAGTAGTTAATAGATTGTGAGGTGAAGTGGATGCTTATGATGGCGCTAGAAAGCTTTTAAAAAGAAGCCTAAATTATTGCTCAGAAGCCTAATTTATTTGCTTAAGTGCTCAAGGAACATATGGAAGACAGGAATATGTAAATAGAATTTCTGGAGGGCTAAGTTAGCTAAATCCTATACTCACCATTTGATCCTGTGTATTACCAAATTATAGAATTTGTTGATTTCTCAGCTTTGATGTCACTTTTGTCAAAATTAGTCACTGAAATGGAAAGAGTAAAAATTCAAGAGTAGTAAAGTTGAGAGAGTTGAAAGAACCTCAACTCCAAATGCCAACTGAGCCTCCCTTGCCAGCAGAAGGAGTCCTACTCTGTGTCCAATGCAGCTGTTTCTACTTTGCTTAAACATCCAGTAATTTCCTGGCCTGTGATACTTAAATTGCAAGAAGAAGCCAGTTTTCTTAATGCCACAATCTCATACCTATTGTCTACAGACCTGTTAGTAGAGTAAGATCCCATCATTTCTCTCCGGAC
This sequence comes from Sapajus apella, assembly GCF_009761245.1. NCBI lineage: Eukaryota > Metazoa > Chordata > Mammalia > Primates > Cebidae > Sapajus > Sapajus apella. Next base: position 9,108,778 of record NW_022437013.1, read on the forward strand.
TGGGGTGGAGAATCAAATATCAGGTCAAAACAATGAGAACAATGTTTACAAACGGAAAGAACTGTTTCCAAAATAAAACTTGTGTGAAAATGATTATGAGGGTGTTCATTTAAAGAAGGAGATATATAATTTTAGATCTGATTGAATTTATTGATATGGTAAAACTTCCTAGAGAGTCTATTCAACGTGCTACTCTAGCAGCTTTACACAAGACTGAAATTATTGTGATAAATATGTTTGCAAGGAGATCTTACACCTTCTCAAACAATTGCATCTGAAGGAGAATGTATTAGCAGAAAGTAGAAATGAACAACAGTCGTGGGGAGAGATAAAGCTCAGGGAACATGGAGCCTCAGAGTTGAGGTGAGGGAGTATAAGATAACGGAAGAAAGGGAAGAGAATTATCTGTTTCTGGATCCCCACTTTATGCAGGGCACTACTACAGGAGCTTCTGGACATCACCTCTAAATTTCATTTTATACTCTCAATTGCCACATGACATGGGAATTATTATTATTTCCACTTTAGAGGTGAGAAAACTGAGGTTCAAAGATGTTAAGTAACTTGTCCCAAATTACACAGTTACAACATAGAGACATGATAGGAGTATAGGTCTAATGCCTGTGATGCCAGAGCACAGGGCAGGGGAGTCTACAAAGGGAACAGTACCTTTCTCTTATATAGGAGGTAAGTCCTGCTAGCAAAGCTCAGCTGAATCAGAAGCAGGAGAAAACAACCTGTAACGTTGTCTGACTATGCCACGAGGGCACAGGTTTGGAAATTTTCTTTTTACATAATCTATTGCTGTTTTTTCTGTAGGGACTTGCTGTAGCTGAGAGAGCAGACAATGTGTTATATTACATGGACTAACCTCACAGCCTAGAGACCTGAGGTTGTCACTCCCTTTCTTTGGGACACATGTACCAGTGACCATCACATTTGTGAGGCCTGCTCTCTTCAATATGGGCAGTGGGTGTCAGGTAGTTAGAAAGATCTCTTGGGTTCAGGACTGATATTTACTATCCAGCTCTGAAACCACAGTGCTGACTGTGGTGCTTTCCACATAGTGGGAGGTTAGTCTATGTTTTGTTAAGAAGAAATAATGGTACACAGAATCACCCTCTATCTAACCGCCAATGGCTTCCCAGTGCCCCCAAGGTAAAATCTGCACTATTTATCCTGGCTTCTAGTCTTACCATAGACTGCATTTAGTTTTAGCTAAAACTAGCCCCTCATTCCCTGTCTCCCCTCGCACTACAAATTAACACATACATTGTTAATGTAATACTGAAGCTGGAAGTATCTGGAATCAGATGCTTCACAAAATGCCACGCCCGTAGTAAATACTCAAAAGCAGGAGTTGCCATTTCTGCTGCTGCTGCTGCTGCTACTACTACTACTACTACTACTACTGGAGCTAGAAAATTTCAGAGTCAGGTTGAAATCAAGTCTCCTGGCTAAGCCCAGTTCTCTTTGTGGCCATTGCTTCTTTACATATAATCAGGACACAGTTAATACTAGACAGTGGAATCTTTAATTTCATTCTCCTTGACTTCTTCTGCATCCTCTTTTGGAGTCCTGTGACCAGGGGAGGGTACAGGGAATTTTAGTAACCAGAAGACAGGGCTTGTTTCCACCTTAGCAGACATATATGTGTGCAGCATCAGAAGTCTAGGACTGAAAGCTACCTTTAGCATCATTTCTTCTGTGAATGCATGTATAATTTCTACAGAACCTATTATAGAGGATCACTCAGCCTCTGCCTTTGTACAACTTTCCCTCAAAAAACTGCCAATCCCTGTACTGTTTGGCCCAATAGTGAGATTTTTTTCCTGCTGCCCCTTGGTGCTTTTGCCTGTGATCCTCATTCTGCCTGCTGAAGACACTCTTGCTAGCATGGACCTAAACCCCTCAAGCTCTGACAATCCTCTTTCTCTTTTGTTTTACATGAAAGGTCTGGCAGCCAAAGCAATCACTCAAAGTTCAAACCTCATCACTTTTTTTTTGCTTTGTTCCTTGTGGCCTTGACTTTGTACATCAGCTTTGAAAATATCATCCCAGAGTTAATGCTGGGTTAATTTGTAACTAAGAGTGCTCTAGTTTTGCAATACAGGACATGCTATAAAAATAGAAAGATGTTGCTTCCTGAGAGATGCAGGTGGATTCTTGGGCATTTGTTGTAAGTATCTTTTTTCTCTTGGGAATCTTTGAACATCTCTATCAACAAGTCAGAGTGCCAAATAACCAAGTCAGTAAGCCAGAGTCCCAAACCAAATTCCTGGCTCTAGGGGCAAAGTTCTAAGTGTGGTCATCTAATAATTGGCCTTCTTACCAGCCCCAGTGACTTTTAAAGAAACAGGACTCTGATGACAATGTGGAGATTCTATAGAGTGGTGAAGAAAGTGGGGGTTGGTATGGAGGGTATAGGAGACAGTGTGACCTGTTAGGAGCTGATATAATAGTTCAGGCCATAAACTGAGAGGCAGAGGTAGCAGGAATGAAGAGAAGGGAGAAGTTTTGAGAGCTATTTATGAGTTAGTATTCATAAGACTTCATGCTTCACTAGATGTGGGGACTGAGAATAAAGGGAGACTCTAAGATGATTCCCAGGTTTCTGGCTTAGGTGCCTCCATAGACAGTGATGTGATAGACTGAGATGTGGCATGAAGATAAGCGAACAAGCTTAAGGGGTAGGGAGATGATATGTTTACATCTGGCAACTTTGAGATTTTCTTATTTAGACTGAGGTCTGTGTGAACCATCCTGGTGGATATATCCAAACGGCAGCTGATTAAATGGCTACGAGCTCAGGAGAGCAATCTAACCTAGAGAGGTACAGTTTCTAGCCATCATTCCTCTATCTGGTTCTCTTGGTATTTGGGCTTCATGCCGCAGTCCACTGTGCACCACCTGAAGGCAAAGTAACTACCTGCCATTCACCCCAACAAAATGCCACTCTCTATACAATGTCGTCCATTAATACTGACTTTGCATTCAACTTGTACCGGAGTTTCCCTTTTGACCCCAGATAAGAACATCTTGTTTTCCCCTTTGAGCCTTTCTGCAGTTTTGGTTCTGCTTTCCTTTGGGTCCTGCTCCAGCACCCAAACTGAGATTATGGAAACCTTGGGGTTCAACCTCACAGACACTGCAATGTTAGAGATCCAGCAGGGCTTCCAGAACCTGATCTGTTCACTGAATTTCCCAAAGAAAGAATTGGAATTGCAGATAGGAAATGTCGTCTTCATTGGGAAGCATCTGAAACCACTGGCAAAGTTCTTGGATGATGTCAAGACCCTTTATGAGCCTGAAGTCTTTTCTACCGACTTCTCCAATGTTTCTGCAGCCAAGCAGGAGATTAACAGTCATGTGGAGATGCAAACCAAAGGGAATGTTGTGGGTCTAATTTAAGACCTCATACCACACACTATCATTATCTTAGTGAACTATATTCATTTTAAAGGTAAGACTTTCAGATGTCAATTTCCAGTCTAGGGTTCAGATACTTGGGTGGAGTGCTGAGGGGAGATCATGGTCTTTTATTACTGGCATCAGTAGGTGTCCCTCATACCACAGTGATCTTCTGCACTGGACATAGCTGTGAATAGTATTGGATCTTCCAAGATGGACACACCGCTCTGTGAATGAGTCCAGAAAATTTCTAGGGAGAGCGCCCTTTCAGAAAGTGGGTGAAAATGGTATGAACATCTTGCTCATAGTTGGCTAAAGATTTATGATTTCCAAAAGATTTGGTGAAATGAGACAAGCTTGTACTTGTCAAGTAGACATATTTGTATGTAAAGCCTACTGTGATTCGCACTTGCTGTGTACACTTAGGCATGCTACATACACACTTTTATCATGTATTATGCACTCACTGTGTACCAAATATCATCCTACATGTGTGGTATACACACACTGTCTCATCCAATTCTCATAAGTGCCCAAGTTCACACAGTTAATAAGTTTTAGAGCTGATATTCCCAGCAAGGTCTGTGTGAATCTAAAGCTGATGCTTGTAGAAACAAGAATCTTGTGACTATTTTCTAAAGGTACTGTGCTCTAATGATTTCTCCTGGTTCTATAGTGTATGTCAGCCACATTGCTTGGAGGAGTTAACAATTGTTGGCCACAAACCACACATATACAGATTGGCTAAAACAGCAGAAAAGATGTGTTGTCTCATTTCACCCTAGTGTGTTGGATATCCTCAAATCTTTTAATGGAAGAGAAAACTATGGATCTGATGGGCTTAGTGTGGTGTAGTAGTTTTCAACACAGACCATGGAGCCCAACAGCTCTGGGTGTGATTCCTGACCCTGCCACCTGTTAACTGGGAGACCATGTCAAATGATTTTCTCTGTCTGATCCTCAGTTACTTGTAAAGCAGGTTGATTTGTAAAGCTGGTACCTAACTCTATGGTGGTCTTAATTACTAGATGACATGACTAATGGAAGAGTTCTTGGTGGCACTAATATCAGTTTAAAATAAACACCTCTCTTTCTTTGTGTTTTAAGACTTTGGTTCTGCTTTCCTTTGGGTCCTGCTCCAGCACCCAAACTGAGATTATGGAAACCTTGGGGTTCAACCTCACAGACACTGCAATGTTAGAGATGGTGTGAAACAATTCTGTTTTTCACTTTCAGTACAGTATTTAATAATTTACATGAGACACCCAACACTTTATTATAAAATGGGCTTGTATTATGTGATTTTGCCCAGTTGTAAGCCAATTTGATATATGATGGAATTGGAGTAACAAATCTTTGGGGAAATGATGATTACATCTATACTGGCAGTAGAACAATAGACTCACTTATCATGTAGAAAAATTATGAGAACCTTACCTTTTGTCACATACTAGAATAAATTCATGATGGATTAGAGACTCAAATGTAAAAAGTAAACTTATAATATTCATAGCATATCTTATAAAGTAACAAATAGGGAAGGATTTTTGAAATAATAACAAAAGTAAAACACATACAGAAGAATACTGGAAAATGTAACCTCCAGAATTGACAAAATGCATCTTAAACAAAGTAAAATATAATTATAGACAAGAATAAGATATTTGCAATAAGTATACCAGGCACATGATTAGTGATATAATAAATGCCAACAAAAGCAATAAGAAAATGGCACATATCTAAGAGAAAAAAATGGCAAGAATTAGAGAAACCAGTGCTGATGGAGAAAAAATATTGCCCAATACACCTATGGAAAATGCTGGTAACTGGACCTTTCAAAGATTAATTGAAACCATATCCCTGTAGATGGGGCCTATGCACATGTGTTTATTAGTTGGTTGGTTTTTCTGCTTTGCTTTATCTTAATTTTTTCTTTCTATTGTAGTATATGATGCATACAAAATGTACACAAGTCATAAGTATTTAGCTCAATGAATTTTAACAAACAGAACATATTCATGTAACAAGCACCCAGATCAAGAAAGAGAGCCTTATCTATGCCCCAGAAGCCCCTTTCATGCCACCTGATGCTTATTAACCTCCCAAATGTAATTATCCTGATTCCTAATATCACGAATTACTTTGCCTGTTTTTAAATATTTACATAAATTATATAACATACTCTTCTGCTGTTTTTCTGCTTTCCATTCAACACTAGATGATTGCTTATAGTTACAGAGTTTTCAGTCTTATTGTTATATGGTGTTTTGTTTTATGCAAACACATTTTGTCTATCCCTTCTAATGTTGATGGATATTTACGCAATCTCTAGTTCGTGGGCTTTTATAAACAATATGTCTCTAAGCATTATTAAGCAGGTCTGCTAGTGAACAAATGTTTGCTTTCCTGATGGGTGTAAACCAAGGGATGGAATTGCTGAGTGATAGGGTATGCGTATAATCAGCTTCCATAAAAATCCCTCTATCTTTGCCTGAATCTGGATTGTTAGCATCTAGGTGCATTCTGTTTGATTGGCATTTTCCCCCTGGGAAAGCTGTTGCAAATTCAGCACGCCTTGCAAGGTTAACATATCTATCAATTTGGGTTCTTACCACTTTCCCGAGGTGCCTGTGTCTCCTAACAGGGGAAGTCTATGTTTCCTAAGACTCTCCCTGGGGAAGTCTTTGTTTCCATGGAGTCTCAGGAGGTAAAGACTTCAGAGTAGCCTTAATAGAGTATATGGAATTCCACTCTGCTTTTCAGAGACATTTCTACTTATATTTGGCCTCCATTCCTGTACAGCTTTGGAAATCAGCAAATGCCTTGAGCAGGGCTCTGGTTGTGTGATTGAGTCCCCCCATGTCTTCAAATTTGTCATTCATTTTCCTGTGAACACCAAAAGCTCACCTAGTTTATTGATTTCCCAGATGCTGCCTTTGGCTGGAACTGGCAAAATCTCCCTGGGAGTGGGGGGAACAACAAATTACAGATTCTCAGTACAACTTGGAAAGATTTTATTCTCTAGAATCTTTGTCCATTTTGTCCTCATTGCTTCTGCAGGTTTCAGATACATTTAAAATTAGATTTTAATAATCTATCTGGCTTTTCTAGGTGTTTTTATAGAAGCACTGACCTACCAGGAGCTACTCCATCTACGTGAAATGAGAAACACTTATGTGTTCTTTAAAATTTTCCAACGTTATTTGAATGTGTAGAACCCGCTGAAAACTACTGTCTTGGAGAAACATTTGCAAGTATATACTTAGAGACATATGCCAGGAAGTTCTGCAAACAACTGAAATATCCATCAATAAAGGAATGGATGACTAAATTCTATAATAGTAACATCCATATGATGGAATATTGTTTGAGCACCCAAACTGATAAATTAGAACTACATGTCTAAATATGAATATATTTCAAAAATCTCAGAAAATAATGCTACCTTTTTCCTAGAAATGGGTCCTGATCCAAATCCCAAGAAAATGTTATTGGATCTCACTCAAGAAAGAATTTGGGGTGAGTCCATAGTGCAAAGCAAAAGCAAGTTTATTAAGAAAGTAAAGGAACAAATAATGGCTACTCCATACACATAGCAGTGGCATGGGCCACTCAGCTGCTTGTACTTATTGTTACTTCTTGATTACATGCTGAACAAAGGGTGGATTATTCATGAGTTTTTTGGGAAAGGATTGGTGAATTTCCTTGAAGTTGAGGGTTCCTCCCCTTTTTAGACCATTTAGGGTAACTTCCAGACATTGCCATGGCATCTGTAAACAGTAGTGACTCTGGTGGGAGTGTCTTTTCACATGCTAATAGATTATAATTAGCATATAATAGGTAGTGAGGACAACCAGAGGTCACTTTTGTTGCCATCTTGGTTTTGGTGGGTTTTGCCGGCTTCTTTACCGCATGCTGTTTTATCAGCAAGGTCTTTATGACCTGTATATTGTGCCTACTTCTGATCTCATCCTGTGACTGAGAATGTCTAATCTCCTGGGAATGCAGCCCAACAGATCTCAGCCTCATTTTACTCAGCCCCCTATTCAAGATGGAGATGCTCTGATTCAAGTGCCTCTGACAACCTGATAAGAACCAAACTGAAGAGCAAAACAAAGTATAATACTATTTACATCACTTAGAACGCCATACAAAATAATACTTTAGTTCTGGAGCTCTCTTGTAAAATGTGGTGACTATAGTTAAGAATAATGAATTGTATACTGGAACATTGCTAAAAGAGTAAATTTTAAATGTTCTTGTCACAAAAAATGATAACTATGTGAAATGATGAATATATTAATTAGCTTGGTTGTGGTAATCATTTCGCAATGTGTGTGTGTGTGTGTGTGTGTGTGTGTGTGTGTGTCTATATATATATATATGTCAGAACATTGCATTGTATAATAAATATATATTTTTATTTGCCAATTTTAACTCAAAAATATTTTTCAAAAATAATGCCTAAATAAGTCATGAATACACATATATGAAGTAAAAGTATAAAAATGTGAACTGGAAATACATGCATCAAATTTATGTTAATGCTTACTTCTAGAGGAAGACAAGTGGTGATGCGATTGAGTAAAGGAATAAAGAGGAAGTCAACTACATCTACAATTATTTATTTCATTTTTATTTATTTCTCAAGGAGTAAAAGAAAATATAAACATTTTTTAGTACTGTGTGATTGGCATCTGGGTGCGGTTATATTATTCTCAGTACTTCTCTTCAGGCTTGAACCTTTTAAGCCTTAAGAAAGAAAACTCAGTTTAAATATAACCTTTCTGGTGAAGTGATTACTGATTCCTAAAGAAAACTCTGTAACTCTTGTCTAGCTATGCCCATAGGTTTTCCTACCTGACATTTATTGTTATAGCACTAATGACAACCTGTTTTAATAATCTATTTGCTCACATGTTGCTACTTCTATATTAAAAGTTACATGAAGAACTAACTCAAAATAAGGTGAATAATTTAGGCTGAGTGTGGTGGCTGACACCCGCAGTCCCAGCACTTTGGGAGGCCGAGGTGAGTGGATCACCTGAGGTCAGGAGTTTGGGACCAGCCTGGCCAAATGGTGAAACTCTGTCTCTACTGAAAATACAAAAATTAGCTGGGCGTGGTGGCACACGCCTGTATCCCAGCTATTTGGGAGGCTGAGGCAGGAGACGGAAGTTGCAGTGAGCTGAGATCGTGCCCCTGCACTCCAACCAGGGCAACAGAGTGAGACTCTGTCTCAAAAAGTTTTTAAATGGTGAGTAATTTAAGAGAATTAAATCAGAATAACAAGAGGTAGGGTCCAGGCATGAATACTTTTAAGCCTCCTAGGCGATTCTAAGGTGCAGCCAGGGCTAAGAACCACAGGTATTCCTGAAGAGAAGAAATTGGGTTGCCCTTGTTATCTTTTGTGTCTAACACATACTACAAGGAATGGCATAAAGCTAGTTGTTTGGCCTCTGTCATCTTAGAAGAGCACCTGTGGTACTCCTGTTAATATTAACTTACATTCATCCATTTCATAAGATAATTAAGGAACAAAAGTAAGTCCCTAGCAGCTACAGACTTGGTGAAAGCAGCATGTGCCTCTGGAAGGTCATCTTAAGTCACAGCTTCCCTCCTCGTTCCAAGGGATTACTTCCTTGAAATGTCTTGTCTGGTCCTGATCATAGGTCAGCTGATCATTGACTGCATGCTTTGCATATAGCATCTGCTTTGGAAAAGGTGATGGATTATAGCATACAAAAACAAATGTAACTGTATTTTCTGAGGCCAAATAACTTTCACATGTAGTTATTTAAAATTCCTCTTTCTTATAGTGACTATGTTGGCGAATTTTTTGTCAACTTGACTAGACTGATACTAGTTTTTTTGTTGTTATTGTTATTGTTAAATACCAGTGTAGATGTTGCTGTGAAGTTATTCTTTACATGTGATTAACATTTACATCAGTGGAATTTTAGTACAACATATTACCCCTCATAATGTGAGTGGGCCTCATCCAATCAGTTGAAGACCTTAAGAGAAAAGATTGAGGAACTCTCCTGGGTCTCTACTTTGCCAGCCCTGCTGATTTATTTCAGATTTGCTAAACTCACAATCACATAAGCCAATTCTTTAAGTATCTCTCTCTCTCTCACTCCATATATAATGCTTCTCTTGAGCAATCTGGGTTTGGGGACATCTCCCTGAAGTAGCTTTTGAAAGTTTAAAAAATGTTGCTTTATTTTCCTATAACTGCATTGAATTTTGCTCTTAACCACACAACCCTTTTAATTGCATGTCAATGTATCTAGTCACGTCAAGGCAAAGTTAGTCACTTATGAACTTTTCCTTTCTCTTTTGGGTGATACATTACCATGTTCAAGCATTTCTCTCACCTGTTTCCTACTTCCCAACCCTCACAATGATTTTTTTTAACATAACAGCTTTATTGAGATATAATTTGTATACCATGTAATTTTCTCATTTGAAGTATATAATTCAGTGTTTTAATATATTCACAGAGATGTGCAACCTTCATTACAATCAATTTTAGAATATTGCCATTGCCTCACCTGGAAATGAAAAACTTAGTATAACAAACAGCTAAGTTTCAGCCAATCACAAACAAGTATTAATAGGATTCAGCCAATTGCAGCAGCCAATTCATTGTAACACGTCCAAATAAGGCAGATGCTCTGGTGTGGTCCATCAGGTGGCTTCTTTGCTTTGCTTGCCTGTTTAGCCTTTAAAACCTCTGCCCAAACTTCTGGACAGGTGTCTCTGAACCTTTTCTGGTTCTGAGTGCTGCCAAATTCATGAATTGTTTTTTGCTCAAATAAACTGTTAATTTGTCTAAAATTTTTTTGCTAACAGTAATATTGGGAGAATTGAACTCACTACAAAAATGTCTAGCATATGTTCTGTTTAGCTCCTAAAAATAAGATTGACATTTCATTTAAACTTATCAACTAATACAACTCCAAAACACAAATGCCCTAATCATTCTCTAGTAGCTGTTCTCCAAGAACAGAGGTGAGTTTTTAATGAAAGTGATTTAATTCTTCTTCACAACATCCCTGGGGATGGCACGGGGAAGCCTTAAAAAAGTCAGGTTTTATTGAAAACAGTATCTGAAAAAATAGAATTGAGATACACTAATACTCCTCTGAGCACCAAAAACTCCTAGATGTGAGAGATCTTGCTTAGTCAACCCTAATTTGGGACAAGAGTTTGCATTTGATCACATCCAGTGATGACATGTACTTTTATCCTTTTCCAAGCTCTTTTCAAGGATCAGCATATCTGATCCTGAAAGCATCCCCGGAGGCCCACTTTACTGTCATGTTACAGATGAAGAAACAGCCCAGAGGAGCCAGCGGACTGAGGACCCAAACCCTCTTTCCATGCTCCACACAGATCTGTAAAGCGAGTGACCTTGACCCAAAGTCTGCCATCCACACCGTTCCAGACCCCAAAGACTGATCTGCTCTTTATTTTCACACCGATTGGAGACTTTATTTCATTTGCCCATGGTAGTAGTTCTCTTTCTTTCTTTTTTTCCCATTTATTTATTTTATTGCATTTTAGGTTTTGGGGTACATGTGAAGAACATGCAAGATTGTTGCATAGGTACACACGTGGCAGTGTGATTTGCTGCCTTCCTCCCCATCACTTACATCTGGCATTTCTCCCCTTGCTATTTCTCCCCAGCTCCCCACCCCACACCGTCCCTCACCTATTTCCCCCCAACTGACCCCAGTGTGTAGTGTTCCTCTCCCTGTGTCCATGTGTTCTCATTGTTCAACACCCGCCTATGAGTGAGAACATGCGGTGTTTGATCTTCTGCTCTTCTGTCAGTTTGCTGAGAATGATGGTTTCCAGGTTCATCCGTGTCCCTCAAAGGACCCAAACCCATCGTTTTTGATGGCTGCATAATATTCCATGGTGTATATGTGCCACATTTTCCCTATCCAGTCTATCGTCGATGGGCATTTGGGTTGGTTCCAGGTCTTTGCTGTTGTAAACAGTGCTGCAATGAACATTCGTGTGCACGTGTCCTTATAGTAGAATGATTTGTAATCCTTTGGATATATACCCAGTAATGGGATTGCTGGGTCAAATGGAATTTCTATTTCTAGGTTCTTGAGGAATCGCCACACTGTCTTCCACAATGGTTGAACTAATTTACACTCCCAACAGTGCAAAAGTGTTCCTATTTCTCCACATCCTCTCCAGCATCTGTTGTCTCCAGATTTTCTAATGATCGCCATTCTAACTGGCGTGAGATGGTATCTCAATGTAGTTTTGATTTGCATTTCTCTGATGACCAGTGATGATGAGCAATTTTTCATATGTTTGTTGGCCTCATGTATGTCTTCTTTTGTAAACTGTCTGTTCATATCCTTTGCCCACTTTTGAATGGGCTTGTTAGTTTTTTCCTTGTACATCTGTTTTAGTTCTTTGTAAATTTTGGATATCAGCCCTTTGTCAGATGGGTAAACTGCGAAAATTTTTTTCCCATTCTGTTGGTTGCCGATTCCCTCTAATGACTGTTTCTTTTGCTGTGCAGAAGCTGTGGAGTTTGATTAGGTCTCATTTGTCTATTTTGGCTTTTGTTGTCAATACTTTTGGTGTTTTGGCCATGAAGTCCTTGCCTACACCTACGTCCTGAATGGTTTTGCCTAGATTTTCTTCTAGGGTTTTTATGGTGTTAGGTCTTATGTTTAAGTCTTTAATCCATCTGGAGTTAATTTTAGTGTAAGGTGTCAGGAAGGGGTCCAGTTTCTGCTTTCTGCACATGGCTAGCCAGCTTTCCCAACACCATTTATTGAACAGGGAATCCTTTCCCCATTGCTTGTTTTTGTCTGGTTTGTCAAAGATCAGATGGTTGTAGATATGTCATGTTGCCTCCGAGACCTCTGTTCTGTTCCATTGGTCTATATCTCTGTTTTGGTACCAGGACCATGCTGTTTTGATTACTGTAGCCTTGTAGTATAGTTTGAAGTCCGGTAGTGTGATGCCTCCCACTTTGTTCTTTTTGCTTAGAATTGACTTGGCTATGCGGGCTCTCTTTTGGTTCCATATGAAGTTTAAGGTGATTTTTTCCAGTTCTGCGAAGAAGGTCATTGGTAACTTGATGGGGATAGCATTGAATCTGTAAATTACTTTGGGCAGTATGGCCATTTTCATGATATTGATTCTTCCTAAGCATGAACATGGAATGTTTCTCCATCTGTTTGTGTCCTCTCTTATTTCATTGAGCAGTGGCTTGTAGTTCTCCTTGAAGAGGTCCTTTATGTTCCTTGTTAGTTGTATTCCTACGTATTTTATTCTCTTTGTGGCAATTGTGAATGGAAGTTTGTTCTTATTTGGCTCTGTTTAAGTCTGTTATTGGTGCATAGGGATGCATGTGATTTTTGCACATTGATTTTGTATCCTGAGACTTTGCTGAACTTGCTTATCAGTTTCAGGAGATTTGGGGCTGAGATGATGGGGTCTTCTAGAGACCAACATCATCCTGATTCCAAAACCTGGCAGAGACTCAACAAGAAAAGAAAACTTCAGGCCAATATTCATGATGAACATAGATGCAAAAATCTTCAATAAAATACTGACAAGCTGATTGCAACAGCACATCAAAAAGCTTATCCACCATGATCAAGTAGACTTCATCCCGGGGATGCAAGGCTGGTTCAACATACGCAAGTCTATAAACGTAATTCACCACATAAACAGAACCAAAGACAAAAACCACATGATTATCTCAATTGATGCAGAGAAGGCCTTTGACAAATTTCAACAGCCCTTTATGCTAAAAACCCTCAATAAGCTAGGTATTGATGGAACATATCTCAAAATAATAAAGGCTATTTATGACAAACCAACAGCCAATATCATACTGAATGGGCAAAAACTGGAAGCATTCCCCTTGAAATGCGGCACCAGACAAGGATGCCCTCTCTCACCACTGCTATTCAATATAGTATTAGAAGTTCTAGCCAGAGCAATCAGGCAAGAAAAAGAAATAAAGGGCATTCAAATAGGAAAGGAGGAAGTCAAATTGTCTCTATTTGCACACAATGATTTAAGTAACATAGAAGGAGCCTTGTTATCAGGGGAGAGGCTTATTGTTCAAGGTGGGTAGCCTCTGTCCACATTGACTTCTGCTGCTATTTTTTTTCCATGCTGGCCACTACTCATTCCTACTGGCGTTGGCTCAGTTGGTTCCTGTCCTACCACGACCTTTAATTCATAGAAGCCCACTTATTGCATTGTCTTGATGCCAATATCAAGTTCTTTTTCAATACTCTGGCTCTCCTTCAACCTTTTAGGAACCCCTTCCCCTAGAGACTTGAAGACTAAGAGCTGTTGTCCACATGTCACAAAGGGATGCAAGAATTTTTATGAGGCATGAGGAAATGGGAGGACATGTTCAAAACACCAAAAGACAAAAAGGTTAACAAAGAATTTTATATCCAAAAAAAAATCCTTCAAAGTGAAGTAAAAATTAAGATACTACCAGAGGAACAACAACAACAGAAAACACGTGAGGGAGTTTGTTGTTAGTAGACCTCCCATATAAGAAATGGAAAAGAGGTCAGGTTGAATTAAAAAAGAATCAGGGAGTACCCAAATCCACATGAAGAAATTAAGAACTATATTAAAGTTAACCACAAAGGAAAATTAAAAATTCAATATTAACGTATTTTTGATTTGTAACTCTTGTTTTCCTATATGATTTAAAAGAAAACTGCATAAATCAATATTTATGAATCTATGGTGATGGGCACACAGTGTATAAAATAAAGATGCAACATGTGGCAATAACATTACAAAGCAGGAGACACAGCTACATAGAAATTTTTTCAAAAATATATAAGTATGTTGATATTAACCCAAACTAGATAGTTGTAAATTAAGATGTTAATTGTAGTCCCAACAACCACTAAGAAAATAATTAATACATATGGAGTAAAGCAAATTAGCAGATAATTAAAATGATGCACTAGAATATATCCATTATGAAAAAAAAACTCATCAAAAAAAAAAAAAGAAAGAAAAAAGAAAAAAAGCTCATCATCACTGGTCATTAGAGAAATGCAAATCAAAACAACATTGAGATACCATCTCATGCCAGTTAGAATGTCAATCATTAAAAAATCTGGAGACAACAGATGCTGGAGAGGATGTGGAGAAATAGGACCATTTTTACACGGTTGGTGGGAGTGTAAATTAGTTCAAGCATTGTGGACAACAGTATGGTGATTTCTTAAGTATCTAGAAATAGAAATATCATTTAACCCAGCAATTCCATTACTGAGTATATACCCAAAGGATTCTAAATCATTCTATTATAAAGACACATGCACACGTATGTTTATTGCTGCACTGTTCACAATAGCAAAGACTTGAAACCAACCCAAATGCCCATCAATGATAGACTGGATAAAGAAAATTTTGTCTAGCTCTTTCATTCAATTATGAATGAGCTAGACAAAAGATCAGTAAGGAAATAGAAAATTTTGATAACACTGTAAAGCAGCTAGCACTAACAGACATATATAGAACACACCACGCATATACACAATGTAATACTATACAGCCATAAAAAAGGACGAGTCCATGTCCTTTGCAAGGACATGGATGAAGCTGGAAACCATAATTCTCTGCAAACTGACACAAGAACAGAAAACCAAACACTACATGTTCTCACTCATAAGTGGGTGTTGAACAATGAGATCACATGGACACAGGAAGGGGAACATCACACACTTGGGCCTGTTGCGGGGGTGGCAGTTGTAGGGGATGGATAGCAGTGGGTGGAAGATTTTGGGAGGGATAACATTAGGAGAAATACCTAATGTAGATGACACGGGGATGGATGCAGCAAACCACCATCGCAAGTGTATACCTATGTAACAAACCTGCACATTCTGCACATGTACTCCAGAACTTAAAGTATAATAAATAAATAAATAGCTATAAGACATAAAAATGGCATAATGGCAGATTTTATTTCTTATTAGTTATTACTTTATATAAATTGATTAAAATCTAGAATTAAAAAGTAGAGATGGACAGAATGGGCAAAAAATCTCAAGCATTCCTTATGTCTACAAAAGACATAGATTCAAATACACACGTAATTTGAAAGTAAAAGGATGGAAAAAACATTTCGTGTGAATAGTAACCTGAAGAGAGTGAGCATGACTATATTATTATTAGATAAGTTAGACTTTAAAACGAAAGTTATTGCAAGAGAAAAAGGAGATGATATAATGACAAATTGTCACTGCATCAAGAAAGTGTATATATATATAAGTGTATATATATACACTTAACAAAAGAGCTCAAAATATATGAGACAGAAAGAGAACTGGAGGAAGAAATAAACAAGTCAACAATAATTTTTAATAATCTACCTGATACCAGGTCCACCCATAGACTTTCCTATCATACTTAACAGCAACTCCAAACTATAAAGTTCATCATTGACTTCTTTATTTCACAGCCCATATCCAATCCATCAGAAAAATCTGTGGGTTTAACTTCAAAACACCCAGGTTTCAACCACTTCTCACCACCTACACTGCCACCACCTTGGTTCAAACAAGCGTTTTCTCTTCCCGAGTCATGGTTAACCCATTTATGCCTGAGGTTGCAATTTTTTGAATTTTTGCAGTCAGTCTTGGAGATGACCTTGAGCAGTAGGATATAAATAACTCCCACATGCTTAGCATTCCAATAATGGAACACTAGATATAAATAGTAGCCTCCTTAACCCCTTCCTTCTACTTTTACCCATTCTCCTCTACCATATATACAGCCTAATTTTAGCACAACTTTTATGGTGATCTTTCTATATGCACACGCACACTAGGTTTTGTTTGCTTAAAAACCCTCCAACAGATTCACATTTTACTCAGAAAAAAAGACAGTCTTTACAATTACCCACAAAAGCCTTTATATTGTGTTTGCTCCACCCACTGTTCTTTATATGATATTCTCTCTTGGTATTACCCTCTTTAATCTCTCTATTCCATCCACATTGGTCTCCTTGATATTCCTCAAATATGCTAAGTATACTCTTACTTTTAGGGGCTTTGTTCTGGCTCCTCCCTCTGCCTGGAATGTTTCTCCAAGATACCTGCTTGACTGTCTACTTCCTTCAAATCTTTGCTTAAAAAAGTCACTTCTCAATGAGACTTATCATAACAAAGTACTTAATATTGCAAACTGGTTCCTCAAATTGGCTTCTTTTTTTCTTTCCAATTTCATTTTAGGTTCATGGGGTATAGGTGCAAGCTTGTTACATGGGTAAATTGCATACTGTGAGGGTTTGATGTACAGATTACTTCATCACCCAGATAATGAGCATAGTAAGTACCTAATCAGCAGTTTTTCCATCCTCAGCTTCCTCCCACCCTGCAACCTCAAGTAGGCCCTGGTATCTATTGTTCCCTTCTTTGTGTCTATGTGTACTCAATGTTTAACTCTCACTTATAAGTGAGAACGTGTGGCATTTTGGTTTTTGTTCCTGCATTAGTTTGCTAAGAATAATAGCCTCCACTTCCATCCATGTTCCTGTGAAGTACATGATCTCTTATGGCTCCATATTATTCCATGGTGTAGATTTTCTTTTCTTTTTTTTTTTCCCCTCCTGCTACTTGGTATGTAGCTAACATACCACATTTTCTTTATCAAGTTCCCTGTTTATGGATATCTAGGTTGATTCCATATCTTAGTTATTGTGAAAACTGCTGCAATGGACATACATGTACATGTGTTTTTATGGTAGAACAATTTATATTCTTTTAGGTATATGCTCAGTAATGGAATTTCTGGGTCAAATGGTCTTTTTATTTTAAGGTCTTTGAGAAATCTCCAAACTGTTTTCCAACTGGCTGAACTAATTTACACTATCACCAACAGTGTGTAAGCATTCCCTTTTCTCCACAATCTTGCCAGCTTCTGTTACTTTTTGACTTTTTAATAATAGCCATTCTAACTGGTGTGAGATGGTATCTCACTGAGGTTTTGATTTGCATTTCTCTAATGATTAGTAATGTTGAACATTTTTTCGCATGCCTGTTGGCCACACATATATCCTTTGAAAAGTGTCTGTTCATGTCCTTTGGAGACATATATATGTGTGTGTGTATGTATACATATAACACACACACATATATATGTATATACACACATATATGTGCTTGTATATATATATACACGCACATATATATGTGTATATATATTATATATGTATATGTGTGTGTGTGTGTGTGTGTATATATATATACACAGAGAGAGAGAGAGAGAGAGAGAGAGAGAAAGAAAGAGAGAGAGAGATGCAAAGTCTCACTCTGCGCCCAGGCTAGAGTGCAGTGGCACAATCTCTCACTCATTGCAACCCAACCTCTGCCTTCCAGGCTCAAGTGATTCCCCTGCCTCAGCTTTCCAAATATCCAGGATTGTAGGCACCCAGCACCACGCCCAGCCAATTTTTGCATTTTTAGTAGAGATGGGATTGCACCATGTTGGCCAGGCTTTGAACTCCTGACCTCAAATGATCTGCCTGCACCGGCCTCCCAAAGTGCTGGGATTACAGGTATGAGCCACTGTGTCCAGCCCCTTTGGCCATATTTTAATGGGATTGTTTGTTTTTGCTTGTTCATTTAAGTTTCTTATAGATGTTAGATATTAGACTTTCATCAGAAAGCACAGTTTGAAAATATTTTCTTCCATCCTGCAGGTTGTCTGTTTACTCTGTTGATAGTTTCTTTTGCTGTGCAGAAGCTCTTTTGTTTTATTAGGTCCTATCTGCCAAGTTTTGTTTTTGTTGCAATTGCTTTTAGCATGTTTTTCATGAAATCTTTGTCAGGGCCTATGTCCAGAATGGCATTTCCTAGGTTTTCTTCTAGGGTTTTCATAGTTTTAGGTTTCACATTTAAACCTTTAATCCATGTTTTTGGTTCTTTTTTTATTTTTAATTTTTATTATACTTAATTTCTGGGATACATGTGCAGAATGTGCAGGTTTGTTACATAGGTATACATGTGCCATGGTGGTTTCCTGCACCCATTAACCGTCATCTACATTAGGTATTTATCCTAATGCTATCCCTTCTCTTGCCCCCCACCCTCTGACAGGCCCTGTTGTGTGATGTTCCCCTCCCTGTGCCCATATGTTCTCATTGTTCAACCCCCACTTATGAGTGACAACGTGCGGTGTTTGGTTTTCTGTTCCTGTGTTAGTTTACCGAGAATGATGGTTTCTAGCTTCATCCATGTCCCTGCAAAGGACATGAACTCATTCTTTCTTATGGCTGCATAGTATTCCATGGTGTATATGTGCCACATTTTCTTTATCCAGTCTGTCATTGATGGGCATTTGGGTTGGTTCCAAGTCTTTGCTATTGTGAATATTGCTGCAATAAACAGAAGTGTGCATGTGTCTTTACAGTAGAATGATTTATGATCCTTTGGGTATATACCCAGTAATGGGATTATTGGGTCAAGTGGTATTTCTGTTTCTAGATCATTGAGGAATGGCCACACTGTCTTCCACAATGATTAAACTAATTTACACTCCCACTAAGAGCATAAAAACATTTCTTAAAAATTAAAAAGAAAAAACAACTTCTCTAATTGTATAGGATTCAGCTTGTGTCCTGAAGCCAGACACACTACAAAGCATACCATTAACATAATGAATCCCAAGAATGTTGGACTCTGAAGATTTTCATTTTGTGGCTCAGGTAGAAAATATTAAACAAAACTCAGCTGTTTGAACTGAGGAAGCTGCTCCTAGCTGGAGATACTTGGCCTTAGGACTTCAGCCTGAGGCATCAGTGTCTTAACACATCTGAAGCTCACCAGTTGGCAAGCTCCAAATTAATATAATTAACTGAAAGAAGGCTAAACATTTCATTATTATCATAATGAGTACAACAAGAGTTTCAATGAACTTCAACTTTTGTATCGTGTTACACTTTGGGGAAAATAAACTTGGAAGTTAAAAAAAAAAAAAAAAGTATTCCTTTTACTCCACATCCTCTCCAGCATCTGTTGTTTCCTAACTTTTTAATGACCACCATTCTAACTGGTGTGACATGGTATCTCACTGCGGTTTTGAGTTGCATTTCTCTAACTTTTTTTCATATGAGCTTTTTTTCATATGTTTGTTGGTTGCATAAATGTCTTCTTTTGAGAAGTGTCTGCTCATATTCTTTGCCCACTTTTTGATGAAGTTTTTTTTTTCTTCTGAATTTGTTTAAGTTTCTTGTAGATTCTGAATATTAGCCTGTTGTCAGATGGATAGATTGCAAAATTTTTCTCTCATTCTGTAGGTTGCCTGTTCCTTTAATCCATCCTGAGTTGATTTTTGTATACGGTGAAAGGAAGGGGTTCAGTTTCATTCTTCTGAATGTGGCTAGTCAGTTATCACTGCACCATTTATTGAACAGGGAGTCCTTTCCCCATTGTTTCTTTTTGTTGACCTTGTCAAAGATAAGATGGTTGTAGGTACCTGGCTTTATTTCTGGGTTCTCCAACCTGTTCCATTGGCCTATCAGTCTGTTTTTATACCAGTACCATGCTATCTATGTTGGTTACTGTAGCCTTGTAGTACAGTTTAAAGTTAAATAATGTGATGCCTCCTGCTTTGATTTTTGCTTAGGATGGTTGTAGCTATTGGGGCTCTATTTTTTGTTTTCTATGACTTTTAGAATAGCTTTTTCTAATTCCACAAAAAGCATCATTGGTAGTTTGATAGTAGTAACATTGAAGTTGTAAATTGCTTTGGGCAATATGACCATTTCAACAATATTGATTCTTCCTCTCTATAAATATGGAATGTTTTTCCATTTGTGTCATCTCTGATTTCCTTCAGTATTGTTTTGCAATTCTCATTGTAGAGATCTTTCAACTCCCTGGTTAGCTGTATTCCTAGGTATTTTATTATTACTTTGGAAATTATGAATGGGATTCAGCTTTCTGATTCAGCACTTGGGTTGGCTGTTTAGGTGTGTAGCAATACTAGTGATTTTTTATGCTGATTTTCTGTCCTGAAACATGCTGAAATTGTTTATCAAGTCTAGGAGCCTTTGGGAAGAGACTATCAGGAATCATATAGTCTGAAAAAAGTGATCGTTTCACTTTTTCCCTTCCTATTTGGATGCCTTTGCTTTCCCTTGCCTGACTGCTCTGGCTAGGGTTTTTGGTGCTATGGTGAATAGAAATAGTGAGAGTGGGCATCCTTGTCTTGTTCTGGTTCTCAAGGGGAATCCTTCCAGCTTTTGCCCTTTCAATATGGTGCTGTGGGTTTGTCATAGATGGCTCTTATTATTTTGATGTATGTTCTTTTGCTGCCCAGTGTGCTGAGGGTTTTTAACATGAATGGATGTTGAACTTTATCAAAATATTTTTCTGTGTCTATTGAGATGATCATGTGGTTTTTGTTTTTAGTTGTTTATGTGATGAATAACATTTATTGATTTGTATATACTGAACCAACCGTGTATCCTAGGACATGCTACAACATGGATGAACCTTAAAAACATTATGCTTTTTGAAATAAGACAGTCACAATAAGAATTGCTACATAATTCCACTTATGTGAGGTACCTAAAGCAGTCAAATTCTTAGAAACAGAAAGTAGAATTATAACTGCCAGGGCATGGCGGGAGGGGGAAAAGGGGAGTTGTTACAGAATTTCAGTTAGTATAGAGTTTTAGGTTTGCAAGATGAAAAAGTTGTAGAGATCAGTTGTAAGCATTGTACATATAATTAATGCAACTGTTCTGTACATTTATAAATGGCCTGTAATCACAGCACTTTGGGAGTCTAATGTGGGTGGATCACTTAAGGACAGGAGTTTGAAACCAGCCTTGCCAACATAATGAAACCCTGTCTCTACTAAAAATACAAACAATTAGCCAGGCATGGTGGCACACAACTGTAATCCCAGCTACTCCACAGGCTGCGGCATGAGAATCACTTGAACCCAGAAGGCAAAGGTTGCAGTGAGTTGAGGTCACACCACTGTACTCCAGCCTTGGCGACAAGGAGATTCTGTCTGAAAAGAAATTAAAAAAAAAAAAAAGATTAAAATAGCAAATTTAATGTCGCGGGGTTTTTTTTTCCACAGTAGAGAAGAAAGAACAAAAGAAGGTATCTTTTAAAAATTGAACAAATTAAAGAGGAAAAAGTCAACTTTGACTTCTGGTTTCAACTCTGACATGCAAAAAGCTTAAAAGTCATAATTCTCATACATACAAAAAAAGAAAGCTGGACAAACCAAAAATGAATTACTATTCTTGGACTTATCAGAGTCTTTTATTTGTAGGGCAAATGTCACTCTTAAATCTGGAAAGACAAGAGAATTCAGAGAGTTGCAGCGAAGTTCTTACATGGGAGCAGAAGCCACTAGAATCCACAGAGTAATAGCCAAGTTCTCCTTACATGGAGCAGAAGCAATTGGAACCATAAACTGGCAGGAACTCATAAATGGTCATTTTGACTGTGCAAAAGTGTGAGAATGAGAAACTTCTGGAGGGCAACAGTCTTAGGGATGCTCTACACTTTCCAGAATTTTCTTCCAGGAATCCCATTGGCTTATCACAGTGAAGATCTGAAAGACTCAATCTTGAATCTAGTAGAAGGAGGAGAGGGAAAGTAAACATAGCTTTCTCCTACCTCGTAGAAGAGCATTTGTCCTGCTTCAGACCCTCTAGTCTTCCTGTCTTACCTAAGGGAAAGAAGACAATAAACATTTGTAAAAGTCACAGCTCAGAAATACAGGCACACCAAAATGTGATTTTTAATCATAAGATTATAGAATGCTATTTTCATTTTTTTTCCCTTTGGAAACTCCATACAGTTTTCCATAATGGTTGTACTAATTTACATTCCCATCAATTGTGTACAAGGGTTCCCTTTTCTCTTGAAGTATCACCAACACTTATCTTTTTTACTAACCATGCAGACAGGTGTGCAGTAATATCTCATTGTGATTTTAATTTGCCTTTCCCCAGTGATTAGTGATACTGAAAATTTTTCTTATATATGTTGGCCATTTGTACCTCTTCTTTTGAGAAATGTATTTTCATGTCTTTGCACATTTTTTAATCAGGTTGTCTGGGTTTTTTTACTATTAAGTTGTTTTAGCTCCTTATGTATTTTGGTTATTAACCCTTTGTCAAATGATCCTTATATCCTAATGACTTGAAATCAATATGTCAAAAATATATCTACACTCCTGTGTTCATTGCAGCATTGTTCACAAGAGCTAAGATATGGAATCAATCAAAGTGTCCATCAACAGGTGAATGAGTAAAGAAAATGTGGTGTATATGCATGATAGAGTACTATTCCACAATTTAAAAAAAAATTGCCATTTGTGACAACATAGTTGAACCTTGAGGAAATTATGGTAAATGAAATAAGCCAGGCACAGAAGGACAAAAACCAGATCTTCTCACTTATGTGTGCAATATAAAAGAAGTGAACTCATAGAAGTGTAGAGTAGAATGGTGGTTACCAGAGACTTGGGTGGAGGATGGGAAGATGCTGGTCAAAGGGTAGGAAGTTGCCATTCGACAGGAAGAATTAAGGATTAGTTAATGTGATGGATATGTTTCTTATCTTGATTCAATCATCCCACACTTTATCAATATATTATAACATCACTGTGTAACCCATAATTATATTATTATAATTTGGCAAAAAATAAAAAAATAATAAATGAAATATTTCCTTATAACTGAAGGAAAAATGATTTTAGAACACTTCTGTTTTCCCACACCTTACCACTGCACTCACAGTGCTACCACATAGTACTATGAATTATATCTAATAGAGCTGCAAGATGCAGACCGTACCTAAGAAAGAGTTCTTAGGAAAGCCCAAAGAAAACATGAGAGACAAAAGCAAAGACACTAGAGGAGTTTGTAGCTTCTGATATCTATAGAAATTGCATGTTAAATAGAGCACAACTCCTAAGCAGACTGGCATAAAAAACAGACACTAAAAGCTTATTTATCTTAGTTTTGATTATCTGATATATCATCTCTAGATTTCTATAACAAAAAATTTACAAAGCATGCAAAAAAGCAAAAGCATATAGTATTCAGACACAGAGCAAGCACCAGAACCAAAATTGGATATGACACAGATTTTGGAATTATCAAGAAATTTGAAGGAACTGTGATTAATATGTTAAGAACACTAAGGGAAAAAAGGAGACAACATGCAAGTACAGATTGGTAACATAAGCAGAGAGTTGGAAATTCTAAGAAAGAATCACAATGAAATGAAAAGAGATGGAAATCTAACAAAGAAATTAAAAACACTGCAACAAAAATGAAGAATACTTTTGATGGGCTCATTAGTAAGCTGGGCAGGGCCAAGGAAAGTATCATTGAACTTGACAATATGTCAATATAAACTTCCTACACTGAAATGGAAAGAGAAAAACATGAAAAGAAATAAAAATCCAAGAACTATGGAACAATTTCATAATGTGCAACATATGTGTATGAACCCTGAATTTCTGAGATAGGTGCCAATTAATTTAGAAAGTTTATTTTGCCAAAGTTGAAGACATACACCCATGATAAAATCTCAGGAGGTCCTGACTACAAGTGCCCAAGACGGTCACAGCACAACTTGGTTTTATACATTTTAGGGGGACATGAAACATCAATCAACATATGTAAGCTGAACACTGGTTAGGTCTGGAAAAGGTGGATAACCAGAAGCAGGTAGAGGGCTTCCAGGTCATAGGTCAACAAGAGACAAATGGTTGCTTTCTTTTGAATTTCTGATTAGCCCCTTCAAAGGAGGCAATGAGATAATCCATTTATCTCAGTGAGTGAAGGGGCGACTTTGAATAGAATGGGAGGTAGGTTGGCCCTAAACAGTTCACAGCAGGGTGATGATTTGGGGGTCCTAAGATTTATTTTCCTTTATCATAGATAATTGAAATATCAGAAGGAACAAAAAGAGATAACAGAATGGAAAAAATATTTGAAATAAGAATGGCCAAAACTTTTCAAAACTTAAAGACAGACCACTCATCACAGCTCCAGGAATTTTAGAGTACGAGGAAGATGAATAGCAAAAAACTACACTTAGGCATATTGTATTAAAACTGCTGAAAACCAAAGACAGAGAGAAATTCTTGAAAGGAGAAATAGGACAAAAAAAGACCTTACCATAGAGGAACAAAGATAAGAGTTATAGTGGACTTTGCATCATAAGCCATACATGAGAGAACAAAATGGGGTGAAATATTTGAAGTGTTCAAAAAAACCCACACCAATTTAAATTCTATATCCAGTGAAATTACCCTTTTAAAGTGAAGGAGAAATTAAACTTTGTTCAAACAAACAAAAACTGAGGAATTTCATTGCAGCAGATTTACCCTGCAAAGAATGTTAAAATATTTTTTTTAGAAAAAAGAAAATTTTATAGCTCTGAATCTTTGATTTATGTAAAGACAGGAAGAGTGTCAGAGAAAGAATAAATGAAAATAAAATAAAATCTTATTTTTCTTTTTTTAAATTGAACTAAAAGGAAATGTTTTGTTTAGAGTAATAATTATAATAAAATATATTGAGAAATTGTAGTGTATGGAGACAAAATGAATGACAGCAATGACATGATAGGATCAAAGAACTGGAAATACTCCAAGATACTTGTGCTACAAGTGCCATAGTGTTATTTGAAGGTAGGTACAGATTAGTTAAAAATGCATATTGCAAATCCTAGGGATACCACTAAAAGTTTTTTTAAATAAATAAACTCCATATGCTATCAGACAAGACAAAATGAGAAGCTGAATTAAGGCCAGGCATGGTGGCATGTACTTATACTTTCAGCACTCTGAGAGGATGAGGTAGGAGGATTGCTTAAGCTCAGTAATTCAAGGAAACAGTGAGCTATGATGGCACCACTGTACTTCAGCCTGGGTGATAGAATGAGATCCTATCTCTCAATAAAAGAAAAGAAAAAGTAGCTCGATTAAAATTAATGAAGGCTGCAAAAGAGCAGGAAAAAATAACAAACAAGTACAATGAATAGGAAACAGTAACAAGCATAGTAGATAGCAATGTGACTATATAAATAATCACTCATAAATGTACAAAGTTTAAATACACCAATTAAAATACATAGATGGTCATAGTGAAAAAAAGCTAGACCTGACCAAGTATTGTCTATAAGAAACACACTTTAAATATAAAGACTCAGCTAGGTTGAAAGTTAAGAAATGATGAAAAATATATAATAATAAAAAACTGGAATAGCTATTAATTTCAGACAAAGCATATTTCGGGACATGGAAAATTACTGGAGATAAAGATGGACATTGTATGTGATACAGGGGTCAATTATCCAAGAAGACATAACAATCTTTAATGTATATTCACCTAACAATGAAGCATCAAAGTACATACCAACAAAAATGATAGAACAAAAATAGAAATAGGCAATTCACTATTACATGTGGAGACTTAGCTGGGCCTAGTGGCTCATGTCTGTAATCCCAGCACTTTGGGAGGCCAAGGCGGATGGATCACTTGAGGTCAGGAGTTTCACACCAGCCTGGCCAATATGGCAAAACCCCATCTCTACTAAAAATACAAAATTTAACCAGGTGTGGTGGTGCGTGCCTTGTATTCCCAGCTACTCAGGAGGCTGAGGCAGGAGAATCTATTGAACTCAGGAGGCAGAGGTTACAGTGAACCGAGATTGCACCACTGCACTTCAGCCTGGGTAACAGAGCAAGACTACATCTAATAATAATAATAATAATAAAATAAAATAAAAATAAATATTTTGAGACTTCATAAAATCCTGTCAACAACTGATAGATCAAGCAAGCAGTATATTAGTATGGATACAGTACAACTGAACAGCACAATCAATCAACTTGATCCAACTGACATTAATGGAATGCATCCAATAACTATAGCACACACATTCTTAGGTTCACATAGAATATTCACCACTATAGACTACATTCTGGGCCACAAAACACACCTTAGCAAATTAAAAATGATAGATATCATACAAAGTATGTTTTCAGGGCACACTACAATTGAGCTACTCATAAATAGCAGAAATATAGTTGAAAAGTTCTCAAATATTTTGAAATTTAAAAATACACATCTAAGTAAAACATAGGTCAAAAAAGTCTCAAGAAACATTTTAAAATATTTTGAGCTACGTTAAAATGAAAATAAATGTTATCAAAATTTTGATATACTGCAAAAGCAGTGCCTGACAGAAATTATGGCATTAAATGCATGTGAAATATCTAATGTCTGTAATCTAAGCTTCCACCTTAGGAACCTGAAAAAGAAGAGCAACTTAAGCCTAAAGCAAGGAGAAGAAAATAAAAAATAAATAAATAAATAAAAATTTGAACAGAATTTTTTTAAAAAATTAAAAAGAGGAAAAAATAGAGAAAATCAATGACACCAAAATCTGGTTCTTTGAAAAGTTAAGTAAAATCAATACATCTCTGGCCAAGCTAAGCATGAGAAAAAGAGAAAAGGTGTAACTTAACAATGCAATGAAATGAAATGAGAAGTCACCACTACTGGTCCCATGGACATTTAAAGATAATAAAGGAATACTATGAACAACAAAATACATGCCCACAAATTTGATAACTTAGATGAAATGGGCCAATTTCTTGAAAACCACAAGTTAAAAAAGCTCACACAATGGGAAATAGATTATCTTAATAGACCTGAATCCATTGAAGGCATTGAATTCATAGTTAACAATCTTTTTCCCAAAATCACCAAACCCAGGTTGTTCTGTGGTGGATTCTGTCAAACGCTTAATACCAATTCTCTACAACGTCTTTCAGAAAATAAAAGCAGAAGCTCTCAAATTGATACATACTTGTGCTCCCTCCAAATGCATACATTTTCCTCCTTCTAATTTCCTAGGTAATTGTATGCCTGTTTAGCCCATCTTCTGGAGTTGACTTCCACAAATTATAGGGCTACATGTACATCAGATTTGGGAACAAGAGCATCCTTCCATTCTACTTCTTCCCATCTCTCAATATACAAACTTTGCCAATCTATACTCTTATTCAATGTAGTAATTGTATGAAAATATTCCACATTTGCTATTTCTAATTCTTCTCCTCCCATTTCTCTTGAAATTTTTGTCTCCAAGATCCCAGTGAAAATACTCTCGTCAATGTTGTTAATTACCTCCATGTTGCTGTAGTCAATGGTAAATTACCATTCTTCATCTTACCTGATGTATTAGCATTTCACATAATTCTTTACTCCCTATTCCTGGAAATACTTTTTTACTTGATTTGCAGGACATCGCTCTTTATTGGTTCTTCACCTACAACATGGTCACTCTTTCTTAGTCTTCTTTTTTGTTCCTCCAACTAATTTAAATCTCTACAAATTAAAGAGCCCCAGGACTCAATTCCTAGACCAATACTCTTCTCTGTTCACTTCATCCACATGTAATCTTTCTCACTTTGTGGTTGTATTATGATTTATACAACTTTTCAACTGCCTGCTTGACATTTTCTCTTGGCTGTCTGGTAGGTATTTTAAATTTAACACATTTGAAATCAACTTAATGATCTACCCTTAAAGCAAACAAGCAAACAAATAACAGCAACAACAACCAGACAAATAAATACCCTGCTGTATCTTTGATTTTCTCCATCGTAGTTCATAGAAAAAAAATTTTTTTTGAGACAGGTTCTTACTCTGTTACTAAAGCTGGAATGCTGTGGCAGAATCATAGCTAACTAGCATCAATCTCCCAGTGTCAAGTGATCCTTCAACTTTCTTCCTGAGTAGCTGGGACTACAGGTGCATGCCACTGCACCCAGCTAATTTGTTAAATTTGTTTTTTGTAGAGATAAGATCTTATTATGTTGCCCAGGGTGCTCTTGAACGTCCAGGCTCGAGCAATCCTCCTACGTCAGCCTCCCAAAGTGCTAGGATTATAGGTATGAATCATCAGGCTCATCCAGTTCATGGTAATTTAATCCCTCTGGCTGCACAGAACACAAACCTTGAAATAATTCTTCACTTATCTCTTTCTCTTACTCTTTAAATATAATTAATCTGGAAATTCTCTTGACCCTACCTACATAAAATGCTTCAAACTTCTCACTCCTTCCAATCCTGCTACCCTGGTCCAAGCCATCATCATCCCTCAAGTTGTTCATTGTAATTGTCTTTAGCTGCTTTTGCTCTTACTCTTCTACAGACTTTTCTCAAAAATCCAGAGTAATCCTTTTAACACCTAAGCCTCTCATATGTTTCTTCTGCACAAAGTCCTCTAATGATATCTATCTCACTTAGAATAAAAGCTAAAGTGCTTCAAATGGTCTACAGGGCCTTGCCTTTCTGACCTTCTCTTCTACTACTCATCAATTCAATCAGTTACAGTCCCTCTGAGACCCTTGATTCTTGGATATACTGGACATGGTCCCGTCTCAGGGTCTTTGTACTTGCTATTTTCCTCTCCATGGGATCTTCTGCTTCTTCACCTCTTTCCTCAAGTATCAACTCAGGGTGATTTACTCTGCCCATCCTCTTTAAAATTGCAACCAACTACTCCAGCATTCTTTCTCTTCTTTAGCACGCTTTATGTTTTTCATAATATTGAAAATAATGTACAATTTAAGTAGATTAATTTGGTTTCTTCAGTGTCTCACATTCCTAGAATGTAAGTTTCGTAAGGGCGAAGGATTTTGTCTCTCATGATCACTATTATGTAACCAGGGTCCATTAGAGTGCTCCACTGCTTTCAGGGCTATTCTTACCTAGACATATAATGTCCCCGGATTCATTCATTTTTACCATTTTTATCTAACTGCCACTGCAGTCAGGTGATTCCTATTGCTGATTGACACTCTCTGCCTATAAGTCCTAACTTCTGCTGCCGTAATATAGGACAAACTTGTCCAATGCTCACCTCTATGGATCTCTTACATGTTTGAATGTGACTGGTCATTTCTACAACTTCAGTACTACAGACGACAACTCATAGTTTACCGTCATGGTGTGCCTCTAAACAATGTCTCCCTGCTCCTCCTGTGACGCTTTTTTCATTATAATCATGTCTTAGGCTTAAGTTTCTAAGGCCTATTCGGAAAAGCCTTTTAACCATATCTGTATGCTAGTTTAGAGGGATCTAATAGTAAATATATAGGTAATTATTGTGCTATAATATCACACATTTAATTTTATTCCTGCAACTATTCCATCTCCTAGGACAAAGAAAAAGTGTTTCTTGGAACTGGGTTTAGGGTGGACTGAAGATTGTGGGCTGCGTATGCCTTAATATTTTTAGTATGCCACTTACTGTACCAATACTTAATCTTCTCTAATCTCAGCCTCTACTGTGAAAGTGTTTGTGTGACAAAGTGAAAGCAGCCTTAGTTTCATGGAGTCAGGATGCTTTTATGTCAGGAAGATTGTGTCCTGGCAGTATAAAATAATAATGAATTCCTGAGTGTCTCTTCAGCTGTATTTGAGGAAATATTGTTTGAAAAAGTCACTATACACTTGTAGACTGGATGGCACTGTCTGGGAAGGTAGCGTTCTGGTATAGTCAATAGGCTCTGAGACCTGACTGTATTTCTCACCTTTAGTTATCCATTTAAGAAACATTTTATTCTTATAATAGGATCAGGATCTGCTGCAAGTGAATAAATAATTCAAAATTTCAGTTTCTTAAATACTTTAGACGTGTTTTTCTTTCATGTAAAACTCTGAAGGTTCACAGTTCAGGGGTGACATGGAGCTCTGATCAATGAAATTCTCAAAAACTTAATCTTCTCCAGCTCATTACCTACCATGCTGAATGTGGCCCTCATTCCCAGATCAGATGCATTACCTGGATTCCAGGAAGTAGGATAGAAGGAAAGGTGAAGAAAGAGACACAAAGTGTAAACTCCTGAACTTCTAAGGAAAATTCTCAAAAGCTGTCACCTGATATTTCTACTTTTATCTCCTTGTTGATAACTTAATTACAGACAATCCATAGAGATGTTCAAAATCTATTCTTTATGCTGGGCAGCCACATTCCTAACTAAAAATACTATTATTTGGATTATTGAGTCTAAGAGCCAGAGTTATGGTTTTAATGCCTGTGTCCTCTCCAAAATTTATGTTGAAACTTAATCCCCAGTATGACAGTATTAAGAGGTGGGACAGTATTAAATGATTAGGCCATGAAGGAGCCTCATGGATGGCATTAGAGCCATAAAAAAATGGCTGCCCTTCTATCTCTCCTGTCATGTGATGATACAGTATTTGTTCCCTCCAAAGGATGCAGCCACAAGGCACCATCTTGGAAGCAGAGAGCAGTTCTCACCAGATGCCAAATCTGCTGGTGCCTTGAGCTAGAACTTCCCAGCCTCCAGAGCTGTGAGAAATAAATTTTGATTATCTATAAATTACCCAGTCTTTGATATTTCTTATAGCAGCATGAATAAATTAAGACAGCAAGTAACACTTAAGAAGAATGGAACTTGCTCTGCCACAGTCTTTCTCAATTAAGCTACTTTTAAGTCATTTATATGTGTTAGACAATATCAGTGTGTGTGTGTGTGTGTGTGTGTGTGTGTGTGTAGTAGCCTTATGGGAGGGATGGTAACCAATGAGATAATAGCCAAAAGTATGGATTTGATTCTGGTCAATTTTCTGTGAACCTAAAACTATTCTAAAAATAAAGTCTATTTCAAATGTTTTAAAGCTTAGTCTTGAGCCAGCACACCTCAGATTTAAATGCCAATTCTTCCACTTACAAGCTCCGTAACCTTGGGCAAGTTATTTCACCTCCCCAAATCTCAGTTTCCCATCTGTGGAGTAGAAATAATAATGCCAACTCCTGGAGTTACTGCAATTTTCATCTCGATAATGTATATAAATTGCTTAAGCACACGATTTAACATATAGTTCAATAAATAGAAGCATCTATTGGTATTTTATTATATACGTGTGTGATTATTCACATAAAAACGTGCCCATATATCCATACGGAAGCTGTTTAAACAAGATAATCAAAGTTGGCATACATTTTAGAAATTCAGGCAAGATGGCTGACCAGATGCAGCCAGGTGGAACAGCTGTCACCAAGGGACTGAGAGGACTGGCACACTTCTAGAAGATCTTTAGAGGGAAGGCACTGAGAGTGGATAAAGGGAAGACACAGAAGCTGGGCTGAACAGGGAAGAATCTGGAAGCTACACGGCGCTGCCACAAACCATGACTCCTTCTTGGCCCCCCAGCTACTCCGGGAGAATGGGTGAGGGTGAGTTGAACTGACAGAAACAATCCAATTTCTCCAAGGGCCTCTGGAATCCCAGCAGAAAGAGACCCCTTAACCACCATGGACACTTGAATGGGCAGGGAGAGCTGCTCAGAGAAGTAGTAGGGACAGCACACCAGCCAATGAGGAGCCCAGAGGGCTTGGTGTGGGAGCATCTATAACTAAGCATGGCCAGGGATGCCCATACCCCCAGGCTCCACTTGTTCCCATAGGATACCTTAATCCCAGGGGAACTGTCAGACCTAAACTCTACAGGGTAGTCTTGATCATCAGAGGATGATGCCCATCCCACCTGAGTACTCCTTGGTATGCTAGCCTCTCCTGGAGTCCCAGCCTAGCCATGCCTGCTTTCAGTGCAGTCTCAGATGCCTTGGGGGCCCACATCATAGCTCTTGAACTGGTCATTGGCGCCTGACGGGGAGAGATACAGCAGCATGGAGACCAGGGCCACACACCAGTTCATCCTTTTCCTCTCCCCACTGAAGCTTTCCCTTGGCCCACCTCTAGCCCCCACAATACTTTGCCTATGTGTGTGAGTGTGGGTAAATTTTTGCCTTACCTGCCTCACCAGGGCATGTGTGCAAGTTTCCCCTGCCTTGCCTGTGCTGACAGTGGGAATGCACTCTGCCACATCTCCCCACCTTACTACAATTGCAGTCTGAGCCATGACAGGCACAGAGCCTGCGAACCGGGACCTAGTGACCCGCTTCTGCCCCACACTGCCAGGTCCAGAGAACAGCAGACCCTCCCTTGTCCTGAGTGCCCAAAGAGGGTACACACAGACCTGCACCTGCCAGGGTCCCACCCCTGTGCTAACACCACTGCCAGCACACAGTCACCAGCTGGTCTCCTGCCCCTTGAGCCATGCTGCCTCCATTGCTGTTGTGAATGCCTGCATGGAGGGAGGCACCCCCACACCTACTAGTGCTCTCCCGTCATGCTGCTCTTGCTGCTGCTACTGCTGGCATGTGCAAATGAGGAGAGACCCTGCTGCCATCACCCTACAAAATGTTTTGACTGGCACCACCAAACGGAGTGTAGTGACCACCACTCTGAGAGCATCTTGGCCCTCAAGTGCAGTGGGTTCCTAACCCTGAGGAGCCAGAGAGCAAAGATGGCCCTGATACTAGTCCCTGAAGGTAGATCACATAGTATAGGAGCTGGTAGCTGAGCCTGGGCCCCCTAAAAACTTCACAAACTAAGCCATTTGACTGAGTCCATCTTAAATCCTAATCAAACCTCAAGGCCATCAAATAGTATAAAATAAAATAAAAAAATCAAAGGACAGCAACTTCAAAGATTGAAAGCACACCAGCCCACAAAGATGACAAAGAACTAGTACAAGAACTCTGGCAACTCAAAAAGCCAGAGTACCTCCCTTCCTTCAAATGAGTGCATCTTTAGCAAAGGTTCTCAACCAGGCTGACATGGCTGAACTGACACAAATAGAATTGAGAATACGGATAGAAATTAACATCATGGAGATGCAGGAGTATGTTGAAACCCAATTCAAGGAAGTTAAGAATCGCAATAAAATGATACAGGAGCTGACAGACAAAATAGCTGATATAGAACAAAATGTGACGGACATGATAGTGTTGAAAAACAAAATACAATAATTTCTTTTCTTTTCTTTTTTCTTTTCAGACAGAGTTTCACTTTTCTTGCCCAGGCTGGAGTGCAGTGGAGCAATCTCAGCTCACTGCAGCCTCCTCCTCCCAGGCTCAAGCGATTCTCCTGCCTCAGCCTCCTAAATAGCTGGGGTTACAGGCATGTACCACCACGCCCAGTTAATTTTGTATTTTTAGTAGAAACGAGGTTTCTCCATGTTGGTCAAGCTGGTCTCAAACTCCTGACCTCAGGTGATCCTCTCACCTCTGCCTCTCAATGTACTGGGATTACAGGTATAAGCCACTGTGCCTGGTCTAAGAATTTTATAATATGCTCACAAAAATTAATAGCAGAAAAGACCAAGTTGAAGAAAGAATCTCACAGCTTGAAGACTGCTTTCTGAAATAAGACAGTCAGACAAGAATAGAGAGAAGAAACAAAATAAATAACTCAAACCTCTGAGAAATATGGGATTATGTAAAGAGACCAAATCTATGATATATTGGTGTCCCTGAAAGAGATGGAGAGAATAGAAGCAACTTGGAAAACATATTTCAGAATGTCATTTATAAGAATTTCCCCAACATAGCTAGAGAAGCCAATATTCAAATTCAGGAAATGCACAGAACTGCGCTAAGATACCCCACAAGAAGATCATATCCAAAACGCATAATCATCAGATTCTCCAAGGTTGAAATGAAAGAAAACAATGTTAAAGCCAACTAGAAAAAAAGGTCAGGTCACCTACAAAGGGAAGCCCATTAGACTAATAGCAGACCTCAGCAAAAATCCTACAAATCCAGAAGATATTGGGGGCAATATTTAACATTCTTAAAGGAAAGAAATTTCAGTCCAGAATTTCATATCTGGCCAAACTAAGCTTCATAAGTGAAGGAGAAATAACATCTTGTTTAGGCAAACAAATACTGAGGGAATACCTTACCACCGGACCTGCTATAAAAGAGCTCCCAAAGGAAGCACTAAATATGAAAAGAAAATACTGTTACCAGCCACTACAAAAACACACTTAAGTACACAGACTAGCAACACTATAAAGCAACCACACAAACAAGTCTGCATACTAACTAGCTGACAACATGACAACAGGATCAAATTCACACATATCAATACTAACCTTGAATATAAACAGGTTAAATGCCCCAGTTAAAAGACACAAAGTAGCAAGCTGGATAAAAAAACAAGACCTAGTGGTATGCATTCTTCAAGAGGCTCATCTCACATGCAATGACACCCACAGGCTCAAAAGAAAACGATGGAGAAAAATGTACCAAGCAAATGGAAAACAGAAAAAAGCAAGGGTTGCAATCCTAATTTCAGACAAAACAGGCTTTAAACAAACAAAGATCAAAAAAGACAAAGAAGGGCATTATATAATGGTCAATAATTCATTTCAATGAGAAGACCTAACTATAATAAATTTGTATAAATCCAAAACTGGATCACCCCACCCAGATTAGTAAAGCAAATTCTTAGAAGTCTTCAAAGAGACTTAGACTTTCACAGAATGATGGCGGGAAACTTCAAGAACCCACTGACAGTATCAGACAGATCAATGAGACAGAAAATTAACAAAGATATTCAGGAACTGAACTCAGCACTGGATCAAATGGACCTGATAGACATCTACAGAACTCTCTGCGCCAAAACAACAAGATATACATTCTTCACACAGCCACATGGGACATACTCGAAAATCAACCACATAATCGAACATAAAATGCTCCTTAGCAAATGCAGAAGAACTGAAATAATAACAACCCTCTCTCAGACCACAACACATAAAATTAGAAATCAAGACTAAGAAAATTGCTCAAAACCATACAATTACATGAAAATTGAATAGCCTGCTCCTGAATGACTTTTGAACAAATAATGAAATTATTTGTTGTTTGAAAGTAATAAGAGCAAAAATACAACATACAAGAATCCCTGGAAAACAGATAGGGCATTGCTAAGAGGGAAATTTATAGCACTAAACACTTATATTAAAACATTAGAAAGATATCAAGTAAGCAACCTAACATCACAACTAGAAGAATTAGAGAACCAAGAACAAAACAAACCCAAAGCTAGCAGAAAACAAAAAGTAAGCAATAAGAAGTGAGCTAAAAGAGATTAAGATAGGAAAGAAAAATATTCAAAAGATCAGTGAATCCAGGAGTAGATTAAAAAAAAATTAA
Source organism: Sapajus apella (assembly GCF_009761245.1). Lineage (NCBI taxonomy): Eukaryota > Metazoa > Chordata > Mammalia > Primates > Cebidae > Sapajus > Sapajus apella. Next base: position 9,144,323 of record NW_022437013.1, read on the forward strand.
TAAAATAGACCACTAGCTAGACTAAAAAAAAGAAAAGAAGATGCAAATAAACACAATGACAATAAATAGAAATGACAAAGGGGTTATTATCACTGACAGCACAGACATACAAATAACCATTAGAGAATATTATGATGGGGTTTTGGGGTAGAGAGTTCCGTAGATGTCTATCAGGTCCATTTGATCCAGTGCTGAGTTCAGGTCCTGAATATCTTTGTTAATTTTCTGTCTCATTGATCTGTCTGATACTGTCAGTGGGGTGTTGAAGTTTCCCACTATCATTGTGTGAATCTAAGTCTCTCTGAAGATCTCTAAGAACTTGCTTTATGAATCTGGGTGCTCCTGTTTTGGAGATATATATATATATATATATATATATATATATATATATATGTGTGTGTGTGTGTGTGTGTGTGTGTGTGTGTGTGTACACACACACACAAATTAGAAACTGGGAAAGAAATGGTCCTGGAATCTTACACCCTCCCAAGACTGAACCAGGAAGAAACTAAATTCTTGAACAGACCAATAAGGCACTAATAAATAGCCTAGCAACAACAACAACAACAACAACAACAAAACAAACAAAAAAGCCATATTCATAGCTGAAGTCTACCAGATAAACAAAAAAGAGCTGGCGTCATTCCTATTGAAGCTATTCCAAAAAATTGAGGAAGAGAGACTCCTCCTTAACTCATTCTATGAGGCCAGCATTATCTGATACCAAAACCTGGCAAAGACACAAAAACTTCAGGCCAATATCCTTGATGAACATCAATGCAAAAATCCTCAACAAACTACTACCAAACCAAATCCAGCAGCATATCAAAAAGCATATCTACCATGATCATGTAGGCTTTATCCCTGGGATTCAAAGTTGGTTAAACATATGCAAATCAATATATGTGAGTCATCACATAAACAGAACTAAATACAAAAACCACACGATCGTTTCAATAGAGGCAGAAAAGGCATTCAATAAAATCCAATTATCCTTCATGTTAAAAACTCTCAATCAACTAGGTATTAAAGGAACATACCTCAAAATAATAAGAGCCATCTGAGAAAGCCACAGACAACATCATACTGAATGGGTAAAAGCTGGAAGAATTCCCCTTGAAAATGAGCACAAGACAAGGATGCTCTCTCTCACCACTCCTATTCAACATAGTATTAGAAGTCCTGGCTGTGACAAGCAGGCCAGAGAAAGAAACGAAGTGCATCTAAATAGGAAGAGAGAAAGTCAAACTCTCCCTGTTTGCAGACAACATGATTCTATAACTAGAAAATCCCATAGTCTCAGCCCAAAAGCTCCTTAAGCTGACCAACAACTTCAGTGAAGTGTCACAATACAAAAGCAATGTATAAAAAATATTAGTATTCCTATACACCAACAACAGCCAAGCCAAAAGCCAAATCAGGAACGCAATCTCATTCACAATTGTCATACAAATAATAAGATACCTAGTAATACAGGTAACCAGAGAGGTAAAATGCCTCCACAAGGAGAACTACAAAACACTGCTAAAAGATATCAGAGATGACACAAACAAATGGAAAAACATTCCATGCTCATGTGTAAGAAGAATCAATATAATTAAAATGGCCATGCTGCCCAAAGCAATTTATAGATACAATGATGTTCCTATGAAACCACAAATGATATTCTTCACAGAACTACAAAAATATTTTAAAATTCATATGGAACAAAATAAAAGCTTGTGTAGCCAAAGCAATCCCAAGCAGTAAAAAACAAAGCTGGAGGCATCATGCTACCCAACTTTAAAATATACTACAAGGCTAATGTAAGAATTAAAGAAAGAGGAGAGCAACCTGAAGGGTGGCTTTACAGTCAACAGAAACAGGTTTATTTTAAAAAAAAATACCTGAGAAGGGCTGCTGGGTCAGAGCCCCACTCTCTTAGACCAAGGGTTTTTAAGGATTCACAGTGGGAGAATTTATCAGAGGCTTGGATTGCTTCTGTGTCTCTTTGCTGTGCTTATCTGGGAGGGAGAGTTATGTGTTTGTACATACGTCTTTAGCTTCCCTATCTGCACCTGAAGGGAAAGGAATGTGCTTATTAAGGCCCACTGTTTTACTGGGGCCCATGGTATGAGAGTAAAGTTTGGCAGTTACCCAAGAGACTTTCCCGTTACCTCCCTCTGTGCCAGAGTGTACTTATCTGTGTTTTATTGTCTGCTGTTTCTGTCAGCTTGTAGTTAAAAGAGAAGTTATTTCCTTGAAATGCATGAGGCTAGAAAGGGAACTGGAACTTAAAGGGTGGTGTTTGTCTGAGTTGATGGTGCTCCTGCCCTATCAGCTACAGTAATCACAGCAGCATGGAACTGGTATAAAAACAAACACATAGACGAATAAAACCAAATAGAAAGCCCAATTAAAGCTGTACATCTACAGACATCTGATCTGTGACATAGCTGACAAAAACAACTAATGGTGAAAGGATTCCCTATTCAACAAATGGTGCTAGGATAACAGGCTGGCCCTATGCAGAGGACTGAAACTGGACCTCTTCTTTTCACCATACACAAAAATAAACCCAAGATGGATCAAAGACTTCAACCTAAAAGGTAAAGTGATTAAAACCCTGGAAGACAACCTAGGCAATACCATTCTGGACAAAGGAATGAGCAAAAATTACATGATAAAGACATAGAAAGCAATTGCAACAAAAGCAAAAATAGACAAATAGGATCTAATTAAACAAAAAACGTCTGCACAGCAAAAGAAACTATCAACAGAGTAAACAGACAACTTACAAAATGAGAGAAAAATTTTGCAAACGATGCATCTGACACAGGTCTAATATTCATCATCCATAAGGAACTTTAAAACATCTAGAAGAAAAACAAACAATCCCATTAAAAAGTGAGCAAAGAATTAGCCGGGTGTGGTGGCACAGACCTGTAATCCCAGCTACTTGGGAGTCTGAGGCAGGAGAATTGTTTGAACCCTAGAGGCAGAGGTTGCAGTGAGCTGAAATCGCACCACTGCACTCCAGGCTGGGCGACAGAGTGAGATTCCATCTCAAAAATAAATAAATAAATAAAAATGTAAAAATAAAAAATAAAAGTGGAGAAAGAACATGAACAGACACTTTTCAAAAGGTGACATACATGTGGCCAACAAGCATATGAAAAATAGCTCAACATCACTGATCGTTAAAGAAAAGCAAATCAAAACCACAATGAGATATCATCTCACACCAGTCAGGGTGGCCATTATTAAAAACAAAACAAAACAAATTCTGGTGAGGTTCTGGAGAAAAAGGAGCATTTATACACTGTTGGTGTGAGTTTAAATTATTTCAACCATTGTGGAAAACAGTGTGGTGATTCCTCAATGACCTAAAAACAGGACTGCTATTCGACCCAGCAGGACCATTATTCGGTGTATGCCTAATGGAATATAAACTGTTCCACCCATAAAGACACATGCATGTGTATGTTTGTTGCAGAACTATTCACAATAGCAAAGATGTGGAATCAATCTAGATGTTCATCAATGACAGACTGGATAAAGAAAATGTGGTACATATACATCATGGAATGCTATGCCGCCATAAGAAAGAATGAGATCATGTCCTTTGCAGGGATATGAATGGAACTGGAGGCCATTATCCCTAGCAAACTAATGCAGGAACAGACAAACAAATATCACATGTTCTCACTTATAAGTGGGAGCTAAATGATGAGAACACATAGACACATATACGGAAACAACAGACACTAGGGTCTGTTGACGGGGGAGAGCATGAGGAGGGAGAGAATCAGGAAAAATAACTAGTGGGTACTAGGCTTAATATCTGAGTAACAAAATAATTTGTACAACAAACCTCCAGGACATGAGTTTACTTATGTAACAAACCTGCACATGTATTCCTGAACTTAAAATTGCTTAAAAAATCGGCATATTCTATATGATTTTTCAGAGAATGTCAATTTCTGAAATGACCTTAGAGTCAGGAGAGCAGAGTTTTAGCTTAAATGTCATTGGGCAATTCATTTGCTACTTTTTTCTTTTTCTTCTTTTCCTTTCCTCCCTTCCTCTCTCCCTTCTTCCCTTGCTCTAGCTCTCTTTTTCTTTCTTTTTTCATTCCTTCTTTCTTTTTCCATGTACTACTACTTTGTACTGAGGTATTAAGATCAAGTACTCCCCTCTTTAGCCTCTACCCACTAGACACCAATAGCACCACCCCCAACCCAGTCATGGCAACAAAAATTGTCTCCAGACATTTCCCAACCTCCCCTGGGTGGCCAAATTTCCTTCCATTTTCATCACTACTTTAGGCAGTAAGATGTGGAAACATTAAATAGTAGATTTATCAATTGTAGATGTAAACCATTTAACGAAATCGTATTAAATATGATATAAACTTCAGGCATTTTTTTCTTTCCAGTCCCTGAATATATAAAGTTATGATATAAATTTGCAATGATCACAGAAGCATAGAGGGATGACAAATGAAATTCAGAAAGCTGGGATTTTAAATAAAAGTACAACATTCTATAATGCTGCAATTGTTGTATATTCTATAGTCCTACAATTGTTGTAAATAACATGGTATGAAATGAAATAATGAAACTGAATGGTTTCTAAATGACTACATTCAACCCTTCAAAATCCCAGCTTCTGAATACTTCTTTAAACAAGGAAGTAAAATTTTAGGAGAAAAAAAAAACCCTGCAATTTTTCATTATTCTTGGTGAACTCTCGGAATCTCATTATATCTATTTCCATAAAATAATTGAACTCATGCCAGACATTTCTCATACTTGAGCTGATAGCTCCACTTAGTGGTTCGTATGGTTCATAAGCAAAGGAAGTTTAAGTGGTTTTAAGTTGTCCTAAGTCTAGTAGAAAAATAAACGTCGTTTCTATCTTATCAGCTTGATAAAACACTTAAAATAGTCAAGTGCAGTAGAACTATAATCCAAATATCAAACAGTTTTAGTTTCACTGATGCTTGGGGAAAAATCAAGCTCCCTCTGATACATATAGCGTTGAAAGCCTAATCTCAAGTATCCAGAGAACCCCTTTTCTTCCCCATCCTGCCCTTTCTACTCCAATAGCTGTGATTAGATCACAGTAGAGGAATCAAAGGAAAAAAAATCAATTGATTATTTTTAATAGGATAAAGAAGCTTTGAGGTAAGTTTTGGATGAAAAACATCCAGACATTCCATGCAGAGTTTATAAAAAGGTGTTTTTGTTTGTTTGTTTGTTTGTTTGTTTTTTTTAGGGGAGCGGCTTTTATTATTTTATTGTTAAAGTAATATATCCACATTACAAGTAAGACAACTATAAAGTATAAATAAAATAATGAGTATGTCTTTATCTATGTAGATAATCACTTTTAGCATTTTGGTGTGCCTTTTTCTGTATATATTCTCTATACAACAAACTATTTTTCTACCTAAAACCAATATTTAAAATTAAACTGCATATTAATCAATGGTGTTGAAAGTCAGAATAGTGATTAACTCAACATAAGCGTAAGTATTAAATGTAAAAAAAGCTAGGGAGAAATTATTGGAAGCATTGGGAATGTTCGATATATTGATACGAGTGGTTACACATACATACACACATGCGTGTATACATGAATGTATGTTTGTGTATAACTGATTCATTAAAATTTATTTCTATAGTTAGTGTGTGTTACATGTCAATAAAAATAAATGTAAGAAAAAAGTAAATTGAAGATTAATTTCAATCCTAATTGAGAAAAAAAGCCCTTTATTTTTTCATAATCAAAAATTAGTACATGTGCATGACTAAATTTTCTAAGAGTACAAATAAATACAAAATAAAAATTAGATATTCCACCCACTCAGGCACTGCTTTCTCTCCTTAGTGGCAATATTTATTAATGTTAAAAGCTACTATGTAATATAATAGATAATATAGAGAATATAATTCACAATTATGCTGTGCTTATTTATTAAATTCGCATTATCTCTTTAATAAATCTGAGTGATGTTTCTATATTGACATATACAAACATGCTTTGTTTTTGTTAATGGCATTGTATTCTACCGTATGGGTTCACCATACATTTTAAAACTAATTGTTTATTGATGAAAACTCAGTGTTTTTTCTCCTACTCTAGTGCTTTATTACAATCAATGTTGCAACAAACATTCTTGGGCATATACCTGTCCACCTGTGTGAATATATCTGTTGCATATATTTCTGGAAGAAAAATCTCTAGATCAATGGGAATGTGTGTGCTAAAAGATATTTTCAACTTGCCTTGCAATGGGATTGCAACCATAGCATATGTAACGGCACATTACAAGTGGTATGATATCAAAATGTGTTACCTTTGCCAATCTGACAGATGAAAATGCTACCTTTGTTCTCATTCCCATTTACTTTGTTATGAGTGGGCCAAATGTGTTTTCCTAAGTTATTAAGTTATTCATATTTCTTTTGATGATAAGTTTGTTCATAACTTTAGCCTACTTTTTATTGGGTTTGTCTTATTTTGGGTTCCACTGAAAGCAAAGCCTGCTACAAGAACTTAGATTAAGAGAGTTTATTTGGTATGTGATTTCAGAAAACAGGAGTTGGAGGGTTGGTAGAGTAAGATGGAGAGGAAGAAAAGACAGTTAAAATAGATATCATGTGGATCACAGCTGTAGGCTAAATTCCACCAGGACCTCCTGAGAAGTGTACATAATGTCTCCAAGCATTGTCCACCTGAAAGTTCAGAAGCTGAAAACATTTCCTTGTTAGTTTCCATACCACACTGATTGAGCTTTACTCACAGGTAGTGTTAAACCTGCCATATATTCAGTCTGTGGTTGCATCCCACAGTATTGGAAAAGGCTGTGAGACAGAAAGTGGAAAGATAACTCTCTTTCCCTGTGAGGACAGAGACTTCAATCCTGCACTAGAAGATAATCAGGGCAGCCTAGCAACACCAGCAAGGGAGCTCCACTCCAATAATCAACCCAGCCTGGGAAGCTTCTTTTTCTCCGTGGGCATGAGACAGCCCTTCCTTATCCAAAGACATTGGTTGTCTGTGTGGCACTGGGAAGAGGGATTTAACCATAAGAACCATTCAGGCTAACAGCCTCTTTACTCCTATAATCCTGAGATTCCCCTTTCCCATCCAGAGAGACTAGTGTACCAGTAAATGAACAACCACAATGACAAGGGCCTAGCCAGAAAAGTGCTCTTCATCTTCCACAATCAGGGAAAAAAGTGCCACAGCAACGTCCTTTCCAGGGAATCCTGTTTACCTTCATGGCCTGAAAATCCTTTGCCTGACCCAGTGATACCAGGCACCCAGGCCTAAGGAAGCCTCTTCCACTTCACCAACAAGTACCAGTGGGAGCTGCAGCAGCACCAGATAAACTAAGTAGATCAAAATAATACTGCAAAGTCTGTAAAAGTAAACTGTGAATGCAACTACAGACCAGAAAAATTGGCTAGCATCTATGTATTAACCTAGGCATGAGCACTGCCTGCTCACATAAAAGATATGAATAGGAGTCACCAAACATAATCAACAACATGTCTAGGAAACAACAAAAAGCCTGTCATATCAAGGACTAGGGAAATCAATAATCGAATTGGAAAAGACACCAACAGCAAGATGAATTAATGTTGTAATGATCTGACAAAGATTTTAAAGCAGTGATAAAATACTTCAATAATGAACTATAAATTGTCTTGAAATAAATGAAAAATTAGAAAATTTCAGAAAAGAAATAAAGTTATAAAAATGACCAAGTGGAAACTATAAAAATAAAATATTAGAAATAAAAGGGAACACACTGGAATGACTAAAGGATAGAGTAAATATGACACAAACGGAATTAGTGAAGTTGAGGAAAGATCAATAGAATTCATCCAATCTGAATAATAAAGATAAATAGACACAATAAAAATGAACCAAATTTAAATCTCTGTGGGAGAATAACAAAAAGCTAACATTTGTGCCATCAGAGTTCCAGAAAAAGAGGTGAGGGAGACAGAGAGAGAGAAAGAGAGAAATAGAGATAATGGAAAAAATGGCATCTTAATCAAAGGAGAAGCCAAAGGTAAAAATTTGGAAAATTCCCAAACTGGCCATGTAAATAATTTTTTAAAATGTGTTTAGGAAAGAAAATCAAGAGTGTGGCTGAGATATCTTTTATAACAAGGTTAGTATGAATAGAAGAAAGCCAGATACTATTTTTTTTCCTTCATCTTTTATTTTAAGTTCTGGGGTACATGTGCAGTATGTGCAGGTTTGTTACATAAATAAATGTGTGCCATGGTTTGTTGGCTGCACAGATCAACCCATAATTTTGATATTAAGCCCAGCAACCATTAGCTATTCTTCCTGATGCTCTCCCTCTCCCTACCTCCAACAGGCCCCAGCATGTGTTGTTCCCCTCCACATCTATGCATTCTAATTGTTCAGCTCCCACTTATAAGTGAGAAAAGGTAGTGTTTTGTTTTATGTCCCCGCATCAGTTTGCTGACGATAAAGACTTCCAGGTTGATCCATGTCCCTGCTGACATGATCTCATTCTTTTTTTTTGTGGCTGCATAGTATTCCCTTGTGTATGTGTATGATATTTTCTATATGCAGTTTATCATTGATGGGCATTTGGGTTGATTCCATGTCTTTGCTATTGTAAATAGTGCTGCAATGAACGTATGCATGGATGTATCTTTATAATAGAATGATTTATACTCCTTTGGGTAATATAATGGGTAATATAAATGTAATTCCTTTGGGAAATATAATATAATTTGGTTAACAATTCCTTTGGGCATTATGAAGTAATGGGATTGCTGGGTTAAATGATATTTCTGTCTCTAGATCTTTGAGGATTGATCATACTGTCTTCCACAACAGTTGAACTAATTTACATTCCTACCAACAGTGTATAAGGGTTCCTTTTTCTTCACAACCTCATAAGCATCTGTTATTTTGTGACTTTTTAGTAATAGCCATCTGACTGGCATGAGATGATATCCCATGATGGTTTTGATTTGCATTTCTCTAATGATTGGTGATATTGAGCTTCTTTTTCATATATTTGTTGGCCATAGGAATGTCTTTTGAGAAGTGCCTATTCATGTCCTTTGCCCACTTTTTAATGGGATTGTTTTTTTCTTGTGAATTTCTTTAAATCTCTTGTAGGCTCCTTTGCATATTAGGCCTTTGTCAGGTGGACAGATTGCAAAAATTTTCTCCCTTTCTGTATGTTGTCTGATCACTCTGATGATAGTTTTTTTTTTTTTTTCTGTGCAGAAGCTCTTTAGTTTACTTTTATTCCATTTGTAAATGTTTGCTTTTGTTGCTATTGCTTTTGGCATTTTTGTCATGAAATCTTTGTCTATGCCTATGTCCTGAATGGTATTGCCTAGATTTTCTTCTAGGTTTTTTTTTTTTTTTTTTTTTTTTTATAGTTTTGGGTGTTACATTGAAGTTTTTGATTCATCTTGAGTTAATTTTTGTATAAGGTGTAAGGAAAGGGTACAGTTCTAATTTTCTGCATATGGCTGGTCAGTTCTCCCAGCACCATTTATTAAATAGGAAATCCTTTCCCCATTGCTTGTTTTTGTCATGTTTGTAGAAGAACAGATGGTTGGTAGGTGTGTGGTCTTACTTCTGAGTTCTCTATTCTGTTTTAGTGTTCTATGTGTCTGTTTTTGTCTCAGTATTTTGCTGTTTTGGTATAGTTTGCTGTTTGCAGTATAGTTTGAAGTCAGGTAGCATGATGCCTCCAGCATTGTTGTTTTTTATTAGGATTGTCTTGGCTATTCGGGCTCTTTTTGGTTCCATATGAAATTTTAAGCAGTTTTTTTCTAATTCTGTGGAGAATGTAAATGGTAGTTTAATGGAAATAGCATTGAATCTACAAATTACTTCAGGCAGTATTGCTGTTTTCACGATATTGACATTTATGAAGACAATAAGATGACCTAGAGGCATTTCAGAGATCTTGGAGGCTGCCATGTTCATCACAGGCCCAGAGTGCCAGGGCCGTGAGGGAGGAGTGGCTTCTAGGAAGGGGCCTAGGTTGCACGTAGAAACTCAGTGCTCACTTCCCAGGGTGATCTCAAGTCTCTGCACCCTGCATTCATGCACTAAAGTCTTCAAGTGCCCCAGCTAGGTCTCAGGTGGGCCCAGCTATGGCTTAGACAACCACTCTGGAGGGTGCAGACAGTGGGTCCTGGTGGAGTTCATGTAGTACTAGCTTTGCAGGCATACAGAGTATATAAGCTATGGAAGCATGGTTACCTCTACCCAGATTTCAAAAAATGCAATGGAGAACTTCAGAATCCAGGCAAAGAACTGCCTCAGTGTCAGGGCCACTGCAGAAAGCTCCCTTTAGGGCAAAACCTAGTGGAGCTGTGAGTTTGGGGCCACCACAGAGAACCCCTACTAGGACAATGTTTAATGGAGCCATGAGAGCAGGCCTACCCCAAGACCCTAGAGCCACCAGGATATAATGCCCACCTGGGAGAGCCACAGGCACCTGATCAGTCTGTAAGAAGTATGGTGTGGGTTGTACCCAAGAAAGCCATGCAGGCAGAATTCCCCAGAGCCCCGAGAATCCAACTCCTACCCTAGTATGTTTGTAAATCAGAACATGGAGTCAAGTAAGTTTATTCTCAATCCTTAAGATATAATTTTGTTTGCTCTATTGTGTTTTGGACTTAGTTGGGAACTGTGACCTCTTTTTTCTTGCTTATCTCTCTAATTTGGAATTGGAATGTCTATCCCTTGCCTGTCACAACACTGTACATTGAAAGCACAAAACTTGTTTGATATTACAGTCTCTCAGCTGGAGGGGAATTTGCCTCAGTATGAATCATACCTTGAGCCTCACCCCTATCTCATTTAGATGAGACTATGAACTTTAGACAAGTTTGTGCTAGAATGAGTTATGAATTTTGGGATTATTAGGATAGAATGAATGTATTTTACATGTAAGAAGGGCATGCATTTTGAGAGTCAGGGCAGAATGTTATTGTCTTAATATGTTCTCCACCCCCCAATTCATATGTTGAACCTTAATGGCTAATGTGCAGTCAGGCGCCAGTGGCTCACACCTGTAATCCCAGTACTTTGGGAGGCCAAGGCAGGCAGATCACCTGAGGTCAGGAGTCAAGACCAGCCTGGCCAACATGGTGAAACCCCATCCCCACTAAAAATACAAAAATTAGCCAGGCATGGTGGTGGGCACCTGTAATCCCAGCTACTCGCAAGGCTGAGGCAGGAGAATCGCTTGAACCAGGAGGTAGAGTTTATAGTGAGCCAAGATTGTGCCATTGCACTCCAGCCTGGGCAACAGAGCAAGACTCTGTCTCAAAAAAAAAAAAAAAAATCAAAGAATAATTTAAAAAATCAAAAATTTTTGTTTTTTTTTTTGTTTTTGAAATTAACAAGATTGATAAACTTCCGGTAGGGTGCAGGGATACAGCTTAAAGCCAGGAATTGGGCAAAGCATGGTGCACAGCTCTGTGGGGCCCCATGCCACCACTGCTGGCTGGACTAGCGCTGTTGGGCATGGCACAGTCATGGGCAATGGCAGGTGATGGCTTCAGCACACACCTGCAACCTGCAACAAGGAAGCACCGGCACGGCCCCCATCCCTGAAACCTCTACTATAAGCTGGTAGGGCCTCAACCAGACAATCCTGACCTTTCAATCCTGCCTTCTCTGGGTCCCAGCCTTGTTGACCTGAAAACCTTAAAAACTAAGGTAAGCTGTGCTCCCTCCACTCTATAAATTTTATTAAAGGTGCCATATCCCTGATTGGGGGAACCTTAAATGACCTCCAGATAAAAGTTTCACTCAAAGAAGTTAACCCTATCACTTGCATGTGCACAAGACCAGAAGGATGACAGATTTTTGCCCTTTACTTCATTATAATACCAATTCTCCACCCAAAGAGATGCTTATCTTCCATTTTCTAATCATGTGATATATGTGTTTAGCATGACTCTGTACTACTCTTGTGCACCCTGTATTCTATCCCATCATGTTGTAAAGCTCACTTACCTCATGAATTATTCATATCATCTCCTTAAGGCACCACAGTGTACTCCCCTTGGGGAGGCAGCCAGATAACTTTAACTCCGTTGCTGACTCCCTTGTATTTGGAGGAAAACCCTTTTAAAAAGCCTTGACTGGGAAACATGCTGGACGGCGTGTCAATTTCCATTACATGAGAGTCTAAGAACCTGTGGCCTGTAACAGTATTATGGTTTGAATATTTGTGTCCCCTCCAAAATTCATGTTAAAACTTAGTACTCAATGCAACAATATTAAGAGTTGAGGCCCTTAGGAATTGATTAGACCATGAGGGCTCTGTCCTCATGAGTTGTATTAGTGCCTTATAAAGGGGCTTGAGAAGGTGAGTTCATCCTTTCTACCCTATTTTGCCCTTGTGTCTCTCCTGCCATGTGAAGTCACAGTGTTCATCCTCTCCAGATGTTGCAGCAATGTGCAATCTTGGAAGCAGAGAGCAGCTTTCACCAGACAACCAAACCCACAGGCACCTTGATCTTGGACTTGCTAGCTTCCAGAAGTATGAGAAATGCATTTCTGTTCTTTATAAGTTATCCAGTCTCAGGTATTTTGTTACAGCGTGACAAATGGACCAAGGGAAGAAGGAATGGTGTGGGCCTATACAGGACAGCAACAAGGAGGCATAATAGATAATATAGTCTGATAGTAATGGATTCAAAAGTGAGGGTTATTAGGGAGAAAGGAGGGATAATGATGTAAGAAGGGACAATTGTTGGGAAGCTGCAATGACGCAGAGGAAAGAATAAGGGCACTAAGGAGATTATAGAGGAGATAGTAAGAGGTGATAAGAAATTTTTGGCCTAACTCATCAATAGCAATAATGTATCATCTTTTAAAGTTTTTATTTATTTGATTACATTTTCTTGATTTTTTTTTCATGTGTAAGTAACAGCATAATTAATTGTGGTCTTCATTTGTTCTCACTGAATTTCCACTTCTCCAATTCATGGAGGGTTCCTTTGTCTTAGTTGGGTAGAGAGGTTACATAGTAGAACCTAAAGCAAAAGTTTTCTGAAAACTTTCTGCTAGATTTTATTTTGCACATTAGGCCATTCTTAAAGGATAAGGGAAAGAGGTAAATGCATTTTGTATTGAATGGAGTGGTACAGAAATACAAGAGCCTAGGGTAGAGAAGATTCACTAGCATGGGAAAGGACAGTGGGAACTATGGTTTTTAAAGCATCAGGAGTCCATGCCCACTCAGCACCAATGAAAGTAGTGGGACAATAGTGAATATAACCCTAGATTTCTGGGCTCCCTGTCTTGACAAATATTTCCATGGTCACACATGCCTCCGAGGCCTCAGTGCCACTGTAAGACTAAATGAGCAATAAATGTATCAATGTAGACAAGTGTAAACTATATGCTAGTAGGGCACCCCTGAATTTTCTCATTCATAAAAGATACTTGGGATCTTTTGATAACCCTAGTGAATGAAAGAGGAATGATTGAAATTAAATTTCCTCCAGACTGGTGGGATGGGTGTTGAAATCAAAATAACCGTTTTTGTTTGCTTGGATTCCGCACATTCATTTACGGATCAAATGAAGCCCATACTTCCCCAACTTTTTTACACAATTTAAATTTTACATTATATTGTGGAGAAAAGCTTTTCCTTTTTCTTGGAGTTCAATTTACTTTGAACTTCATTCCATTCATTTCCAATTACTTAAACTTGTGAGACTCAACTTTATGGTGTTGCATGCTTACTTTTTAGACTTTTGGATAGATTATTCCATTTGGTATGCATTTTAGAAGTGCCTTCCTACCTGCAAATCAGACAGACTCTCTCAACTGCAAACAAAACAAAACAAAACATGACTTTAGGGAATGCCTGATATCTAGCTGTTTATAGGAATATAATTTAAAATTTTGGATGAAAAACTATATTGACAAGCTCTGAAGGCCCTTAAATATATCTCAGGATGATGCAACATAAACAGCTTATCTTAAGAAAAAGAATCACATTCAAACCAAATGTCTGCATAAAACAGCCAGTTAAATGGCTTGTTTACTTTTTGTGCTCTTATTTTACTAAACAATGTTTGTCATTACTTATGAGCCTTGTGTAATTACTGAAGGGTTATAGTGGCCCTTATGTGTTGTTTTAAAGGTAAGTAAAATTTAGTAAGGATAAATGTCTATATTAACCTATCTTTTGTTTGTTTCACTTCAGATTTGTAGGGTAAAATCTTTTGAAATTACCAAAAATAGGTCCTGACATTTTAGTCACCAGACCAGAGCACAGATGATACTTTCATGAAACAACAAATGGATTTCTGAGTTTTAAGTGGTTGTAGATACAATAGCACCAAAGACAATCCAGGCAAAACAAAAAGGGCCCATTTCTGCCCTTCAACTCATGTTTTTATTGAACAATTTCCGTATGTTAAGAACCAAACAGGAGACTTTGACATATGAGGTGGCAAAACTGTAAGAAATGGTTAATCCCAAGTCTTATTTTGTATATATTTACAAAGTAGGGTGTGAACTAGCTTCTGAAAATGTAAATCCATATAGAATCCCTTTTACTCTTTCTTGAACTACTATTTTTAGGTCAGCTGACATGGTTGTGAGCAACATAAAATGTGATATGTGACAATGATTTCTAAAACATGTTTGATTTTAATTCATTAGATGCCACCTTTCAGTTTTTAGAATTAAAAAGTAGCCATACTTCTGAGTATTCTTAAATCAAGGTAAGGGCTCTTTTTTTTTCCAAAAAATGCTATCATATCAGATGAAAATTAGTGTTAAAAAAGGATTCATTCAATGAATTTGCAGCATGGAAGTCCTTAGAACCCACTGCTCATGTTGTGAGTGATAAAGTTACTAATAACAAATAACTAACGACTTCTAGTCAAGACCTATCCTGTCCCCATGCTTTGGTAAAGAGTCCCCAGAATAATGCCCTCTCTCAGTGTTAGGGACTCACCCTGTCTGAGCTAATTACAATTTGTGATGATACTTTTATTCCTTTGCTCCTAACACTGTCCCTTAAAGTTGAAGTCAGTGTACCCTATAATAAAGTTGAGTAAAACAATTTGATTGTAATGAAACATTTTGAATTCAGCCTTTAACATACTGGACAAGCATGATGTGTTCAGGTAGCCCAGCTCCAGAATACCTGGCCACACAGACCAAATTAGGACAATACCCAGTAGGCTGTAAGGAGTAAATCTGATGAACACCTCTCCAAAAGAGATGGCAGGATGTACATGAGACTATGCTTTTAATACTCCACTGCTGAGACCTGCTGAGGGAAGTTCTGTTCTTCTGGTCCTAAAGAAAGGACTAAGCTTCTTTGAAAACTTGCCATGATTACTCCATCTTCTGTATTCCACCATCAGCCTGCACTAAACCCCTTCTTAAATGAAAGATACTCTCTGGATAGAGTTCTTCACCTTTCCTCTCCTCTGGACTTGAAAATACTGGGGTGGGACGGGAGGGAAGGCAACATTGGAATTTGCTTGAGTTTTACCCATACCATGTGAATCTATGCCCATATGTAAAGTCTTATATATTTAGAGGAAAATTATTCAGTTTCCAATTTCACCACTACAGCCAGAAAGTATTTTTTAATCAGATTAATATATCCCTCTTTGGCCAGAATTCCAAATGCAACAACAAGCTGAACCCCTAACATATTCCAATCAGATCATTATTATACACTTTAAAGAGATGAATATTATTTGAGTAAGTCCTAATTCTATGGCATCAGACAAGTATATTTCAATAATTACACCAACTAATGATTTATAAAATTTTATTTTTCAAGGTTAAACAATGATTCATTGTAGACTTTCTGAGCAAACAATTAGCAGTATTGAAGATTGTTTCAATTTTTTTTAGAGTACACATTGAAAACAAATTAATTTGATTTCAGTAGACACATTTGTTAAAATAAACCGAAGAGTACTTAAAAGATCCCATTGAATGCATGTGGGGTTATTCCTAGTTTTATGGATACTGTTTCAACTAAATAAATCTTGGCATAGAACACTTAGTAATTAATGCACCTAGAAACTGATAGCACTAAAATATTAAAACTTATGCATTCCAATGTTTATGTGTATATGTGTGTATCTGCTTTGCCTGTTTTACTATCTTAATGATTATCCCTTCTTACTGTTTCCTCTGGGGATCTTACCTTACTTCTACTGACAATCACTCAAATTTTCTTACCAGCCCTTTTATCCATCATTTTCTAGTTTTCAAATATTTCCAATAATGGCTTTTATTTTAGACAAGGGCTTTGTTGAAAAATTAAATTATACCAAAATAAAACCATACCTTATCCCTAGTGCTGCTCATGACCTGCCAGAATGTTCATGGTTCGAATCACAAGGCTAGGGAAATTGTCTAGTCAGGAGCCTTCCTTCTGCATGTCCTTCATGGGCTGGGGCTTCCAGGTGCTGCTACTACAAGGTAATGTATAGATATAATTTCTTCTGTCTCTTACAAAATAAACTGACCACAAAATACCATTGTCCCTTCACTTTCTTGTTTCAGCTGGCAAAGGATGTAAAGATTCCAGATGGATTTACATAGAAATCTGCAATATTCATTACCTATGAGCCACTTTAAATATTTTCTGTCCTTTCTACATGCTTACCTAACATTTCAATCTTCCTTCTTGACATGTGCCCAGCTTCCTTTCTTTATTAACACTTTATCCTTTAAAGCTCGGTTTATCATTTGCAATCTCTCTTGCTTGGTTACTTTGGGACATCTTTGTAGATTCAGTTCACTTTTGCTTATTTTTACTGGAATAATTGCCACAGAGCACAATGAGAGTTGACTTCCTAAAATAGTTTTCTGTCTTACTGTATTAAAATATGATTTTAAGATAAAACTTAATTTTAAGCTTAACTTTGAGTAAATATTATGAAAAAAATGGATTATTAAAATACTTGATTCTACACACTACTTATATGAGAAAATTTTCTGAAATTAAAACATAGCAAGCTCCATTTGCTCAGCAATGAGGTACTTGCACAAAGTTCCCCATGGCCTTTTGGTGTACAAATTTATAATAATGAAGACTACTTCTAGAAAAAAGTCGACATGAAAGTTTGTTTCTTAAAAAACTACTGAATGAAAAAAGTTGTTTGAGTTGTAAACACTCAAGGATAAGCCAGTTTTAGGATCACATTATTGTGTCACAGTAAAAGAAATGTGAGTCACATTTATTTCCTTAGTTCATGGATTCAGGCTTTCCTAAATTCTCAATAATGAGCTACTATACTCTTGATATAAAGTTGTTAGGAAAATCCAAATCTTCATTTCTGGCGCTAAATGCCAAGAAATGTGCTATTATGAAATCACGCATAGTCAGCTGCTTTTGAATTTTGGTTAACCAGGTAGTTTGAAAATTATCATCCCACTAGCACTGTCCTCAGATTTTAGAAGCAGAACTAGAGGAATTATATTGAGGTATACTTTGTGGCAGTTCTGTTGCTTTCCTATTGCCACAGAACTAACCATGGTATTGAGGATGGATATGCAGAAATTATACTCTTCATCAGGTAGCAGTTACCATAGGTGATCAAACATCACCAGTCTATGGTGTCTATAACATATTTGGGTGATGGACTAGCATAACTTTCACTATTCTAATTTTGCAGACTTATATATATGGTGAAAGTTGTATATTTTTGAAATCTTTTCTTTTTTTTACCTTTAAGTCTTTATGTATGAACTTATCACTGAATATTTTTAGATTAATTTCTGATTTTACAAAAATAGAGACACGAAAAACACAGATATTAGCAACGTTTCTTCATTGTTATGTTTCGTTCCTTTTGTTTAATACTGGAATGAAACTTTCGTGTGGTCTAATCTTGGATTGGGCAAATATTTGATGCTGTCTGATAGTCATACTTTTGGCCAGATAACTTTTATAAATCAATCTATCTGCTTTGGGGAGTAGAATTTGACACCTACCTTAAGGTATTAAAAAAAAAAAAACCTCATTTTACAGTACATGTGTATAGGAGTTTAGTCCTGTATTTAGGCTCACAAGTGTATTATTTGGTGGTTTGATACAACAGCTATTGCACATCTTTTGGGGGTTCTGAGAAAAAACAAGCATCTGGGGGCTTCCTTCCTTTCTTCTTATCAGGAAAAAAACAGCTTAAAAATGGGTGAAAAGAACACAACTGGTCTTTAGCTGTAGGCTTAATTATTATGAATCAGTGAGCAAAAGGATGGTGGCCTTTTCCTGTTTATCACCATAGCTTTCTCTGGGCATGCAGGTTGTTCAACCTTAGTCTGGGCTATAACAGTCCTTAAGATTTTTGTTTCTTGACAAAACTTTGGTTCTTTAAGTAATTTTGGAAAAATCACATACAGTTTGTCGATGTTTTTCTTTTTCTGAAAAATCTTATCCCAGGGCCAATTCTTTTGAAGGCTGCTTGTAATCTAATTAGGTTTCTTTAACCCATGTTGTGAAATATGAATACAGATACTGTCCAAACTGTCCAAAGAGTAATGTTTGAATTCACAGTAACAAAAGTTACAAAGTTTGTGCAAAAGATATTGTACACCACTGGAGTACATAGAGCTTGCTATAGTTAATTTTATAAATAAAGCTGCATTTCTCATTCAAACTATTCTGTGCTACATTAAAAGTTAATTTTTGGATTCAATTTTTACTAAAAATAAAACTGAATGCTCATTTGATCTCTGAAATTTGAAGATGCAGTCTGCCTATACATGATGCTTGTAATGTTGTAATAAATCACTGGAAACTTTTAGACACTGTAATTGCTTTAGAGCTCTTCAAGTTTTCCAAGCGTCATGAAGTAAACCCGGCTGTGGCGATTGCGCAGGATAGAGGTAAAGAATAGCTTGAAAAAGAAAGAAAGACACTGTCAATAGATATTTAATATATCGCAACCAGATATTTGATATAACTATAATTTTAAATTATCTGCACCTGCTAATTAAAATATTAAGCTTTACTGTTTTGTGGAACAGTTTGTTTTTCAAATTAAAAAATAAGAGTTTAAATTAATTTAGAGTCTAAATTATACGTTTTTAAAACAACCTTTTACTGTATTCTACATAGTTATAATTTACATGGTTAAATAAAATTAATATTTTTGTAGGTGGCCTTCATTTGCTGAAGTTCTTGATTATTTGGGGGGAATAATTATTTGCTTTTTAAAACAATAATCTACTTATATTCAAGTTGGCTTTTTTTAAAATATAAGGAAACAAATTATTTACGTGTTGTTTACCATTGCTGCTTGTATTTAAGAAGACATTGAAATTTTCTACTTGGTGCAATTTTCTTTTTTTTTTTTTCTTTTTTTTTAAATTAAAAAAATTAACAGATAATATTATATGTTTTTATCACATACAAAATGATGTTTTGAACTCTATGTACACTGTGGAATTGTTAAATCTAGTTAATTAACAAATACATCACCTCACACCTCACATGGTAATCATTTTTATGGTGAGAGCACATAATATCCACTCATTCAATTTTCTATTTCCGCAAAATGGACTGATATCAATAGATTGATAAAATGAATTAAACCCAGTGGCTTAGAGAGGGACATGTGTAAATGTGGGCTGTGCCATAAGGAAAATTAGAAAAAAAAATGCAGATAAATATCAAACAAAGGCCTCCTTGTTAGGACTAAGGCTTTTGACATCCACAGTGGCAATACTTATGAGACCCTGTGACATATTGATGATGATAAGATACACTGGGTGTGACAAAGGGAGGCAGGGAGTCTCTAATTTGTAATACTGTGAAATTACAGCGTATGTAACTGTACATGTTGCTTGATAAAATAAAATATTTGAAATTATTAAAATTTAAATATTAAAAGTATTTAATATTATTAGGCAAAGGCAGCAATCACAGTTACTTTGGTTAATACTCATCAATAAAATGAATAATATTTTAAGAAAAAATATGTGATTATACTGTGTTAAATAAAACTTAAAATACTCTTGCTTAACTCTTCTAAGATCTGCTTCAGAGTTTCACTGTCACCCTACCGTTAAGGGGGATGCAGGACTTTAGGTATATATGAAAATGGTGTTTTAAATTTCATAGTAAGTAAATGTTATCTCAAAATAAAGAGACATCATTGTAAATGTTTTAAAAGATATGCTAGTCACCCTTGACTTAACATATTTGATGTTCCACAAAATTTGTGAGATGCTTTATATATTATCACTAGTTGTCACAATTGTTCCCAAATCATTTATTAATATTTCTATTTTGGAGATGAAGGAACTCAGGATCAGAAAGATTAATCAAACTTCTCAAGTTCTCTAACCTAGTTAGTCCAGTTAGAGCCAGGACTGCATTCTAGGTCTCGATGACCTGAAACACAGGATTTTGCCATTGCATCTCTTTACATTGTAAATTAGCAACTTTGCTTGATGCACAGTGCTTTATCCTGGCTGTTCTGATATTAACTAAAATCCTCTGCAATCTCTTCTCAACATGAATGTTTCCTAATCCTATTAGTATTATTTCTTCACACTAGTATTTCCTATAATAGATAGGAATGATAATGATCTTATATAATAAAAATTTCCATCTAAACTATTTGAATTAGTTGTTAAAATTGATCAAATTATATAAATAATTGCCAAATCTTGATTTTATTTTTCTTTTCTGCAAAATAAACATTGTAACAACCACTTGTGGAGATAAGTTGAGATAGCTGTTAAAGTAGCTAGCACAAGGCCTATTATACAATTAGGTGCTCAGCAAACCTAAGTACATTTTCCTTCTGTTATTGAATTATGCTGAAATCTATAAAAGGCAGATTTGTTCAAGCATTTTGTTTAAAATACCATTTTAATATGAACATGAAAGGCACTATGAATCAAAGACAATAAAGGATTTTGAACCAAATAAAATAAAATAATTCGCTTAAGACATAACTAGAATTTTTTCTTATTTTTTCAAAATGGGCTTCTTTTGAAACCAAATTTTACCACTTACCAAGTTAGTGTTTCTACTGCAAAATATAAAATTGTTTTTATTAATAGTATGCCAATTTGAAAAATATAGCACAAGTATATTTATAGCCAGAAGGAAAAGGACAGAAATTTATTTCGTTCGTTTATTTTCAATGGTTGCTTTATTTTTGCTTTAACTGGAGGGTGTAAACTATACCTTGTCACCCCGGGTACACAGGAATCTCAGCTTCTTAATTGACCTGCGCTTCAGCTCACTTTCCAGGACCCTGGATTGCAAAGAGCGTACTTCAATGGCCTTTTGGCCCCATCCTGTGGTTCGCTGTGTACACTCAAAAGCTACAATACAAATTTAAAAAATCAGAGAAACACAAAATCTTTCCAGCAGTCATAGAAAATTATAACTACGGTCAATGTTTGGTTCTTAAGAGGCTCATTATTACAGTTTAGGTAAACACATCCTGTTTTTCCCTCCGATAGTCAGTTATTTGACCATTTTGCTGCTCAAGAGTGGTGTTCAAACTGGCACTTTTGTAATCAACATTTAATTGCCAGATCTCAATTATTTAATTGTATTCATACCCTCTAAGATGACAAAAAAAGCTAAAGACCAATTCTATCCTGTTTGTCGACATTCTAATCTACTCACAGCCACTCTTTATTTTATAGTCTAAGTGAGATACAGCATTCCTAATAAGGGTGTGCATGTGTGTTCCAGTGATATACATGGAAATCTGACTCTTAAAAATTAAAATTGTTAAAAAATGACTTGCTCAAATAATGACTATAGCAACCCTAATTCAATTCAATAAATTATCATGTTATAAGAAGAACCAAAGCTAAATTAATATTCTTAACGTTTTTTCCCTGCTCAGGAAATGTTAAGATTTTATCTTTTTGGATTCTATTTTATAATACTTTGTGACAAATATAGACTATGACAATAATTGCCTTAAATCTAATTATGTAAACAGTCAGTCAACTGGTGCTGTGAGATATTTTTGGCACAGGGCACAGCACTACTATTACATCTTTAACTGTCAATTTAACATTTTTTATGTACTTCACAGGGAAAAAAATTCCATAAGCAAATCAAATCCTGACATTTAAAATAATATCAAGATTTTAAATTCAAATTAAAATAGTGTAGGAAATAACAAAATAAGGCATCTTTATTCTCATATTAACATGATTAAAATCAGAATTCAATTTTTTTTCTATTATAAAAGGAATAAATTTTGCATTGTTATAATTGTATGACAGATTTTTAAAAATTCCTTATCTTTCCTTAAGGTTCTAGGATTCCTTTATCTAACACAAAACTTATCTGGCCTATATATGTATACATTAAATATACATAAAAGGACTATTAAGGAATTATTATACATTTATAGAAGTGACTTTTCATAGGCATAGTGTGAGCCATTTTGAATCCCTGAAGTAAAACTTACCGATCATTTATTATTTCCTGCTTTCTTCTACATTACAATTCAAAATATCTAATGTATGAAATTGACATAAAATTTGTAATTAAATTACAATCGTATTTTGACTAAGAAAAATGGCTATCCTGGAAGAAGACTTAATACGTCAAATTTCAGACTGGAATTAAAATCACCCCAGATATAAAGGAAATAAGGAAAATCAGTTGCCAGATGGTTGGGAACAAGTAAGAGGTTTAGTCTATCTAAAGTTAAATTTTCTTCACCTTTGTGACTACTGTATTAAAAATGGTACTTTTGTCAACAACAACATAGACCAAAAATTCTAAACTTAAAGCACAGGCTATTTGTTTAGTCCAAGTACATAGTTCATATGGCATCACATAATCTCTACCTTAGTCCCAAAACACCTACATCTGCCACTTAACCTAGCTACTGAGCTAGCTTGCTTTCTGAGATGTGACACAGTAATTTGGAAGTGAGAACACAGTAATACCGGCTGCAATTGTTAAGCCTGTATATATTTGTTTGGAAATGGAGAGCAATGATTTGAACACATTTATTATAACTTAATGCAATGTAAAATTTAAATTGGGGAAATCTGGATCTGGATTAGTTTTAAATAACAAAGCAGTTGTTTTTAGACAGAAAATACAGTAATTGATTTCCTTAATATCAGTGTTATATGGCAGTCTTCAGCATACTCTCAAAATATCCTCAATATACAAACTAAAACATCATGTTCTTATAGCACTGTAATTTATTTTACATGTAGCTGTCTTTCAAATTCTAGAAACTTAAAATAGCTTTTTGCTTTAGGTCAGAAGTTGTCCTGCCTGAGGACAAGACCTGTACCAGATGACTTCTCAAGATCCCTTTGACTCTTATGATTCTCTACTGGCGTGAATATAAGGGTTTGTTCAGTTTCCTATTTGAACTGAATTTCCTTATTCCCATTTCTGATTAGCATATGGATCACAAAAGTACCACTGTAAAGGATAGAACATAAGTCATTACTTTTACTTCCTTTTGCCCCAGATCTGTCAATTATACTGTAAGCATTTACCTTCGGTCACTTAAAGTGGTTTTAAACCCTCTGTGAGTTCTTTCTTGTTTGAGGAAATTGGAGCAGGTTTTCAAGACAATCTTTAACACTGACTACGTATGCAAAAAGAAAGGATTCTGGAGATGCAAAGCATAATGCCATCATCCCATAAGAAAAATGTTCATTAAAAAGCGGTTCTTTTGAACTGGTCCTTAAAGCCACATGAGGATCATATTTAGTTATAGAGATTACAGAAGCATCTGGCTTCTCATTTGACAGACCATCTTTCTCTTTCTGTCTCTCTCTCTCTCTCTCCATACACACACACACACACACACACACACACACACACACACACACACACACACACATTGCTGCCTTTTTCCTTTATTTGCTCCATTAAACTTCTCTTTTCTATAATAGTTATCCTCCAGCTAATCATTCTACTCTCTCTAATATTTTTACTTTTTGTATGCATTCTGTTGCCTATCTAGAATCATGTCTGGGGTCACTGAGTCTCATAACATATACACGAATCTCAAATTATTTGGATTTCCCAGATCAGCAGTCCTGCTTTGGTGAGGAAGAAAAAAATGTCCTGGTTTGATGAAGACAAAAAGGCAATTTTCTTTGTTGCCACCTGGGTGGTATCTAACAGGCACTCCAGTCAGTGATATCTATCACTTTTCTAAATGATTTGATCATTCACAGGAATATAACTCACAAAATAAAACTCTATTGACTATACAAAATAGAAGTATTTGGCTCTTCTTTTATACTAGTTGGCAGTCTCCTAAGATAAAGATGTACCCCACAATCAGTGTGATGAAAAGAAGCATTTTCAGTACCTGTGTGAAGTCTGCAAGAAAAAGAAGTTAAAACAAAATTACAGATTTTTGAGGAAAGGAATTTGCTCTTGTTTCAATTATAGAATATTACAAATAACTCAGATAACCAAAATGAGTCTCTTTGTGGTACTCTCATGAATTATTAAGCATAGGACAAATACAAGCATTACCTTACTAAGGGAATAAATATGCAGAACCCCAAATTAATCTTATGTGTCTTAAGAAAATGTAATAATTCAGGAAATATTTTCTTAGGACACTTTTTTTTTACCCTTGGAAAGTTTCTCTGGGGTAATGAAGGAGAAGGAAATTGTACACATACCTATAGAAGACGGTATGTCTTTCCACATTTCAAGGATCTTCTTGAAGAGTTGTTCATTTGCTTCCACAGAGAGGGCTTCAGCATTGAAGGTGAGCATCATGCCAATTCCCAAGCAATCAGGTAAAATGATGATATTCTGTGGTATAATGATTTCCAGGGGCTGGAATTATGTTTCATAAAGATTTATATGTCCAATATTTTATTACTACTACTTTAATTGAAGCAGCTTGGCTGGGCAATAAAGACCAAAAGAGGTTCAAAGAGCAAGGAGGAAGAGAAACCTCTATTTCCAAATTAATAAGCATGCCATCCAGTATTTGAAAAGAGCTGCTTTCTTTATGTCATAAAGCCATAACTTTTAAATATTTTTCTTGATATTTAGGAGAAAGCCTTATATTAAAAAAGCAAAGATGTATTTCCAACACGGATTTTTTGACGTTTCACAACATTGTGTATCATGATAGAAGAAACATTCCTTGCTACAGATGGGTTTAAGATTAATTTCAGTACATTAATAAATAGTTTAGTAATGAGCATATAAACCAAATAACAAATATAGAATACTTGCTTATCAGCTAACTTATTCAAATTAGAAATAGGAAACTAATCTAAAAAAATAGCTTGAGCTTAAAATGCTTACAAGGGACAGCTTTGTAATAGTCTTCACGGCTTGAAATATAACTTAAAGTCATAGCCCCCTTTGCAAAAATTTAGAATTTCTTTTTCAATTAATATAATTTAGTATGTATTTAACATGAATATTCAAAGGCATATTTGATGACATAATATGAAATACTAAGAAATATCTAAGCATTTCTAAATTTCATGATGCACAAAACAATGCAACAAAGTTTTCTTAAACTACAAATACTGCCACATTAATGGTATTTCCCTGCAAATGAAAAATTGTGTTCCCCTATGGTTTCTCCAAACTAATACCGGAAAAAAAAGAAAGAAAAAAAAAAGGTCAGAAACTATACTTGCCAAACCCAGCGTACTCAGGCCAGGTACTTGAGGCCGTGTCTCAGCAACAACAATCCTTATAACTAAAACGGGGATCCAGAGGCGAAAAGCAATTTTAATGCGTTCCCTGGGCACTTGCATCAGTAATTGAATCAGAAAAAAGATAAAGGAAGAGAATAAAAGAAATTGCAGGAAAGAAGATTGTCTCAATAAAATCTGTTTAGAAAAAAACTGGACTTCTGCAAATCCAGACAGCCTCAGATGCTTCTCAGATGATTCCTGGAGTAACCAGATATTTTTTAGCACACATGGTTCCCTTGTATCATTACAGCTTTTGTAATCTAGCACTCTTAGAAAAATATTATGTTCAGTACATTCTTTCTCAGAAGACACCCTCCTCCCTGATATTAGAGTCCTTTCTCTTTTAATGGGTCAAGACACTAGAGCATTTAGCTAAAAATATTTTTGAATATACACAAGGTATCCTAACTGGGTCAGAAAGTGATTTTTAAGAACCCATCTCTCATTCCAGCTTCCACAGTAACTAGCAAATTGCTTCAAAAATAACTTTTCTTGCTTATTAATCATGTGAAACACAGGGGTCAACATTCCTAAATTACTTTTCAAATAAGTGTAAATGTGGACCAATGCTGCAATGTTCAATACTGCACTAACTTCTTAATAAGAGCTATGTGATACAACATAAAAAAAAGATGCAGGAAGCTATGGAAAACACTCCAACTGAAGAGTACAAGAATAGCTATATCAAAACTAACCTGACCTCATATCTAAGTGACTTTGGTTAAGATTGTTTCAGTATTTTCTGCATTATAAGCAGTGTGATTTCTATATAATCATGGGCAACTGAGTAATAAGCTGATTATCTTTAATATGACCAAAAGATTTTTTAAAAATGTCATTGGTATACCTATGTAACAATCCTGCATGATCTGCACACATACCCCAGAACTTAAAGTATAATAAAATAAAAAGTCCCCGCTAATGTCCTGACAATTGGTTTATGTAATTTGTTAGAGATACAATGAGATAATTCTGAGAGCTGTTCAAAATATCACTCAATTGTAATTTGAAAGTACATCAAAGGTTTCTCCTGGACTTTTTGTATAATGCTAAAGTGCTAAAATTTTGGTTGTCTACAAATTAGAAATTTAAATAAAGTGAAGCAGAGAACTGTTGGTTTAGGCCTTCTTTTTAAGTAAAAAATTCAATAGGACAAACATCATTGCCAACATCAAATTTGAGAAACAGTAGAATTACATTTTGTATGGTGCGTGTGAGGGATATTATATTGTGTTCAATCTCTTTATGTAAATGATGTGTATAATATTTTTACAACAATCCATATTTTAGATGTTGTGCCACATTTTCACAAAATATAATTATTTAAGAGTTGAGTATCTCCTTTTAAAATGCTGAATTTCTGATCAGAAATTCCAACTATAATTAACCTAATAAGAGAACATTTTATGATAATATTCTGTCTTGTCGCAGTTGAAGTAATATAATAAAGAATAGGGATACACATAATAATGCTGCAATATTGGTGTTGTATTTTTAAAAAATCTATTAATGCATTGTGGAGTACAGAAAATCTAAAGCATGTACTAAAAAATCAAATGCATATTAGGGTCAGTTATTATAAATATATAAACATAAATGGATAGAGAATGTAGAGCATATATCCCATCTAAAAGGAGCCATACATGAATCAATTCCAATTGATAATGGCTGGATAGTCATGTGGCACTGATGCTGTCAGGTCTTCTGATGTATCAAGAGAAGTCCAGGTTTTAAGGGCAAACATTATTCATTACAAAAAAAAAAAATAAAACCGCTGGGCAAGACAAGCAATATCTATCTGCATAATACACTCAGCTTTCTAAACTAAGTAATCATCAGTGTTTTTTGCTTATGCAAGACCACTTCCTGGCACTCTATACTTACCTTTTATGTCTCAGTTCCAGTATAGACATTGCTAGTCATAGTTTTAAACCTTTCAGAATTTTGACAGTTGGAAAAACTCAAATGGTGGTATGCAACAATTTCTAGAAATTTGAAGGTATTATCTTACATTATTTGGCAGGGTCACATCAGACATAACCTCAGATTCTGCATCGATGATGTGATATCCATCTGCTGAGCTGAAGAAAATCTTTAGTCTTTTTTCAGAACCAATAGCCAAGTCAACTGTCACTGGTTTATGACCAAGTGTTGGAAATACCTGTGAATATAAAATCAAATAAGGCCAAAAGGCCAAAAATGACATTCTAATTAAGGCAAAAAATTCCCTCACTCTTTTGTCAGGTATATAAGTGTAAAAAACCCAGGTGGATATTTTAAATGGCATGTTGTATTTAGAGACCTGTGTATTACAGTTTTTCTTAGATCTGTTATTACAACAAAGAAATAATTATGTTCAATAGCTTCAAAATATTGAGTTTCTCTTCAAAGGTCAGATTGGCAATGATCATAAGAGCCTTGTATGGCCCTGCATTCTGTTTGCTGTCTTCAAGTTCCTTGCCTTGAGCTTCAGCAAATGAAGGAGCTCATCTGGTCTCTTAAACCGGTTCGCTGGATCAGCTGCCTGTATTTTTGCCAGTATTCGTATATAGGCCTCATAGGACATGTAGTCTCCTTCGGAGTCTGCTGATTGATCAGTGCATACTTGGTAGGGAATGAAAAGGGCCAAACATATTAACCTACTACACACTGGGTAGTACTCTAGGCTCCTATGGTTTCTAGTCTAAAACAAAAGGCCAAACAGGATTCATTGCCAATATCAGATCATGGTAGAGAACTGAGTATCACAAGACTCACCATACTGTAGTTGTGAGTTTGGATTCAAGAACTGCAGTGAGGACTTGGACAAGAATTGTTCATCAGGCTAGACAGACTCTTGGTACTTATCTCTTTGCCTTCCAGCTCCATACCAGGCAGCTCTGACCAATCAGCAGACACCCAAGAATAAACTCATATCCAAATACTGACAGCTGACCCAAGGCCCAATTTAGGGAGATCAGATCAGGGGTGTGATTTGTGTATGGGTTGACTCAGATTGTATACACAGTCATCTGCACTATTTATAGAAAAACATAGCTATTTTGAAAATAGACATTGGCAGGTAGTCATAAGAATTTGCTCATCTTTATTGTATACATGTAGTGTGTTCCCTTACAAAATATACCATGTAAACAGATCCTGACTTAAGATACAGAAGCATTTCATGAATACCTTGCTGCGTCTATCAGGATGGGTTGCTACCGTGCTTTGTTAAAACCTGTATATGGATCAACTAGTTAAGAATCACCTGGAACATCTGCTAAAAGTATCAGTTCCCAGGCCCTGCTCCAGACCCACTAATTCAGTCTGGTGTTGGGTCTGAGATCTAAACTTTTAACAGATGTTCCAGCTAATTCTGATGTACATCCATTAGAAGCTACTGGACATGACAGAATGCTGCCAGTTCTTTAGTCAACCCTCATATGGAATAAATACAAAATAATTCCATTTAAGTAAAATTCTGGAGCATTATAAGTAAGTTACTCTAGATAAAAATAATCCTCCGTTCTTAAGGTTAGTTGTTTGGGACACTAAATTAACTTATGTGGCTGATTCATAGAAGTTCAGCTAAACCATAATAAAGGTGGAAAGAGTACTGGTAAGCCTAATCACCATGGCTTGCAATATTAATAGTTCTAGAGAGAAATGTGTTTAGAGTTCCACCTTGGAAAGAATATAGACCCATTGAACTTCCCATCCCCACCTACTGTGGCCATGGTAACTGGAGCAAAGGCTTTCTTTTCCCTCCTTTTTCTTCCAAGGGTGTTCCCTCTCTATAATTGTCACACCTTTCTTTACCTTCCCTCTGCTCTCCACCCCCCACTAATAGAGAACAGGGACTTTCTCAGCTTCACGTCATTTGGGTTGCACCCAAAGCCTGTGTTTGGGGCTCTAGAAGAGAAGGTCTTCATGTTGACTACAGGAATTGGGAGTGAGGCGCTGATGAGGCAGTCCTATAAGGGGAGGGGCCAGGGATTTGCCTCGCATTCTCCCTTGCTGTGGTGCTTGTGAATTGCCTAAAAAAGGGTTAACAGTAATTACTTACATGGTATATTCAAGTTACATTAGTAAGACCCCATATCTACAAAAAAATTAAAAATTAACCAGGCATAGTGTGTGCCGGTAGTCCTAGATACTTGGGTGGCTGAAGTGGGAGGATGGCTTGAGCCCAGAAGATCAAGGCTGCAGTGAGCTATGATCATGCCACTGCACTCTAGCCTGGGACATAATGATACCCTGTCTCTAAAAAAATAAACAAGCAAGCAAAGTAACAATGAAATTGTATTAACTACAGAAAAATTGTATATACTTCTGCATCTGTATTCGAAAGTATGATTTTGTTCACAATTTCTTCTCAAAATAAAAAATCATATAATCTAAAGGAAAAGGAAATCACTCACTTTAATAGCAGTGTTTTCATCAAAGGACTTCGGTGCCCATGCATAAAGGTGAACTGATGATTTTAAAGCAATTGCAATATATGTTGTTTCTTCATGTTGGACTACAATGATAAAATAGAAAAAAGTAACGATGCCACAAAGTTAACAAGAACACTTAAGTATTTGTATTTATCATAAAAAATGTCATAACCACAATTTAAGGGCACAGACAGTATATTTTTGGGGAAACTACTTGGTTACAATTTGATGCCCACAAAAAGGTGACTAGATTACTGTATAGTTTTATGGAGTATACATATTTGCCTTCAAGAGCACTCTAAATTGTGCACTGGAAACATTGATGCAAGAAATTAAAGATATAAATACATGGAAAAATTCTCCTGTTCATAGATAGGTAGATTTAACATTGTTGAAATAGCAATACTGTCCAAAATTATCTCCATAGATTCAATGCAATCCCTATTTAGTGAAGAAATGGAAAAGTTAATCCTAAATTTCACATGGAATCTTAAGCTTCTAATAGCCAAATAATCTTGAAAAAGAAAATCAAAGTTGGAGAACTCACACTTTCCAATTTCAAAGCTTACTACAAGTTACAGTAATCAAAGAAGTATGGCACTAAATAATGTAAGGATAGGCATATAGATCAATGGACTAAAATTTGAAGTTGAAAAATAAACCCTTACATCTATGGTCAGTGGTGTTATACCATTCAATAAGGAAATAACAGTCTTTTCAACAAATGGTGCTGGGACAACTGGATATACCTATGCAAAACATTAAAGTTGGAGCCCAAATCTCACACCATATACAAAATTAACTCCAAAATTGATCAAATACATAAATGTAAAGGCTAAAACAATAAAACTCTTGGAAGTAAACACGGGGATAAGTCTTGATGACCTTGAATATAGCAATGAATTCTTATATTTGATACTAAAGTATAAAGCAAGAAAAGAAAAAAAAAGATAAATTAGGCTTCATCAAAATTAAAATTTTAGGGCACCAAGGGAAACTACTAAGAAAGTGAAAATACAACCTACGGAATAGGAGAAAATATTTGCAAATCAAATTCTGATGAGAGTCTACTATATGGGCTGGGGTTGGTGGCTCTCGCTTGCATTCTCAGCATTTGGGAGGCCAAGGTGGGTGGATCACTTGAGTTCAGGAGTTTGAGACCAGCCTGGCCAACATGGTGAAACCCCATCTCTACTTTATATATATATATGGACAAAATTAGCTGGGTGTGGTGGTGAGCACCTGTAATTCCAGCTATTCAGGAGGCTGAGGCAGGATAATTGCTTGAACCTAGGAGGAGGAGGTTGCAGTGAGCTGAGATTGCTCCACTACAATCTGGCCTGGGTAATAGAGTAAGACTCTGTTGCAAAAAATAAAATAAAATAAAATAAAATAAAACTAAAAGAGTCTAGTATATGGAATACTTAAAAAATGCTTATAACTCAACAGCAGAAGGACCTGAGAACCAATTAAAAAACAGGCAAAGGACTTGAATAGACATGTCTCCAAATGGTCAGTAAACATGTAAAGGTACTCAACAACATTAATCATGAGGGAACTGGAAATTGAAACTTTTATGACATCCTACTTTACACCCATGGGGATGGCTAGAATCAAAAGACAGACATCTACAGGTGCTCACAACAATACTGCAAAAGTAGTGCCCTCATATATTAACTGATAGCAATGTGAAATGGTGCAACCACGTTGAAAAACAGTGTAACAATACTATCCAAGAGAAAAAGCCATACATATTCACATACAAAGATGTATGAAATGTTCACAGTAGCATTATTATTTTTTTATTGTACTTTAGGTTCTGGGGTACATGTGCAGATCATGCAGGATTGTTGCATGGGTACATACATGGCAAAGTGCTTTGCTGCCTTCATCCCCCCCATCACCTATATCTGGTATTTCTCCCCTCGTTATCCCTCCCACCCTCCCCAACCCTCGCTGTCCCTCCCCTAGACCCCCCCAACTGACCACAGTGTGTGGTGCTCCCCTCCCTGTGCCCATGTGTTCTAATTGTTCAACACCTGCCTATGAGTAATAATATGCGGTGTTTGGTTTTTTGTTCTTGTGTCAGTTTGCTGAGAATGATGGTTTCCAGATTTATCCATGTAGTATTATTTTTAACAGCCAAAAAGTGGAAAGAGTGCAAATGTCCATTAACCTACGTATGGATGAACAAAATGTGGTATATCCATACAATGCAATACTACTCAGCAATAAAAAGGAATTACTGGTACATGTTATATATACAATATAACAAAGCCAAACCTTGAAAGTATTATGCTAAGTAAAAGTCTGTCACAAAACACAACATAATATATGGTTCCATTTATGGTAATTGTCTAGAAGAGGCAAATCTATAGAGAAAGAAAGTCCTGGGTAACCATTTATCAGTTTACCAATGATTACCTAGGATTGTGAGGGGAAGAAGGGGAAGTAAAGAAGGATGGAATTGGGGTAACTGTTAATGAATATGGGTTTCTTTGGGGGGATGATAAAAATTACATCATGGTGATCTACACAACTCTATAGACCTACTAAAACACATTGAATTGTGCACTTTAAACAAGTGTATCTCATAGCATGTAAATTATTTTAATAGGGCTATTTTAAAAGATAAATTTAAAAAGTACAAATAAGTATATGCTTGCTCTTGATTAGGCCTTCTCGTTCTTTTTTTTTTCCCATTTATTTATTTTATTGCATTTTAGGTTTTCGGGTACATGTGAAGAACATGCAAAATTGTTGCATAGGAACACACGTGGCAGTGTGATTTGCTGCCTTCCTCCCCATCACCTACATCTGGCATTTCTCCCCTTGCTATCTCTCCCCAGCTTCCCACCCCCCACCGTCCCTCCCCTATTTCCCCCCAACTGACCCCAGTGTTCTTTTGGAATATGTTGTCTTACCTGATAGATTTATACTTTGTGCTAAAACCCCTCTTCCTTGGCTGCAATTTCTTCTGCCAGAACTAGGCATACTTGCTCCCTCTCTCTCTCTCTCTCTCTCTCTCTCTCTCTCTGGGTCTGCCTTACTCTTGCATTTTCTTTTGCATTGCTCCCAAGTAAGTCAAAGGAGCATGATATATAGGAGCATTTAATATAGGGCAGTAATTGGTGCCAGTTCACTGTCTTGTGGATCTTGGAAGGCTATGAAAATGCCAGGCAAGTATGATCTGTTCTTGTTTTCCTATGTGAAGATGCTACTATTCCACCTGTCAGTGAGACAAATGTTTTTTGCTGTTCTGAGAGCTTAGGTGGACTGGAATGGGGTCAACTAGGAAAATTAAACTTAACTAGTTCACCCCTTACAAAGAGCACAGATTTGCAAGATGAGTGCCTTTGTGACTATCTCTTATTGAACGAATATTTCACAAGTTAGTAGGAGGTAGTTTTGCTATATAAACTCCTGAGTTAACATCTGGGGCTATCTTTCACCTCTGGGTCTATCACATTTGCATAATATGATTTGGAGTGAAATAGTGATACCTAAACCTAGAAGAAACTAGTGTATTTATTTAATGCTTAAGTTATCTGGGTACTCGGTTCCCTCTTTAATGGTATATGTGTACATATGCAAATACATGCAAAAACCTATGCTGAGAAAAAGTCACTTTATATGCAAAACGATAATGGTCAGTCAGGATAGAAATATCCCATTGCAGTTTATATAATGTGATTTCAACTATATCCCACCTATGCCGTCAGTTCTGCCTGAAGAGGCAATTAATGAAGAGGGAAAGAAGCAAAAGAAGGCTGAGAGTAGAGGGGGATTTGCTTCAGAAATAGAACAGAATGGGATGACATTAGCTCAAAGTTTTTTATAGCTGAGAGCAGGATTTTGAACACTTAGGATTGTTACCCAATTTCACAGTGGATGGTTGTGAAGGGACAAGGGATATGAAAACATTCTAATCAGACAGAAAATAGTGATCATACTCATGAATATCAACAGTGGGAGTGAGAGTCAGCAGATTATAGAAGAATTTACTTTCTGACTCATCATAAGGCTTCCTGGTCAGTATTAGGAGAGATTCAGTCTTACTGTTGTTCCAAAGAAAGAGAATATTTATGAGTCTCCCCAAGTTTGTGAAGATAAATCAAGACCATTTATATAGCTGAAGCTATATAGAGGCAGGAAAATAATACTGTATCGGTTTATCTGGAATATTCAGAGTGACTGGGAAAGAAAGTAAGATGAGAGATAAACCAAACCTAACATCAATAGCTGTTTTAGTCAATCAATGTTTTCTCGAAAACAATCAAGATTGTAACACAGAAGACCTGGAAGATGTGTCAGTGAAATTTACTCTTCCTTGGCCTGAAGTTGCTGTCTACAGCCATACCACCCCTGAAAGCACCTGATCTTGTCTGTATTTGAAACTGCAAATTGTTTCCTTTCTCTACTTTTCCTTTCATAATTATGTACTTCACC
Organism: Sapajus apella; assembly: GCF_009761245.1. Taxonomy (NCBI): domain Eukaryota; kingdom Metazoa; phylum Chordata; class Mammalia; order Primates; family Cebidae; genus Sapajus; species Sapajus apella. The sequence continues at coordinate 9,178,912 of NW_022437013.1, forward strand.
AGATGAAAGGATGCAAAATTAATATAGCTGTAGTAAATATGAAATGTGGCTTACGGACACTGAAGTGTTCACAGCCTGTTAACTTATCAATAGCTTTGCAGCCTTCCTCTGTCTTCATCATTTCTTCTTGCCTTCTTTTACTTTCTGGATCATTATTCAAAATCTTGTTCCTCAGCCAGGTCAGATGATACACCCGAAGTCTGTTCTTACGACCTGATATATAAGAAAAGGTACATTATTTCAAGTCAGTCTTTCTTTTTGTATATTAGAAGAATAAAATGTAAAGATATTTTTCCTATTAAAAATATTTTTATTAACGTAAAAAGCACCTTTTAGAAAACTACATTGCATCAGAATCTCTCATTCAGGGTTTGGAAATGTAACAGACTATTTTAGTCTCTCAATTGTAAGAGATAGTCAAAGAATCTTAACTATGTGCCTCTCTGAAGTGTATCTAAACATTTTTGGGGGGACAGGTTAACCCTTACACTACACAGGCAGGATAATTACCATCCACTCATTTGTACCTTGGCTATTCACTAAGTCATGACTGCTCTGGGGTTCAGAGACCTAGAAGCTGTCCCTGGTAGTGTGTGTGTGTGAGAGGGGTGGCTGAATATTGACTGTTAAGATATTAAGGGACAGCAATATGGGTATCTTTGTATTCTGTCATTCTAGCATGCTTATAAAATAGTTGAACAGTTTCATTATATTTTCCCCCAACTCAATTTATCATTTATTAATTTCCTAATTGTAAATCCCATCAAATTCTTACAATTCGGTCAGAAAACAGGCCATGAAAATAATCACACACTGCTTTCCCCCTATATAGTGACTATAATCATTTATCTTTGTCATTTTCATGGTTTATTATTACATGATTTCTAGGCCCAACAGTATATTCTTACTTATGTGATTAATCTTTCATATGTTTTTAATGTAACAGTTTTGAAGCAGTGTTAGGGTTCAGATATCTACGTCTATGTGATATGGTCTTGAATTGTAATCTAAATTTTTGTAATCCCCATGTGTTCAGAGAGGGACCCATTGGGAGATAACTGATTCATGGGGGCGGTTACCTCCATGTTTTTCTCATGATAGTGAGTGAGTTCTCACAAAATCTAACGGTTTTATAAGGGGCTTTCCCACACTTTACTCTGCACTTCTCCTTGTTTCTGCCATGTGAAGAAGGACTTGTTTGCTTCCCCTTCTGCCATAGTTTTAAGTTTCTTGATGACTCCCAAGCCATGTGGAACTGTGAGTCAATTAAACCCCTTTCCTTTATAAATTACCCAGTCTCATGTATGTCCTTATAGCAGCATGAGAACGGACTAATACACTAGGGCTATTCTATTTCTTAAATGGTAAAATAAATTTGTGCTTTAAACTACTGAGTATCTTCTTATACTGATGTTCTCAGTACTGTTTGATGGAAAAATATTCCACATTTGAGAGAAGCCCAAACATTAGAGAAGAACACATTTTGGTTAGAGAAAGTTGGATAAAAAGTAAAGAAATGTGTTACACAAATATGTAGTCTACAAGCCACAAAATGTTTTTTTTTTTTAAACTACGTCTATGTACCTTAAAATTATAAGCAAATGACTACAAAAACTATAAAACATGATTTAGAAAATCATGAAGTCTGAGCATACTTCTAAAAGAATTTATCCTCTAATCGAAGCTTAAAGCAAAGTTAATAGTTTTAGGAATAATACATAATCATTAATGTGCAACATGGAAATTTGTTCACTATATATAAAACATGTTATATATACAATAAAATATATAAACTCATATAAGTGACTGTGGTTAACACCATTTTATTCCATAGACAAACCATATTTTCTTACTTTTCCTCTCCTTTTGTCAGTCATCTTTTGCCTAGAGTCAGCTTTAATGTTGATGCTTTCCTGATACTAAGTGCTGTTTAGTAATCACGATCACTTTTAACACTCATTTACTTGTCCTCTTGTATTCTAAGGTTTAGGCTCTGACTGACCAAAACTAAGAAATTTAACTATTTGGAAAAGGTGTAAAGGTCTTTGGGGGATCCATTCTTGTTACAAACTCCGTATCTGTAGGCCGTTGTGATAGAGCTATACTTAGGACAAGACTCCTTTATATCTGATTATTGTTCACTTTGTTCTTTGCTACTTCTAACACATCACAAGAAAGGGACATGATGGATGTTGATCCAGTCCTGTGCATGAGTGGATGAAAATTGGAGATCTGAATTTGTAGGAGGCTGCACTGGAGAGAACAACATATAAGGATGCAAATGGTGTGGTTTTTCTTATCAGTAACTTAGGCTAGGTATTTTACAATTAAAGGAAGTTACTTTAAATTGTAAATAAATAAGAGATTACAAGTAGGAAAGTCTGGTGTCCCAATTAAAGGTTATATTTAAAGTGTTTTTCTATGAACACTTTCACCGAGAAAGTCTTTAACCTAGTTTGCAGCCTAATTAATCTACATAATTACTCAGCTAATTTTAGTTCTTAAACAAACCTGAGATGGTAATCAGCAAATTGAGTGGCTCTAAGACTTGAATCTGGCGGAATGGTCTTCGCCTTATAAGTTTAGTAATGTCAGCCTTTCCACTTCTGTCCATCAGATACAGATTAGATCGGGTTCCCAACAGCAAATTGACTCCTGTTCATATATAAAAAGAGCTATATTAATTCAGATTATTTTTCATAATTGCATCAATATTACTATTTTTGCTATTCCAGTGCATTGATCTATGTAAAAATGACTTATCAGTTTAGGCTATATTGACCTCATACTGTGTAACTATGTACTCTCTATCAACAGAACAAATTTCAATGAAATACATAAAAATATAGAAGATAATTCCCTCTGGCAATATTCCACTGGCTGGTGTCTGATATGCCATCTCACAAATGGAAATTTATGGATATGTTAGCACCCTTTAGTAGTGTTCTAAACTTTATCAAAATCAATCAACCTTTTTGAAAATTACCATTAAACATTCTTAGTCTACCACATACAAAGTGTTCAATTCAGCTCGTTTCTCATTTGTAAACATAAGTGAATGTTTGAATGCTTTAAAAATAATTATATGTAAATAATTGTTTTTAAATTGAATGATTCTGTGTTCATGCATATATTAAAAATTTACCATCGCCAAATGCCTGCGAAATTAGCTCTTACCTTCATGTATCTGAATTTCTAACTCTCTTTTATTTGTTGACTGGCTCTATTTGTTCAAATTTAAGCATTGTTTAAAAACCAAATAAGAGGACTGAAATAGAAGACAGAACTAAAGTTAAATTGTACTTCAAACTACTGTGGGAGCTTTTCACTATAAAATGACATAGGAGATAACCAGCCAAGTAATATAACAAGATAAAATTTCACAGTCCTCCTTGCACTTTGGAGCATACCTATGCTCCAAGACCATAGGAGAAAACTTGAGCAATTTTGCCTTCATTCTCTTACTCTATCCTTAACCAGTTCTCTAACTCATGACCAGTGGCATATTTAGGGGCTGCATCTTCTTCTCACAGGAGAATCAGAGAAGTACGAAGAAGTGTAGTCAATTTTTACTATAATATTTTATTTTTTAAAGTACAAAATTATGGGTTATAAAAATGAGTTATTAGACATTATCTACATTTCTGGGTAGTTACCAGACTGAAACGTTCATGCTATCTTGTTGTTTGAGACACTAAATTAGCAGAACTTTGAGATGACTTTTTTCTAAGTTCTTTAATCCATATAATTACAATGTTTGCCACCCTTTTCTATTTTTAATTTTTTTTTTTTTTTTTTGAGACGGAGTTTCGCTCTTGTTACCCAGGCTGGAGTGCAATGGCACGATCTCGG